>NW_020187567.1:108102-135265 GCF_900000015.1 Plasmopara halstedii | reverse complement strand
GCATTATTCGGAATGATTAGGCGTAAAGAGTTTGTAGGTGGTTTTTTAAGTTGAAAGGGTGTATTACACAGTTCGTCTAGTGGCACAGTGGTGTGGCTACACCGTAAGAAGAAGCCACCATGTGGTAGGACTTTCAGTAGTTATGCATATTACTATGTTAATGAGGTTTTGCTATATTAATGAGGTATTATTATATTGGTTAGGAAAAACCTAGGGTTTCGATATCGGCGGCCCTGTCGCAACTAAAAATATTACACAAAATTTAAATTTTGAACAGAAGTGTTCATTTGCCTTGGTTAAGGCTTTAATACTTGGAGGTAGCGGATTGCGACCCGCTACACTCGTACTGGTACTTTGAAAAATTGTTAGGTCGGCGACCTAAGCTAAGCTTCGTCTAAGCAAAGAGTCACGGCAGCCCCGCTGCATTTCACTACACTCCGACATTCCTCCATTAAAGATTGAATTTTACACTCCATGACATTACAATCCCCATTTTGGCGCACAGTATCCCGCGATTGTCCCTGAAGACAGATTAATCTACGAGGAAACATGGATCAAATCCCTCTTACGATACCTTCCGTACCATTTCGATGACATTCAGTCTTGCAATTCGTGCACATATCTACTAAGGATAATATGTCTAGCTATTGAAGATTTTGTTGGAGGTAATATAGGGAGATAAGCAGCTCATGGGACTATACTGGTCACTCCATTCAAGACTGAATGTTCTTTCCCACCACTTATCCGCGAAGCTCAACATGGCGGTTGCGCCACAACGTAGTTCTGTCACAGCAGTGCCGTCTTTTCCTGATAAGGGTGATTCATCCTCTTTATGACCAAGGTATTCGTTACATACAGTCGCTCTATACATTCCCATGCATTGGGACGTGAGATGTCGTAGTCAGCCGCCTCCACTTCCCATCGCCCCTGGCACAGAAGACAGCAGCTCGTATCGGTAATATTCCATCTACATGAAATAAAAAACTCCGCGGACTATGACATGCAGTCGTTCTTGCCCATTTCATCAGAGATACTTTGGAGACCACGATAAACAATCGCTTGTTTCTGTCTCGACCTGCAACCTCGGTTCACACTCGCTTCTGCCTTCCAAGCTCAGCTCGAGACACCTGATAAAATTATGACTTGTCAATACGCGAAACTTCATGTTCTAAATGGAAGCTATCGAAGCTTTGTGTTCACATCAAAAGCATTCTTGTTTCTGACTGAGGCAGATGAAATTACGCCAATGTTACACTAGAAGAGAAGTGTGTGGCCTGAAATTTCTGATTCGAAGTCGACGGACAGATTGGTGCGTTTATGCAATGCCTTACCTATGATGATGTCGTGTCACGAATCCGGATGCAGGACTTGAAAATGTTTTACGCTATTACAGTCTTCAAACTTCACCTAAAGATAACACTTATCTGTTGCGGAAAGCATTGATATTTTATACTTTTGTCATATTAAATGCCCGCGCGTTCTCTCTACTGTTTTTGAAAGTCGCTCGTAAGAAGTAATCGCACGACGCTACTGAATTTGCCATACTTTCTTTACTTTTCTAGGAACAGGGCTTCATATCAAATACCAAGAAACCTGACCTGTGAGCCCCAGAAACAATGTGGTATAGTGGTAACCGGCCTATCGAAGGTTGCTGCGACATTGTTGCTTGTTCACAAGCGAGCTGGTATTCTTGACCACAATTGAGTGCACTATTCTTATCATGACGCCTGACATGTTCCACAACGAATTAGGTGGGCGCGACTCCTTCAAAGACGAGCGTTTACATTGAGGGTAAAGAAGCCTCGACGAAGCCTCAATTGGTGAGGAGCGGTGTGGCCGTGTAACGTTTTGTGAAGTCGGACGTTGCGATGCACGACTCTTTTCTGTGCAAATTACGTTGTGTTATAAATAAAGAATTCACAACGTTGGCCTCAAGTGCCTTGTTCTCTTTGCGGCTACTCGATCCATGTGTTAAAAAAGTAGATAAGGTGGACTAACAAGGTCGTAAAGACGAGAACAATTTGCGACGAGGATGGCTTGTGATCCCAACGAAACTCACGGCTTGGTGGGTTGGGTAGGTCAAACGGGTATCTATTGCATACTTAGAAAGGAGTGCAGCGTTACTGTTATGCGAATGATAAATAGTTAGAAAGAGATCACGGAATGCATTCATATACCTAAAAAACATATGGGAATTATGGTTTTAACTTATCATCTTTGTATTACTTCACGCGGACTCCAAAAGATTCCTCAGTGTCACTGGAGACATTCGTGCCAAATACATTCTACAAAAATGAAGTTTGTAAACCACACCATCTTTGAGTGTAAACTAAAAAATATTGATTTTATTTTCTCACTGCAATTTAAGTAAAATAGTATATTTTAGCTATTGCTACAATGCATTAAGAGCTGCCGCTTTCGCTACTCTCGTCACTTGCAATACTGTCACTTCCTATATCATCATCGTTCGTGCTGTTATGTCCGTTATCGTGATCGTCTGTGTCATTGCTGCCTTCAACCTCCTGCAACAAACGTCCGACTTCAGATCCGTCGCTTCCTTCCGAGCCATTGCTACTGGCACTGCTGTCCACGCTCTCGCTGACCTTATCCAGCAAGAGATTATCTGATTCCTGCAAGAAACTCTCACTGTCAACTTCAGTAAGGAACCGGTCATTATGATAGCTCTCGCTGCTTTCGCCTTCCAAACTTTCGCTGCTATCACCTTCCAGACTTTCGCTATTTTCACCTTCCGAACTCTCTACTTCTTCAAGAAGTCGTTCGCCATCGCCGCTGTTGCTAGTACTGGCATCGTAGCTTGTCAGATAACTTTCAAAAGTACGAAGATAGCCAGCGTTGACAGTGTTAACTTGAGCGAGTGCAAGAGCAACGACGGCAGCAAAATTCACAATGACGTTCAATTTCATGGCAATTAGCGAGGAGAAGAGATGACAAAAAGGTTTATCCAAGAGGTTAGAAAATTGAATGTGACTCTTTTCGAAGCTGATCACTTTACTGCCACACCTTTTGAATTTTTTGATGCCCTTCAGGGTATTTTAAGCAGGAGCCGTTGGAACGAGATTGGGATGCAGTCAGGTAGCGAGACGTTGGCTTACAATTCATATTCCAGAATACCAGCAATATTTCGAAGAAACAATATAAGGTGCAAACCTATTTTTTGCTTTCGTGCGATCAGGAGCATCATGGGTATCATTAGGTTTGTCAGAAGTTACGGATTGAAAGGTACAAATGGATGAGAAAAAGTGAATTACTGAACTTGCTAAACACGCCTTGTAGTGTACATTTAAAAAAACTGCCATCAGATTAAGCTTAAAATGTCTAACATTTGAAACATTGGGTCTATGAAACATGACCATATTGATAAGAGTCCACATGCGCTTTTCACTTTTCCACAAGAAATTATTGCTTTCGATATATCTGCCATGTTTGCCTGAGGAAATTAACATCTTTGAGATTGACGCTACTTGATTCTGTGGCATTTATATTGGATGCAGTAACAAAGCTGCTTACCATGTCATCATTTTCGATGTCGTTTAGACGAATCGAGTCGACAACATTATTTGTCATGTCGGTCATCAAATATGCTGTCACTCGCACCTTGAGTATCCAACCGACCTATATCGTATTTTTATTCGGTCAGATGGATGCAACGCCAGTAGTGCTGAGCTTAGCACTTGGATCAACTATATAAAAAGAATTCGAGATATGGCTCGGACAACCACTACCGGAACTTGCTACCAGATGAGCGAGTATGTGATCATACTTTTCCAATCATTGTTGATATCAGTACGTTCGACGTGGTTATCTCTAGCAGTTTTTGCAACTGGCGTTGTTGATCATCGACGTTGCTAGAAAATGAATAATAATGAACGCGATTGGTGTGCAGGAAAATAAGTAACTGAAAAGTGTGAAGGTGTATTGCAACAATCAAGATTATTTCGACTGGTTGTGCTTGTTGTCAAAGTCACATTCGCTACTCTATTTAAGGTAAGCTTGAACTCCTCGTCGTCACCATGATTGCTATCCGATTCTTCCGCTTCTTGCAGCGCAACATTCAAATTCGATCTCTTGTAGAGCTTTGCTCTACCATTTCGCCCTTACAAGAAGAAATAACTAATTGAAGTAGTCGGCTGGCTAAATTGATAATCTGCGTCGTATACCGTCTCGAAACTGGCAACGCCAGGTTGGTAAATAAATAACTCGGAAGCGACTCTTTTGGGCTTGCATCTTTTTCGACCAGAACTGATCAGAACTGCCACTCTTATGATAAATGAAGCTGCGTTGCTTCAAATGTCTGTACTGTATAGCCATGTCGCTATTGCAAAACTAAGAGCTTTAGCGGTGTTAAGATTGTCATCATCGACCAGTAAAGCCGAGTTAAACACTCGAAAACAACGTTTGCACCATTTCGTAATCTCGTGCAACGACGAAGTACTTTCCAAATTGTAGCAGAATAACGACCCGACAAAGAACGCTACACTCCATGATCTGCAGTGTCTATAACGTGGCGAGAGAGTTAATACAAGCTAAACATCAATACCAGCAAAACATATAGAATAAAGACCTTGAAAACGAGCAGCAGCAACGTCAGGTTGCGAATGTGATCGCGATTGCGCTCCCTGTCATCAAATCCCATGATTACGACGCCATGATTAGAACGTAGAGGTTTACACAAGAGTCAAGTGTCAGTCGGGAGATAAGTCTTTTGCTAGTATAATTGCTTAGGCATTCGATGTGTTCAGCTCGATGATTAGTCACATTAAGAAGTAGAAGGTATGTGCTTCTAAAACGACATTTACACATGCACATAATCGTCAAAACAGTTTGTAGATTTGTTTCATGTACATGATGACAAATTGGTTTGTGCGTCGAGTCTCAGAAACTCCCAAAGGAGCGTAACAGCTTCGTATCGTCATAATGTTCAACATAATCAGACGGCACTTCCTACGAAAAGCTTAACTTTCTTCATTCTCGAGCACACAAAACCGCTTTAATATGAAGCAAAGAGTGATTTCTATTTGATTCCTCAACTAAAATATTGTCATCACAAATGTCAGTGTAATTCTAGAGTTATGATAATCATTGGAATCAAGTATCAGAGAACCGACCAAAACTGTAAATGACAAAATTAAAAGCTTTATGATTTTTGCAGCCAATCGTTTTGTAAAAACCTTATTTACGAGCACTTCAATAATTACGACTTAGAGCTAATGTTTATAGTTTTTACCATGTATAGTCGTGTTTATTATCTTGTCGTAGCCATTTCTGTGCCATCTTTATCAATAGTCGTCAATTGCTTCAACAGCTCGAAGAGATCGACAATTGCAGCTAATAACCCACAGTGGATTATACAAATGTCTAAATATCGACAATTGTTACAAGCGACGAAGTATGAATCTAATCAAATGCAAGAGTTGATTGTAAATGTTTCGATACGAGTGTCGTCTCTTGTATGTCTCGTTCTTTCCGCCCAGTTAGGTAATGGATCTGATTTAGAATTTAACCAATGAAAACACAAACTTCTTTCTCTTACTATTGGTTAAAAGCGTCTTATCGTGACAAAGAGCGAGAAAAAAGCTAGAGAAGAATACAACGTCGACTACTAGACTGAAACATGGGAGACACAGGCAACAGCAAAGCACGCGAGGTGAAAGTTGTTTTACTAGGAGACACGGGTGTGGGCAAGTCATCGCTGGTACTTCGTTTTGTTACCAACAACTTTCGTCCGTATTCCGAGTCAACTATCGGTGCCTCCTTCATGTCAAAAATGATTGTGGTTAACGACACGCCTATTAAGTATCAAATATGGGATACCGCTGGTCAGGAAAAGGTGATAAAGTTTACTTTGTAGAAGGAATCACTGAAATATTGAATTCTCTTTGTTGTCTTGAATTATATTAGTACCACAGCTTGGCGCCTATGTACTACCGAGGAGCTGCTGCTGCTATCGTTGTATATGATATTACAAGAAAGGTTTGTTTTGTTACATGTTTTACTTTATATCAAATTATATGAACTTAGTTATTGAATTTATTTGCTTACAGCAATCGCTAACGACATTGAAGAACTGGGTGAAAGAATTAAAACAACTAGGTCCAGACAATATTGTTATTGCTATTGCTGGTAATAAGAGTGATTTGGAAGAAAAACGGGAAGTACCAGCGTCACAAGCGCGAGCGTACGCCGAAGAGATTGGGGCATTGTTTATCGAAACGAGTGCAAAAGAAGACACAAATGTGTCAGATTTGTTCATTCAGATCAGCCAGGCGCTACCCACGGCTTCGGCTGAAAGCAATGCATTGCCAGAAATTGTGGATCCATATGGGGGTAACAAGAAAAAGTCTAGTAGCTGCTGTTGAAGTGGTTAAAAAGGCACAAGCAGCAGAGACAAGAGTGCTGTATGGCCTCCATTAGGAGGATGAACAAGTTGCAACTGAGTCGAGTAATTTGACGAGCTCAATCACAATTGGCATGAGAAAGAAGCTCGAATATTGATTGCGTAGTATATTTCTTTGGATTTTTAAATCTTTTTCCATACTATTTTGGTTTATTGTCTTGTTTACCAGTCCCGTAGCTGCCGTTTGACTTCTCGTTCATCGTCACGTCTACGATTATCAATTTGTCCTCGCTTAAAGCACGCTGCCATAATGACCTTAATCCAGCCTGTGTTGCCAACTTCAATTCGCATTGGAATCTACAAATACATGGGTCAACTCGATAATCTCCAAACATTCTGGTCTATCCTAATCTTTACCAGCTGTGCATTGGGTCGATTAGCGAAATCTTCAAGTTTCTTTAATTCAGAGCGATTTGCCAACAGCTTACGCACTCGCGTTGGGTCTGGTCGACCAATCAGTCCATGACGATATACTGCAAAGTATTAAAAAAAATCTCAAACCTTTTCCTTTGACTCAATCTAAAATATAGTACCTGGAATATTTAGATCATGTATAAACAACTCGTGCTTGTAAAAAGCTCCAAATGCAGTAGAGAGATCGGCATTGTGATCTCTTAGCGATTTGACCTCCGATGGTTCTAAAACGATGCCTAAATTCCACTCGCGCTCCACTTCATAGTATTTTCCCGCAGCTTTACGCACAAATTTTTGATTGCGACAAAGGAGTTTAATTGGATAATTACGAATACCACGACAGCTACCATTGAGCCATGGCGAGATGCGAATGACGCAGTTTTGATACCAAGAGGAACATGTAAGGAGACCCATGTATTAAACGATTTACCTTTTGAACTTAATACTTCATTTAAACAAACTCTAAAAACATAAGTAATTAGAATATACTTTAAATATGTATAAACTTTTGATTGACCAGAGATAAGAACAAGTTTTTTTAAATTGTATTAACTATTTCTGGAAAGCACTTAAAATACTTCTTTTTAGCGGAGTGAGATATCGTCCTCGAAGTAAGGTATCTATCCATCACAAGCTTACTTACCTAAACTTCATCAAGTAAACAGTTTGAGCTACGATGGCTGACACGGCACTACGCTCTAGTTTATTCATTGACACTGACTTACCTCGACAAGCACAATCTAACGTGAAGTCAAATGTGGCACCTGGTGGCTTTCTTGAAAGAGCCTCAAAAATATTGGCCGCTCGTCTTAATACACCAACTGAAGATCTTAAAAAGGATGGCACGCCAACGGCTAAAGTCGCGAGTCCGACGTGGGGTAATACTATTTACAAGGCACCATTTCAAGACATGGATATGCTTGAAAATGGTCACGCTCGCGAATATCTTGCTGAGCAATGTTTAAGCCCGTCTCAAGCCAAGTCGTGGACTTATTCGATTGTGGAACGTATGAACAAAAATCAATTTAAAATGTTTTGGAACAATGACTTGTTCTTGCTCAGCGCCAAGCAAATTGGTGGTACATTTTACATTTCTCAGTACGAAAACTTTCCAGAGTCTGACGAAGCCGAAGAACCTACTGGTCATTATTGTGCTGTCCTACGAAAGTCAACCGATCACAGTTTTAAACTTTATAGTTGTGGATGTGAAGGATGCGATCAAAGTTTTAGCACATTTACGTGCAGCAACATTCACGAAGACGCTACTTCTGCTGCTATTGAAGGTGCAGATCGACAGCTTCTAGCTGACATTTCACACTATACGAAAGCTGCAGGTGTCGTTGGTTCTGAAATGCGATGCTTTTCTGTTGTGATTCCAGCCATTATGGATGATAAACGTTCTCGTGTTGTCTGGTGTCCACGAGTGAGTCGAGGTGTCACAACATCGGGAGGGACACCACGAGGTATTTCTCAAACTCGACTTATGACTTCACCGTCTCCACGGAACAAGCAACAGTACATTTTTACATTTGATGCTCCCACAAGCGATCGCATTAAAATTGGAAGTAAATTGCCGGTTTGGTGCCCTGAAGTCAATTCGCTAATGTTAAAATTTCATGGAGGTCGAATTCGTGAAGCTTCGGCAAAGAATTTCATGCTCATGCTTGATGGTGAAAGTGCGGGTTTAGATCCTGCTGGAAGTAATTCTGTGGTCTTACAGTTTGGCAAGTATTCGAAATCCAAGTTTGCACTCGACTTCCGATTCCCTTTGGCTCCAATTCAGGCATTTGCTATCGGATTGTCGTCCTGCGCATGGAACGTCAAAGCTACTGCCTCATAATAACAATAACGGAATGAGGTGATTTATGAGTTAATTGAATCTCAACGCTGCGAATTAATTTTTACCAAATTTTAAAAATTTTGCCTTAATTCATCTCATTCTCTTTGGTTCTATTGCAAATGCCTCGACGTTTTGACCCTCAAAGCCTTTAATCTCTTCTTGAACGTCGTTTTTGCCCTCATTTTCATCATCATTTAAAGATAGCTCGACATCTCCACCCTCGTCTTTAACTTCTAATGATGATACTTCGACGACTTGACTCTCTTCTTTATCGCCATTCGAAGATGCTTCGATGTCATGACCCTCTTCTTTGGCTTCCAAAGTTGATACCTCATTGTCTTGACTCTCTTCTTTAGCTTCCGAAAGCTGCACGTTGTTTTCTTGCTCGCTCCCTTCGGATTCTTTGAAAAGAACCCCATAGTCTTCACCTTCATTCAAAGATACCTCGACGTCTCTACCCTCGTCTTTAACTTCTAAAGATGATACTTTGACGTCTTGACTCTCTTCTTTTACGCCATTCGAAGACGCTTCGATGCCATGACCCTCTTCTTCAGCTTCCAGAGATGGCACCGTTATGTCTCTATCCCCTTCTTCAGCGTCTTTCAAAGAAACCCCGAAGTCTTCACCCACTTCCTGAACTGTTAAAGATGATACTGCGGAATCTTGAACCTCTACATCGGCTACCTGACATGGCACATTGATGTCTTGATCCTCTTCTTCAGCGTGATTCAAACATACTCCGAAGGCTCCACCCTCATTCAAAGTGGCGATGTCTTTGCCCTCGTCTTTAACTTCCAAAGATGATACCTCGACGACTTGATTCTCTTCATTGACGCCATCCAAAGATGCTTCGATGTCATGACCCTCTTCTTCAGCTTCCAATGATGGCACCGTAATGTCTTCATCCCCTTCTTCAGCGTCTTTCAATGAAACCTTAAAGTCTTCACCATCTTCCTGAACTACTAAAGATGATACTGCAATGTCTTGACTCTCTTCTTTAGCCTCCGAAGATTCCACATTGATCTTTTGCTCCCCTTCTTCGGATTCTTTGGAAATAACCTCGAAGTCTTCACCTTCATTCGAAGATACCTCGACGTCTTCACCCTCGTCTTTAACTTCCAATGATGAAAATTCAGAGTCTTGACTCTCTTCTTTAACGCCATTCGAAGATACTTCGATCTCTTGGTCCTCTTCTTTAACTTTCAGAGGTAATGCTGTGGTGTCTTGACCCTCACTATTAACTATCAGAGATGATATCTTTATGTTGTGACCCTCTTCTTTAACTTCCAGTATTGATACATTCATATCTTGACCCTCTTTCGTAACGTCATTTGACTTTAAATTGACGTCTCGACCCTCTTCATTAACTTCCAGAGATGAATTCTCCACGCATCGACCCTCTTCATTTACTTCATTAGAAAGAACTTCCAGGTTTTGACCCTCTCCATTAACTTCCACAGTAACTACCTTCATATCTTGACTCTCATCTCTAGCTTCTGAAGATAAAGTATCGATGTCTTGACCCTCATCTTTAACGTCATTCGAAGTGTCTTGATCCTTTTTCTCGACATCATTCGTGGATAATCCTTTTTCGACTTGACCCTCTCTTTCTTCATCTTGTCCCTTCTCGTTAACGTAATTTAAACTTTCATCTTCATCAATTGAAATCTTGGTTTCAACAACCTCTTCCGGCCTAATCGCTTCAATTGGTGCATCCAAACTCTTGTTGTCTTTGTTGTTTACTTTATCCTCAAGGCTTGGATTCGTTAACTGCACATCTATCGCTACTAATTCAGGACTAATATCTAATTTTTGATTTTTCTTTACAATCTGCCAAGCTTTCAGCACTTGTTTGACACTATGACGATATTTCTCATTTGCTTCAATTGCATATGACTTGACAGGTGCTTGCATAGTTTCCCACGTTAATTTCGGGTCCCCTGCCACTCTTTCCAATCCATCAAGCGTATCTTCCGGCCAAATACACGTCACTTTGTACGTATTCTCCGTTAAATGTTTGTGAAATCCAAGACCTTCATCTGCTTTGTATGGTCGTGTAACTGACATGACAAATGGTTCAGCAAATTCTGGTAAGTAAACCACAGATGGTTTCTTTGTTGTTTTCGAGATCAATTGATTGTCAATTTTTAAACACAATGATAAAATCTGTTTCACAGGAAAGAGCAATGCATGTTTGATGATTGTCCACATCTGTCGAAGTACAACAAATACGATTGTTCCAAAGATCGTGTACAATAAGAGGCTAAGTGTCACAATAAGACACAGAACCGTCATAAGCATGACATGAGAGTAAATTATCTTTACAAGTAATCCATGAGGTCCCAAAACGTCGTATTTTTCCACTTCATTTGTCAAGATTTCGTATAATTCATCAGCAGTTGCGTTTGGATGTTGTTTGACCACAGAAGAGAGTCCTATTGTTTTTAAAAGCCATGGTAAATCAAGCATTGTCCCTTGCAAAAGATCAGGATTGCCATACATCCAAGCAGAAAACCCCAAGTGCAAAGCTAATGTCCATGGTAAGACTTGAAGTGTCACTTCACCTAGAATCTCATCGTACGTTGTTTTGACACTATACAAGTATAAAATTGACAATTTATCAAGCCAATAAATACCCGTTGCAGCCACAACAGCAATATAAAGCAAGACAGGAGAGCCTCCACAAAAGACCATAGTGACAAAGACAGTATTGAGTACCATTGGATATCGTAGTGAAATATCAAACGTTGGACCTGCGTACAATTTATCCATCTTAGCTTGTGTACGAATAGCACGACGTTTGTACCACTGAAGCAATGGTGACACGAGCCACATTTGTACTAACAGTGTGATTTGAGGTAAAAATGCGTTTAATAACATGGTCGTTGCAATTCCCATTCCAACTGTGGGATACCATCCTCGTTCAAAGTCTCGAAACTTACCTCCTAGTAATTCTTTCACGACAGGAACTGTACGTAAGCCAAATGAAGCGTTTACAATCATCACAATAACTGCAGTATTAAGAAATTGAGCACCAAACATCCGAATGGCTACTCGAATGATCTTTGTCGATTCACTAGTATGTCGCTCAAACACTGCAAACATGCGTAAGATTGTTTTTAATAAAGAATTGACTATCACAACAATACCCGCAGCTAATAATGTAAAAGCATTCTTAAGTAGATAATCTTTCGTAAATCCACGACATGGTAAGATCGTCCAAAGTCTCTTCGATCCATTGATAAATCCATATTTTTGAATACTTTCCAATAATTGCGTTGAGCAAAAGCATGACAAGACGTGGCTTGCTTCATATGCTTGACATGTGAATCCTTTCATCCGTACAAGATCATTATAATAAAAACATGGTAACGTATGGCAAATGTCTGAACTTGAATCCGAAATACATGAATCAACACATCGTTTTGGATTTCGATATTCAGGTCCGTACGAGATTTTCGAAGTATTCAAATTATTAACAATATGGTTGGAGTAGCTGATATAATAACGAGCTTCTCCTGACTTATCAATCGTACAAGTCCGAGATGAATCCCACATTAAAGTCCATGGAATTGTTTTTTTCTGAGCATTAAAAGCAAATGATGTATCTGCATAATACACAGCAGGTAGAGCACGATCACACAGTCCTTCAGGTGGTGATTTACTCGCAAATTGTTCTTGAGTTGTCTGTGCAGCCGAAATGATCGCACATGAAATAACTAATAACATCACTGTGATCAGATTTGTGACAAATTGACGATAAAAACGTCCACGATTTGTAACTTCTAGATTTTCCCATAAGATATTTGATGGTTCAGGTGCAGTGGTGACAATCAATGGAAATCCATGATAACGAAGTTCTTTTGGTTGCCATTTTCGTGATAAATATCGTGTTGAATTACGATAATCTTGTAAACATCGACGTCGAGATTCGAGATTATTAAACACGACAAAAGCACACTCACACGCTTCCCAATTAAATGCTTGTTGTGTATTCGTTGCTGCAGTCTTAGCAGCTAAAGCCGCTGCAGCAAGTTTTTCTTTTGACGTTGCATTCTTTGCTTTCATTTCCATTCGCTTTTTTTTTTCTTGCATCTTGTCTGATTTTGGTACAACGTGCTTGATAATTTCAATCTCTCGCTCATGTTTAGCAAGTCGAGAATGCAGTTTTTCAAGTTTTTTACGCGATGCATGAATTAATTTTTCATCAGCAGGTTGAAATTCCGTTGGATAAAGTCGTTTTTCATCTTCTAACGTTTGAATCAGTGCTTCGATCTCTTCTTTCTTCTCACCAAGATGTTTTGTAGATAAATATGCACGTAAGAGTCCTCCAGTTGGATGAGCTACACTAACTTCTGCAATCCATGTATTTTTATAGAATTCTTTCGAAATAGTTGTTGAATGTTCTAAATGATCGACATTCGAAACAACATTTCGATTGATTGCATTACTTGAATGCGAATGCTTGACAAGATGACGTCGACCCCAACAACATCCAAACCAAAGTTTACAATAACTTTCAGGTTTTGTCAAATCGTATCGAGTATTAAAATGTTCGAGAATTTCGCGTTCAGTTGCATCTTTTGGTAACCCACGAACTAGAACGGAATAACGAGCTGGTGTCAAATGTTTTGTTTGATGTTCTTGAATTGCAATAGTAGCACGATAGGAATAAAAGAGTAAGAAACAGAGAAAGAAAAAGGAATAGACTACATCTGTGAGTGTAATAATCCATGTGACAGTTTTTGGGTTTGATGTTAGAGGGGTATCAACTGTCTTCCATGTACAGTCAATATCCCCAATTGGAAGACAATTTCGAACTGATGCTGCAGTATCGTCATTCACACCACCATTACCGATCGAAGAGTAAGCAAGTTGAAGTGGATCTACTAATTTACTTGTAATTCCATGTCCATACATATTCACAACTACAGCAGGAAGTGAAATGAGACCCATACAAAGGAATACAACACTTAAATACTTTGTTAACATAAAGTAAAGCTGCATTCCAATACCAAGTGCACCAATATCATCCATACTAGCTCGAAAAACCGATTTCATACCTTCACCAAGACGAACTTTACGTGCTTTTAGTTTTGCTTGATTAATCATTATCTTCAATCTTTCAGCACGAGTCATTCCTTGACGATATGAATGATATCGACTAGCATTTGACGTTGCAGCTTGTTGACGTGGAGAAGGTTGTGGTGAGTCGGATAATTGAACTTTTTCAATTGTTTGTATCTCGAGATCTGGTACTTTACTTTCTTGAATCTCTTGGTCTATAATTTGATCACCATTATCTACGTTATCAACATGATTCAACTCGTTTACTTCCTTGGAATCGTCACAATTAATTGAATTCTCAGCCATTCACGTCGTTTACTCTTTAGACTCTCAAGAGTAAGACGTAACCTAGAGACTCGTCAATTAGGTCCGTTACGAAAATAATGACAACTTTAGCAAAGGGGGTTACATTAATAAATAAGTCCTTTCTGAATGGTCATTCTCAATTATTTCTTTGAGACTATATTCACACTTGGACGAGCTGCTATAACGGCAAAACGAAGGCGTCTTAAAAACGTTGCTGGTAACTCCATGAGTTCGTGTGATGGTATAGCAGTAAACCATTCGACAATTGCAGCTAAGACACGCCGTCGAGACACCAATCCAGCAGGTGCTGAATACTCAAGAACTAATTCGATGGCTACACTAGAGTATGTAACCAATTTGTGCAATTGATTATCTGGATCTGAATGTTGTAAAATTTGATTTGACAAAAGTTGGTATAACCATTCCAGCACACATTCTACATAATGATCATGCAATGATCTTGGCTGTTGTGTGTCACTTGTTTTCCATGCAACACTTTTGGCAATATGCCCAACAAGTGTCACAATGCCACTTTTAACCTCAAAAGACCCAGTACAATATAATTCCTGACACTTTTCTAACGTGAAATTTGTTGTGACCACGTCAAGTCCAAATACTGCAACACACAGTTCGAGACATTTCGCAAGCTCGAAATAGTCCACAGAAAAAGCTTCTAATGAAGTCAAGAGCTTTTTGACAACAAATGATGGATTTGGTGCATCCATTATTTCAAGCTCTGGCCTCTGGGTCGCATTAACGATACGATGTAAAATGAAGACACTCGATTGATGCAATAGCATTTCTTGTCTCGCAGCTCCGACGCTTGAAATGGTTACCAGAACATGACATAATGTCTCCTTTATCAATCCTTGACGCTCCACGCAACTTGAATCAAAGTCTTGCTCAAGTATAAGTGGATACACTTCCACCATGGCTGCTGCCCAGTATAACCCTCGAATATCCGGGTACTCTCGCACAAGATCAAACAGCATTACACGTGCACGAGTCAATTGGGTCGTAGCTCGACATAAATATGTCCAAAGTGCCCAAATATGTGCCACAAAAGCTTTGTCATATACTATTTTTGATTTCACAAGTTGCACATGTTGAGTTTCACTTGACATTGCGTTTCCACAAGTGGCACGATCTTCAAAGAGAAAAGTTTCAAGATGTAGTAAACAATCGTTTACTAATGACAAATCTGGTCCATCTTGTTGCCATACAAGACGTAAAAGCACGTGCATATAAACATAACCAAGTCCTTGTCTTTCTTGCATTAAATGTCGCGATCGTGGCGTTCGAAAGATGCTTAGAGCACCATTAATCACCTCAAGAGGAGACAAATGCAATTCTCGGTACCTGTCGGCAACAAAATGGCACAGTGTTTTCTGTCAATGCAACACAATTAGGTAAACCACTGGCTCGTTGTGGTATAAAGTACCCAAAAACGTACCACATTGTCTAAACGCGTGTTAATAATAACAGCGCTTTGTTTCGCTAATACCGTCAAAGTTCGACGAGTAAAGTCTTTGTCGATTATTTCATTCTCATTTCGAATCATTGCTTGTTTTAAGATATTGAGAGATTTCGTGATCTGTCTCTCATCCTGCTTTTGATTTTGAAATGTCTGTGACTTACACGTTGATTCACTTGAGATTTTGATCTTTTTCGAACATTCTTCGAAAGTCTTTGGTAATTCTGCTTCATCTGCTTTGCGAATTTTAGTAGAAAAACAATTCATTGATGATTGTGTCATTGACGTGGATTCTTTCTGAGAACTTGGCGAGGCTTTAACTTCACCAGTGTCCAAAATAAGCGGCGTGCTTTGGTTTGTAATAACTGTAACCTCCGATTCATTAACTTGAGTATCTTGACAATGTTGAGCTTTTTCAGACTGCCAAGCAACGATCGGGGTCAAGTCATGAATAACATTAATCTCTTTTGTGTTTTCATGATCATTTTTTGGATTTATCACAGTCTTTAAATCAGGAGATGATGCTTGCATTGCATTTTCACTTGAACTGTTAGCAGCAGAGACGATACTCTCTTCACCTAACGTTGTGTCATTGGCAGCAAGATCTCGTGTCAAAGATGAAACGTCCTCTTTCTTGCGATCGTCTTCTAATTGTGTAGATGGCTCAATCTTGTCAGCGTCACTAACAGGTGTGATTTCTTTCTCAGAGTCGCTGTCACTACTGTCACTAGAGTCGCTATCACTGGTGCTGCTCAAGCTCAAGCTCACTTTATCATCTGCCACATTCTGCTCCTCTGATTCTAGTGCCGCAAACTCGTCGTCTAATGCATCATCGATCGACATCACAAGCGTCTGTTTTTCATCAGTATCCTCCTTCCTTTCATTCGTTTCACCTTCTATTTTTTCAACAGAACTTTTCGCGCCATCTTCGTCGCTGCTAAATTCTAATTCCTTATCAATTTCATTCGAAATCACTGGATCCAACTTCGAAGACATACCACCATCCTTTGTTTTCCGATCGTCATTCGCACCCACGTCATTTTCAACTAAATTTAGTCGTCCCTCATCCTCACTGCTACTTTCCAGCTCCTGATCAATTGCACGTTGCACACCATCATCTACACCACTCAGAAACGATCGTTCGAACCCCATTTCTTCTTTCTTTTCTGTTGCCACATCTTCATTACTTTTGCTTGTCTCTTCAAATTCAAATCTAACCAAATCCTGGTCACTTTCCACTGGAATTTTCAATGCATTACCATTCTCGTCGTCTGAGTCACTCGATGCCAATGCAGCGTCAAGCATTGCGCTCGATTCGTGCTCCAGCGTCGTCAAATGTTCATCAAACTTTTTTTGACTATCAGCACAAGTGTTTGTTATTGTCTCGGTTAACGCATGTCGCGAGAGTTGCGGCATTGATTGCTCTACATTGTTCTGTGAAGAACCTCGACCTCCTTTCCGTGGCGTCCACTCGTCCACCGATCGGTCCACTATCGGCGCTATATCTCCGCTCCATTGCGTCTGACTCGTACGCGTCACCGATATTATCTCATCAGTTTGTGTCGCAATAGTTTGGACTATTACCGGTTTGATCTGTGCTTCTACCGACTTGGGAGTGTTTTTACAAAGCTTTTTTAATTTTGCATGCGCAACTTGCTCCGTTTCTAATTGCTGTTTCAACGTTTCTTGAACCTGTAAAAGCGTTTCAAGACGAAGACGATACTCTTTAAGTCGCGCTGCTGCCTCCTTAAGCTTTGACTTGGTCAGCTGCTTATACTCGTTTCCTTTATAAACTTGATGCTTAAGGTGTGCAATTGTCTCCGCTTGTCGCTCAATAATATCCGCCTGTGATATTTGCGCCGCCGCCGGAGCATCGTCCATGGACTTTTGGATGGATAGACCTTCTGTTGTACAGTACATGGAAATTTGCTATTTATGTAATTTGGAATTGTCATTGAAATGAGGTACCTATTTAGGATCACATTACCGTTGTGCATCTAAATAAGCTACTGCTTACAGGGGTAAGAATGTTTTTGGTCAACGTGCACGATGGCAGTGAATCCATTGCAGCAAGTATAATTGAATTCTTCATTTTTCAATTTCTAATCAACTTTAATGACCAACTTGCATTTAATCGTCAGCTTTGTTTCAGTTGCAATTGCTACTGCTAACCACCTGAATGCTCCAAATCTACGTGGTAAAGAAAATGGACGAATGCTGTTTGAGGAGGCTGCACTTCTAGAAAGTTTTTTTCTTACTGAAAGTGATTCACAATCTAGAAGTGGATTGGGGATAGATGATTCGGACAGTGACTTCAACGATCTCGATGATTTTATTGGTGATGGTTCTCGATATAAAAATCCAATCGCAGTATTTTCTTCGACTGGAGACTTAGATTTAGACTTAGACTTAGATTCATCAACTACTTCTGACGTCGCGGATCCTGCTACTCACCTATTGAAAAGTAACGATACAGTAAACTCGACAACTTCAGAAATTCCGGTAACAAAGTCAGGGTCGATCGGAATTGAGGCTCCAGACTCAAACGTGTCAGATACGGAAGCCCCAAATCTGAAGACATCCAGCTCAAACTCTACCTGGCCAGCGACATCCGGCTCAAATGCAGTATCCGGCTTTGATGTTGACGCTTCTACTCCTGACGTCCTGAACTCGTCTAATGTAGAGATTCCGACGAATTCTGACATGTCAACGTCTACGACAACGAAGGTTTCTACTACGAAAAACCTCACGTTAGACACACCTCAGACATCGTTTTCTGACTCAACTGAAGCATCTGGTTCAGATGCTTCTACTTTCACTATCAACGAAACACCCTCGATTACTGACGTCCCATCTAAAGGAGACGATCCAACCTCTAATACATCAAATGTTCCGGCTACAGTAGCGCCAACGCCCCCCTCAACTGCCAATAACGACATTTCTG
This sequence comes from Plasmopara halstedii, assembly GCF_900000015.1. Taxonomy (NCBI): domain Eukaryota; phylum Oomycota; class Peronosporomycetes; order Peronosporales; family Peronosporaceae; genus Plasmopara; species Plasmopara halstedii. Next base: position 116,805 of record NW_020187567.1, on the reverse strand, counting down.
AACCTTCGTCGACTTCAATAACTCCGTCATCGAATACTTCTGACTTAAATCCTTCTACGATTACGCCAAATGGATCCGTCATCGAAGTTCCAACCCAAAATCTGAAAACGTCAGTGGACTCAGGTGCAGTCTTCAGCTCGAGAGATTCGAAAAATATTTCGGACGTGCGTGTAATTGAAATTCCGGCGGGAAATCTAAAGACCAACGCCCCATATGTGACTACAGCGGCTACGAGCTCGGACGTTTCAGTGACAGCCAGCATTGGTATCGTAAGCGGAACTTCCATCTCAGCACCTATCAATTCATCACCATCAAGCGAAATGCCGCTAATCCAGCCATGGAATCAATGTGGTGGTTCTGGATTTGACTACTCGAAATATTTAGACGATGGAACCTCTTTTAACTGGTCGACTAAGCTTTCATGTGCAGCAGGTTTTTCATGTGAAGAAGTGGATGTTTGGTATTTTCAGTGTCAACCAGTGATTGGTTTAGCTCCTCTCGAGGTGTGGGATCAATGTGGTGGTGTTAACCACATTGGATCAACTGAGTGCACCACTGGCTCCATATGCAAGTATGTGAATGAATGGTATTCTCAATGCGTCCCCGCACAGACATGAGAAACAGAAGAGAAATTTAAGGCTTCTTTCATATATTCCATTTAATTATTGCGTTAACGTAATTTTCCTTTTTGGTAATTTAATGAATGAAATATACATCCTGGTAAATGTATAATTTGCAATAGCGAGGTAACGTCATCATCTTCAAATTAATGGGTGGCTGCTAGAACTTATGCAGTCCTTTTAATGTACACCAAGTCGCTCTTTTCCATTATATAAATGTAATATACGGTAACAAATGAGGAAAAATGATGGAAGGTCTGCCTTTCACATATGTCGTCATCTGAACTGGATCATACTCATGCAGCTCATTCGATTACGCAAAGACTCGTGATAATGTTGAGCCACATTATAATTTTAATGCTCAGCATTTCATTTTTAACGAAAGAACAACACAACATTATTGATAGAGCCGGAACTAAGCCAGAAGATTCATTGGAAAAGACGTAGTCTCGAATGTGCCAGTACATAGCACCTGCAGTCCTTACCACCCGCATGTCTTGTACGTCGAACGATAGAATAACTGAGATACAAGTAACTACCTCTCGACTTTATGCTGGAAATCGAAATGAGGATGGAAGTAGTTGGTTATTATTAGCTGATCCTCCTCATGGGAACATCCAGTAGATTACAACAAATTGATTAGACATATCGCATGGCCGGGGCAATTTATACTTACCGCAATGTTTTTGTAAATTTCATTTAGACAAGTTATATACTCTTGCAAATGATTATACACAGAAAATACACTGTATATGTGCAATTATATCAAGACATTAAACTCTATTTTTATATTGTAGAGCAGTAAAATAATCAAGAGAATTCGGTATCATGTCCTCTATTGTATGGGCAGTCCCGAATTCTCGGCCAAGGCAGCACACCGTCTCTTACTGTAGACAAATATGACGTCGCTGCGACTCCTGGTGACGACGCTCTTCTTGTTAGCAGCTACTCCAACACATGCGGCTCGCCTTCGCACCAAAGACAATGATACTTTGACGAATCCGAGTGACTCAATTAGACCATCCGACAGTCTTTCCGACAGCTCATCTGACGATGTTTCTAATAGTTCAGAAGACATCACACAAGACTCAACAACTTCTCAAGGTTCAAATGAGATACAGAATATTGTCATGGTAGATGAAATTCAAGGCGTCAAGGCATGGGGACAATGTGGTGGTCTATATTATCTTGGTGAGACTGAATGCCAGCAATTTACTTCTTGCAAGCAATTGAGCGACTTCATTTCCGTCTGTTTCCCTGAGTCAAGACCTACGGAGCAGATTGTTCGACTCGAGCTCTAGTACAGTTTCGTCAAGAGCATAGCTAGTATTGATATGAAGTTTTGAAACCAATGAATTCTAATGTTATTAAAAGCTTATCCATGGACATTGCAGTAATAATGGACGTTCCTTTTTGTTGGACCCTGATGTTGATGCTACTAAGTGATATGATGATGAATCATGTCGTAGAGGCAGTTTATTTAGTTAGTTTATTGTGCCGTCGATGGCATCAAAAGCCCAGTCACAATTGTTTTCGATTAAAAGAAACACTTGATGGTTAAAAGTTTCAAAACCTTTTTCCAATTCTTGACTTAGCTTAGCTTACTTTAAAAACAGTTTTCGAAATTCTTCATTAGTCTTTGGCACAGTACATGCAGTCTCTGACACGTTTGTAGACACTGCCGATTTCCGGCGGCACGCACGTGGCAACAAACTTGTTGTCGAACCGATGTTTAGTCTCGTAAGCGGTCGATCAGATGGTGCCTTCGCACTGTTGCTTTCTAATTTACGTTCTAGTTTTTGCTTTTGCTGCTTTTTCTGCTGCTCCAGAATATGAGCAATGGAAAACCGCGAAGGTGTAATCGTCACTTGGTCACCCAATGTCGCTTGAAGTGCAGCCACATTGGCCAAACAAAAAGCATTTTGGGAAGGTTCAGCAACTTCTACTAATCCATAATTTTTCCATTTCCCATGTCGGTCCTTCAAAATCAACACACGAGTGACAACCACAAGCTCACCCGCTGTTTGCATAGACTGTTGTAACGCCACTTGTAGCTGTTCTTCAGTCACTTGCTCCTTAGATCCTTCGCGATTCAAATAGCCAATATACAACGTCAAGGGATCAGACTTCCAAAAGCTTTGGCTATTCAATTTTCCAGCTGTAGAAGCTGACGTGACTGGAGGTTTGGATCGCTCGACGCGAAGCGGATGTCCATGCAAAAGAAACCCATTTCGTTTAAGTCCAGCTTCTACACCTTCCTCGTCCGAAAACTGGACGTACGCCATTCCACGTGACAAAACCCGGTCGCCACGCGTCTTGACAACTAGTCGAACATCCTTTAACGTCGGAATATCGCGAAATAAGTCTTCAATATCACCTTTACTCGCGTTTTTCGACACGTTGCACAGGAATAGCGTATGTTCATTAGTTAATTTCTCGTACTGCTTTTTTTTCTCGGTGCTTTTCGGTGTCGTATTGCTACTCTTCTTGGACTTGCACGAATTAGCTTTTGCACGTTTCAAATCCGGTTGTTTAAAAGCCGGTTTTGACTGCTTACTAGCACTAGCTTTCCGTTTTTTTACATTTTCAGCTGGTTCGTCGCGATCAGTTGCTAACACCACAGCATCAGATGAAGCTGCAAATTGTACGGACGCACAATGCTTCTCATAGTACCGTCGGGCGCGAAGATAGTTGGTCAAATCGCCATTTTCACGTTCAAACACAAGCCATGAGTTGGCCAGAGTCAACGGTGATTCCTTCACGCGCTGCACTGCTTCATCAAACACGATCTGACGAATCCTTTCAACTGAAATACTATTTGTTCGTAAAAGAGCATCCAGGTAGGCAATCCAAGTTGCCGCGTAATCTCCAAGACCGGTACAGACCGTCTTTTGCCATAATTCGTTCATTTTGTCCACGACTCTCATGTCTGGTATTCGATTCATTGACAAAAGTGTCCAGTAACATTTTGCGTGGTATTCTGCCAGTCGCAACTTGCCTTCCATGTAGCTCGGATACGCCCTCATTATTAGCTGCTGACACTCGTGAAAGACATTATTTATCTGGGTTTCCACACGTCGAATCGTATCTTCAAACGAGCATTCCTTTGATATGCTGCTTGAAACGTGCCGACGTACCAAATCGCACCATGTGAGCAACGTACTAAGCAGATGTAACTCATTTAACGGCAAATTCGATCGTTCAAAGAATTCCCTTTCTATCAGTTGTGAAACCTCCTCGAAATTTACGTTTCGACACTCCATTTCAAGCAGCAATCTCGTCCAAATTGAAGAGTCAAACGGCACATTCCGTACTGCTCTTCGAGCAACTGCTAGTGTTGATTGTGTGAGACTCGACTCAACGAAATTTAAGTAACTAGTCCACAACGGAGAGCTCAAACATACGCTCGATAAAGCGCGTTCGTACAAACATACGACATATTGCTTCCCTTCATCTTCACTTAGCATTACCGAAGCAACTCGATGTTTCACAAAGTTCAAATACTGCTGCCAATTCTGCTCAGGGTTGTCCATCGCATTCACATTGGCTTCATACGTTTTCAATTTCTTCATTAATGGTGCATATACTTTCGATTGTCGCTCTAAAGCCACTTCGAAAGCAGATATTGAAGCCTTAGCATCTCGTGTGTTGTACGTGTTCCAAGCACGAAATTCCGACATCACGAGATCGTTCTGATCCAATGGCAATCGCATTTGCTTACAAAAAAGCTCTCGTATTGTCTGTTCCTTCTTCAGCTCATCATTCGTATCTCTATCCTCGTACTTTTCCGTCGTGAGTTCCCGACAAAGTGCCCAAACTTCGTGGCCTCTTGTAAAATGCATACCGACCGTCGTTTGTGCCTTATTCATGGCTAATTTGAGCTCTTCATCGTTTCCATTGTCCTTTATTAATCTTAAATACTCCATTGTTAAAGACACGGACCAATAATCGGTTTGTGATAGCTTATAAATCCTCTTAAGCTCTTCAATTGTGTCTCCACGAACAAGACAGTCTTTGATCCATTGAAAGTACATATCTTCCGTTAAAGGATGCGCTAGTTGAAAGGTTCCATAAAGCTTTGCACGAAGAGAGTGGTACGATTTCAAGTTGTTTTCATGCTCAGCCGTCGGCCAATGGCTCGTAATGTGGTCAATTGCTGCAGTATATTGCTCGTATTGGAAATTTAGCGGCTTTGAAGTCTGCAATATTGTATCGGTCACTTCACGACAGCATTGCAATATGTTGGAGGACGTTAGAGAGACCTGTGAATCGATCGGGATACAAGAAGATGCGGGCGTTGTGCATATCTCCTCGATCTCGTCCAACACCTCAACGTGAACACTAGGGATACACGATGACGAAGATGTCATGTCTGACACGTCCACTGTATCCTCATCGCTAGAAAACCCTGACGAAGAGCTGTTGGAGCCACAAGAAGTCGTGCTAAGAGGCATCTTATTCGTCTAGCTTTACCTCTGTTATCGGATAGTCATATAGACTGTAATTGGAGTGAATTTTAAAGCAATTTTGTAAGTCAGAATAAAATGCAACTAATTTTCGAACTAAAATGAGATTGCACAAACACTCGAAGACTTCGTCGTAGTCATTGGCTGAAGTCCCGCTCGTCATCTATATGGCGTTGACTCTACTGTCTTCGATTGAGGTAGCCATATATGTAACGTGATGAGGACTGTACTTAACCCTGACACTTCTATTAAATTCAAAAGCTGTACAATTGTACGAAATTCACATTGTAATTGTGAATATTCATTATACCGAGTAACAGTATCTTGGAGGATGCGCTAAGTAGAGCTCTGTGGATATTTGGGCACGTGGTTTCATCGTGAGTGGTAGAAGTATGTATTTAGTTGAGTCAACTGGATCAGAAATATCTAAGCTGAGGAACGACTTAGTATAATTAGCAACACTCTACTCCGCAACCTCTGTGCATTTGTCAGCGCGGACTGTTTGTGTCAAACTTCCTGACGGCAACTCCGGTCAGTACACAAGCATTATATCGAGATCCATTTATGCTCAATGACTGAATTTGTTTACTGCTGAGCTTGTAGAAAGGAACACGAATCTGACAAGACAGCAGCCATCCGGTACAATCTACATCATCCTCATGTCGATTCGAATGTTCATTGTATGGCAGCCAACCGTTTTTCACCAGATCGATGTCAAGACTTCTTTTCTTAACGGAATGCAGGACAAATGCATATCTTGGAACCGTCAGCAAGGCTAGACGTTTTCTGTACAGACTAAATCAGACACAGCTTGTAAAGGACAAGATAACGACATCTTTATGCTACAGCTTGGGATTTGGAAGTATGAGTCTAACCATAAGAATAACTTAAAGTGCGATGCCCAGGCGTAGTTTTTACTTCTTTCTATGTCGACGACCTCATCTTCGCAAACAAACCATTGCGATACGCGAAGACACCAAGATAACGCAAATAGACTGATGTAAGGTGACGGACATCGGCCAGCTCGAGTTGGCCCTCGGGAACAAAGATCGAGCAATACTTAAGGGCTAGATAATTGTTCGTTCTTACGATCTCAAGAAAAATAACAGCACGCTTATACACGAAGAGTCAGATCCTAAATTCCGACCAATGTGCGAAACATAGTGTCAAAGTTGCATGTATACGTTTGAAAGAGCAAACAGGTTCAAACAAACAAAAAAGGAAGAATCAAGCCAGAAAAGCAAAAAAAACATGCCCTACCAATACTAAGCTAAAAGTTTGTGCCCATACCATCAACACAAACGATAATTATCATATACAGTCATGACACAAAGCCACACGCCATCGACGAAGTGGTCTGAGGTGGTAGTTGTCACGTTTACTTAGACGCAGACTGGCCGGAGTATGAAGGGTGTGTGTGGGCCACACAAGATGGTGTGATAAAAATGTGGTGTTTGTTACACAAAATGTTTTTCTACACAATGGTGTGGCTACACCTCTATAAGTCAGTAGCTGGCTATAAGTACTCCATCCCAGATTATGCGTGGCTGATAACAGCAGTGGTTATGCATTTAATTAGATTTTACTACATAGAAAGGAAAACCTACATATTTAAATATAGCTAGAATTAAATATGATTTTGAATTATATTCAATATAAGCGATAATTGCAGAACGGTCGGGATCATTTGCCGCAAATAAAACCGAGAAATGCAATTTATATTTGAAACGAAAGAGTCAATTAGCCATGGATTAAGTTTTTAGTTACTCTTGGAGTGAGCATATTGCGATCCGCTACTCTCGTACTAATTCTAGGTATAGAACGAAGGTCGCCGACCTTAATCAAGCTACCACTAAGCGAAAGAGCTACGGCAGCCCCGCTGCACTTGGTGGCACTTGTAGTCAGTCTAAACCTGAGTCGTTACGACTGACCCTCTGTGAGGATGGAGCAGTTCTCCTATTTACTTCAGGGCATGAAGGACGGTCTTTAAAAGCTGATGTCTCTATTTGACCCTAAAGGCGTTCGGCACCTCGCTTCGCAAGGACCTGAAGCGATCAGCGCGCGCCTAAAATAATTTTCAAGATATGAAAATGCTCTGCTTGAGTCCTAGAGCAGAAGATGTTGGCGTCGACTGCGTTCATGACGCCACCGTCGGCGACGGATGACCCCCCGACTCAATCTGCGTCAAATCCTCAAAATGGGGAGAATCTCCTGCTTTGGGTGAGAAAGGTCGCGATGGTCATGGCGTCCGCCATGCTTCAGACCAAGCAACAGCGCGTGACGCTAGCTATAACCAAGTTTGAAGACGAGCGCGAGAAGAAGCACAAACGTACGATGCTCTGGGTGGAGCTGCGTTTTCCTCCTGGATGGAGCTAAAGCGTCAGCTTCTGCGAGTTTTCTCGCCGCCTAACCATGCATGTAGCGTGCTATCGCGTTTCCATGCCGCCGACAGGGCAAGAAAAAAAAAGTGAATTTTGTCCTAGAGATGCGTACTTTCATTGCCGGGATGGCAGCCGATCATCTCCCCAAGGCGGTCACGGCGACCGTCTTTGTGGAGGGCCTCCGCACTGGCGTGGCCGGAATGGAAGTCTTCCGTGTGCATCCGTCTTCTTTTGAAGGCGCGGTGAACGTGGCATTGAATGCCGAATTTTTACTTTTGTTCGGTTCGACTTGGTTGGAATGCACATTCGTAGAGCTCGTCGAGCGGGCCTGAGCCAATGGACCTCAGCTATGCTGAGAAAGAAAAGGGAGAGCTCCGAGCTGCCGGGCAGCGTCGTTTGAACACCCGACGAACTTTTGTCTGTGAAGACACACGTCACCTTCGGACGTGTTGTCCCTTGCGCAAGGCGCGTAAAGGTTCGTCGAACCAACATTCCGCTTCTGACCAGCCTGACTTGTGGCGGGGAAACGAGAACACCCAGTAGGCGCGGGGCGCCCTATTGGGAAGAAGTGAATTCCATTGAGTATCAAAGTGGTAGCGGGCAGCATGGTCCAGCCCCAAGAAGCTGTGTGCTCTTGAACATGAAACGTGAGTGCAAGCCGGACTTGCTGGTTGTTCAAGCGACCGGGAAGGCTTTGATAAGCAATGGAAAATCCTTATCGGTTCTGGTTCGTCGGGCAATAATGCTCGACGCTCCACGACCGAAGGAAGTTAGCTGTATGCTGAGACGCTGGAAGCGCGATTGAGTTACACTGTCATTGTTTTCTTGGCGACGGGGACTTGGGTCACTGTGTCGAGGGTCTCTGTGAACTTCGGTGTCAAGTTCCTTGACTTTGATAGCGTGGAACGCTTTATAGTCTTAAACTTATATGCAAGGTTTGACCTTATCCTTGGTATGGCCTGGTTGGAAATCCATGACCAATGGATCGATTGGAGGCTAAAGATCTTAGACGCTACGCGCACTTCTCCTGGAGGAGCTTTGGTGAGTCACGAACCCGCCTCTGCTAGGAGGCAGAAGCGCTGCAGGCGCGAACACTGTGCCGAGACAGTCAATGTACTGGATATCTGAGTATCCAAGTTGTCGTGTAGTCCCGAGCATGGCTCGCGGGCTGAACGTAGAGTGGCACGTAAGTCACTGAGAACTGCTCAATCAAAGCAGTTGCTGCATGCCAAGAGT
>NW_020187567.1:107784-108092 GCF_900000015.1 Plasmopara halstedii | reverse complement strand
AAGCTCGGTGGTTGAGCGCGAGAATGGGCACTGACGTGCGGCACTTCGGTCGGAGCTGCGTTTCCTCCTGGGCGGAGTTGAAATTGCAGCTCTCACGAGTGTTCTCGCAGCCTAATCAGGCATATCGCATGCGATTGCGTTTCCTTGCCGCCCGACAGGGCAACAAGGAATTGGTGGACTTTATCCAAAAGATGCGCACTCTCATTGCCGGGATAGCAGCAGATACCCTTCCGAAGGCGGTCACAGTGACCGTCTTTTTGGCAAGACTCCGCGCTGGCGTGGCCAGAATGGAAGTCTTCCGTGTACAA
>NW_020187567.1:101277-107774 GCF_900000015.1 Plasmopara halstedii | reverse complement strand
TACGCTGTGTGGCGCGGGTTCGAGCCCCTCAGCGGACAAAATCGTAATAGTACCAGACATGCTAGAAATGTCGGCAGCATGCAAAATATTACCGACAACAGCCAATGAGGACTTCGGGAGACTCGTACAAGAAAAATCAAGAATTAAAATCAAATAAAATACCCCAGCGGAATGAAGCAATGTAATATCTTAGTCACGGCCGAGTAGGTATAACCGTGTAATAAGAAAATACATAGCAAGGATATTCCTAATTATAATTGTACAAATTATGTAAAATAAGTTACCTTTAAAAAGGTCGCTCCCTGGATTAAGGTTCCTTTTTGTTAGCGACCATGCATGACCTCTAGCTCAGCTTTGCAAATTTGTGCAAAATGTGCCACGGACACCATACAATGAAAACCAAAAAAGTCATATACGGCGTCATCTCAATCCAAGATGTGGTTCAAACTGTGAACTGATGACAAGTTCAATTCATGTGGGAGATCAAACAAACACTAACGTAATATTTTGTCCTCGCGAAGGACCATTGCTCAGCAACTAGTTGCTTGCATAATTGGCCGCGTCGTCAAGAGTTAAAAAATAGATCTGTGGTCTCTTTGTATCTCTGCATACAATTTCTCGGTAACATGAGCGAGACATAGCATCAGATTTTCCTGCCAGTGGGCAGTCTGAAATTGGATCGCCATCGGAATTCCGCGAGAGTCGTACCCAATCGACACAGCCACGCTTGGCACACCAATGAGATTACCATATAAACTAAATCGAAGAATGTTGCCAAGCTGCGCCGCGCTTAGCTTTCCAGCCTTAAACGCCTCAAGTGGAGTCTCGGGAGCAGAAATGCCGGTCGAGGGTATACTTTGCTGAGTACCTTCTTCTGAAATTGACGCAGCGCAAGAGCCTTTATACATTGTGCAGCAAGAAAATCAATAGCAGTGAAGCTCCGACCAATAGCCCAGGATGATTTGTGTTTCCGGTGACATTTCACCCAAACGCTCATAGCACTTATCCAGATTTCGAGCAAATTCGGACGTAATCGTAATGGCATAAGCGACATGTATAGCTGATAGGTGTCTTGATCAACTGGGTTTCGCGAGCATTCAAAGCTTGTAGTGTCTTGGTGACTGCCTTAGCAATTTCAAGAGACGAATGGTTCGTATAATCACGAAGGTATCCGATACGAATACCTTTCAAGAAGGACGTGTCTTTAAACGAATGCAAGTCCACAGATGGTTGCCTCATCCCGAGAGGAAAAGACTCATCACTTTCACTCACGATCGCATGTCCAATAGCAGCGTCACACACAGAACATGCAATAGGACCGACGTGGGCTACGGAAGGCAGTCGGCAGCAGCGAAAGGGATGCGTTTAAATGTGAGTTTCATACCAGCAACACCACAAACCGAGGAAGGAATTCGGATTGAGCCTCCACCGTCCAAACCAAGCGCCAACGGTACCGGTACCAGTCCAGATGCAAATGCAAATGCTGCGGCAGAACCACTATACGACCCACCACAGTAGCATTTTGGATTGTATGATTACGAACCGTGCCATAGTGCTTGTTGTAACCCGTGACACCGACATCATGCATATTAGTCGTACCAAGAATATAATGGCTCCTGCCGAACGAAGCCGAGCGACTGGCGTGTCATCTTTTGTTGCAGGCTCTTCTTCGTATCCTAAAAAAGACGTGCCAATGCGGTGATCTTTGATATGAACTTCGTCTTTGATAGCCACAAGGACACCGTCTAAGACGCCAAGAGGCTCACCACGAGCATAGCACTCTGCTGACGCCTGGGCTTGGGCCATGATCCAGTCATCGTGTTTTTCTACAAACACGTTAGGAGGATATTCGCTCTGCTGTTTCGTTTCAGCGGCCGCCAGCAGAGCCTTCACCACTTGCACGGGTGTCACCTCACCCGAAGTGTACCGTACCGTATAGTCGGAGATTCTTCAATACTTAAATGCAGTGGTGGCCTTTTCCTTCTTGACTCCTTTCTTGCTGGATTCCAAGAGAGACTGTGATGCTTCTCCTTGCTCTGCACCGCTCTGGGTGGGCTCTACGTACGGATGACATAGCGGTAGATCTGTAATAGAGACAACAAGCTTGTGAGCTTTAAGAATTTTGTTTTCCTTTGCCAGTTATTTGCACAGGAAACGATTTAGTACAGGCAAGCGAGCCAAATAGGCTAAAACCATGAGTGGCTGTCCATAAAGAATGGCAGCCAATAGATCACATATGTCATAGCCACTGCTCGTTTCTCACTGTTGCGTTAGCGTCATGTAAGGAGGAAGGTCTTCTCGATCTCCAAGCAAAAGAAGAGTGTTTTTTAGAAGCACCACGGCTGCGACCATTAAAGAGATTGACACTCATCGTGAAAGATAAAGACTTAATATCGTACATAACCTGTCGAATGGAGTAGAAAGTCAATTACAAAGGCAAAGTCAAACTATGCCGTCGCTTGCACTTCCATCCATTGTACCGCAACAGTCGACTGCGCGAGCATATCGTGCGCGGTTGCTTTCAAATAGGCCCTTTGTCTCTGATGCTGAAGATGTTGATGACACGGATACCCTGGAACTTCATTCATTGACGTCGTCCACGTCGCATTCACATTCTTGCGAGTCTTGCTCACATCTGGAGGCAGACTTTGCGGGTGCCGTGCTATTTGTAAAGAGTTATCAGGGCCCACACCGCATTTTGTCGCAAGAAAACTCGTCACCCAAGAAAGATATGTACGCTTACTACCAGCAAGCCACCGCAGGACCTCTATTAGCTTTAACGCCGCCTGTCGGACTCAACAAACATGAGCTTGCGAAATGGTAAGATCGTCATTTGAGTCTCGACATTCTTGATGATGACCACGATTGTTATGACGAGTAGGGAAAAATGGCGCGAACTCGGCAATATGACACGGCAGGAAGCCATGAAGCGTTATACGACGGTGCTTGATAATTTGGTTGATGATTGGCGTCGCATTGCAAATGAGCGCAATTATACTAACGAAAATAACAACTCATTCGAGACAGACCACGTCATTGCTGATCAACAAACGTCTGAAGCTGGATCTACCACTCATGGCCAAGTGAAGAGATCTAACAGCATGTTTGACCGTTTGCCTCGTATCTACGACGAACTGATGGAATTACAGGAGCGTGTTGAGGTCGAAACCAAGAAACGTGTTGAGCTAGAGGATCACTTGTTGCATTTGACACGTGATTATCGCTCCAGCTTGAAGGAAGAGCTTGAGCAGATGGGGCAGATCCGCAAGAATTTAGTATCACTAGTCAAGAACCTTGAAGACGACGTTGTCCAACACAAAAGTGAGCTACAGCGATTGACGTCAAATCAACAAAAGCTAGCTTTTCGCAATGATAATTCAGTTCTTCTCTTACTGGAAGCCCGTGCGCTGAAGTTCTTGCAGATATGGGTTCGAAGCCGAACAATTCGCGCGTCGCTTGCTGTGCTCATTGGATTACGTTTATGGTATTGTCTACGCAATCGCCGCCTGCCGCAGTTTTTGGCACACATTCTGATTCGGTGGATACAAAAGTTTGCCTCATTAGACAACACAAACACATACGCTTGATCGTCATACCTGTTTGAATCATGTTTAGTCTATCATTTTTTTGGGGCAAATGTCAATTTACTTATGAAATTAGTATCTTGTGAGATCCAACCCTCAAGTTCAACTGTAGTGTAGCTCACGTTCAGTGCTGTCGCCCACTTTACGCAAATTCTATATCCTGATGTGCAATAATTCACTTCAGCAACAAAGTTTAAAATGTCGGCAAGGTCTCGAATTTGTGCAAATCTATCACACAATTCAGCAAATGAGCAAGCAACGACAGCAAGGGGTTGATCTTTAAAATATGATACTGTGAAAATAACGCTTTAACGTATCGACCAATGCGTCCAGACGAGTTTCTTATATTCGAATAGCATACTCAGCTTATCTTTCAATAATCAAATAGTACCAAGGTACGCAAGCTATCTGGTTGTTGATCAGTCACTGTTCGCCATTTGCACATCTGACCTAAACGTAGACATGTTTTGTGGTGAGTGCGGTCACTGCTGGGAGCCCGATGAGATCGCCAGTGCGCGCTTTTGTGCTGAGTGCGGCGAACCTCGTGAAGACGTCCTCAGTTGTTCCTACGTCCATGCCAGCATCCTCCTTCGACCTTCTTGCGTCGTCCAGCTCGAGACCTCATCGTCCTCCGTTGCGCCTTCGTCGAATACTTTCCCATTGCTACCTCAAACTTCTCTGCACCCAGCTACAGCATAGTTGCGCTTACTGCATGTAACTTGATGCAGCTCCAGTGAGAGCTTTGCTTCGAGTTATAGCGCACTGTCTACTAACAATTGCATGTAGTGAAAAATGCCGTTTGGAGACTCGACCGCCCTTTTCTGCGAATGCGGTGCCCATCGCCCTACGGCAGCGATCCCAACCATTGCAGCCAAAATCAACGAAATAGACCTATTTGGCTCAACGTCCACGACCAATGCCACTCCGGCTGTCCTAATGCAATCGGCAGCTTATGGAGCAAACTCGAGCTTGAGGACCACAGCTAGCGTAGGCTACAACCCGGCATACACTACAATGCTTGTTCGGTCTGCAATTTCGGCTTCATCGCTGGTAAACAATCTCTACACTTCGCCTGCTTCCTCCTCTGTGTTTGACCCTTGCGCCGCACCACAGACGCCATTAACTCTCGTTGAGCCGCCGGCTTCAGTGAGACTGGAGACCGCGTCTACATCAAGTAGCAATATCAGTAAATTGCTCGCGAATTCGTCAATTATTGTAAGATCCCAGATGGAAACGTGTCAGGAGTGTCCATTCGACAGGTTGTGCCCGCTCGCAACATGGGCTTTTTAAGCACAATGCTAAAATTTCTAATACCGCAGAACGCAACCGTGTCAGTCCACAAGAGCGCATTAAAGGCTACAATGTAACCGAGGTAAACGACACGATTACTGTTGTGCAGAACGAACGCGCCGATCCAGTTGAAGAGCGGCATCACAATCAGCGCACGTTGCCAAATGACGAGTGGCTACATATTTTGCGCAAAAACCGTCAGGCGGGGAAAAAGTTTACGAATTCCCCATTTTCGCCTGACGCGTCATCAATTTTTCGAGATACAATTAATCCAAAGTATCCGCATCTTCAAGAGTATGTTCGAAAGTGGAAGCACGTGACGGATTTTCAGCGAAACGGCTTACGTGGAGATTACGATGTTAGACGACGAGAAGAAATTTGTGTGTAGTATGTCGATTAAAAGTTCGGTGGAAGCAGAGAATATCGGCAATATCTTCGACAAATTAACGTAGAATTTTACGAACTGATAAAAAAGCTGTGACCACGGGCGCCACAAAGCGTAAGCGCGATCACATGCTGATACTTACGAAAAATATGAGCGAGTATGTGCAGGACGGACTACAGCGGTTTGAGCTCATGTGGGAAAAGAGTTTCCTTGATCATTACAAACCACTTGCATATTTCAGTGTGGGAGAAGGTTCTGGCTATCGTGTCGACGGTACAGAGTCTGCTTTCGTGTCGCGTGTCTCGCGTGTCTCGCTATTAGTACCTGTGTGTTTTCATGCTCAAAGCACTTGTCTCTTTGATCGCTCGCGCGAGTCTAAAGCTGCCAGCCGCATTTCGGGCGTTAAGATAAGTCCCGGTGACATGCGTGTGGAACGTGTTTGGTGTATTGTATATTCTATTGACATCACAGCTTGCTTTGTCACAAATTTAAGCGACGACATGATACATCCAGAACAGGTAGAGAAGGAACAACAGTACAACGAAGAAGGTGTACGCTGTGTGATTTCGGCGCAACAATCGCAGCCGCGTTTTAGTTGTTGATTACTTCTTACCTTGTAGTCAGGACGGCAAGCCCTTTTGGATTTCTCACAAGTAGCAGCAACAAGTTTGAAATCTGGTCGTTGGTGATCGAAAAGGCTTATGCGATACTTCACGGTAGATACGAGGAAATCGTTGGTGGTTAAGTAGTGCACATCTTGCAGAATCTTTACAGCGGCGTTCCTAGTCGATACAAGCTTCACGAAAAGTGTCAATATGATCAGTGCATTACGAGCGAGTTCTCTTGTAGGTTGTAGCAATGAAGATATGACAGCAAAAATTGCCCAGGGGCTTCGCAAGACCGATGCTTGTGGTCTCATGAAAGTGGTTGAACTTACGCACCAGATCACAAACACTCGTTTAATTCAGTTGCGCAATAGGTGGGGTATCGGAACGCCAGAAAAGTGGAAAGGCTCATGGCCTAAAGAAGATCCAAAATGGTACAGCTTTAGTCGTATGCAAAAGATTGAGTGTAGATTTCACACATACTGGATGGATTTCAGCGCGTTTTCTGCTTCTTCAGGACTATTATCGAGTGGCGTAACTTATACAGTTTTCTACCTTAATCCTGTCTCACCAAGTCTGAGTATTCACATCGTGTCAGGTGAGTGGAATGGTATCATTAGCGGTGGACGAGAC
>NW_020187567.1:100813-101267 GCF_900000015.1 Plasmopara halstedii | reverse complement strand
AAATGCTTTGGCTGATGCGTTGTCACGCAGACCAGACTATGAGCTTGCTCATGTTACAGTTGTAACGTCGTCTGTGACAGATTTTGTTCTGCACCGCGTATGCGGGTGATGAGATGTGTGTAGCGTTGCTACGAGCTCTAGGGAGCGAGGAGTTTGGAAACTCGGACAAGAATTTGTCACAAAGACCGCGTGCTCGATTGCATATATATTCGTTGAATAACGGGTTGCGGTACCATAGCACCGATTCATCGGATACACCACGGATTGTAGTTCCTCATGATGAGAATTTAAAATACCGCATCCTCTATGAGGCGCAGGACACGTCACTCAGTGGTCATCTCGGTCTTGAGAAAACGTACAACTCTGTGATTCACCTCTATTAGTGGCCCAAGCTGTACGAATGGACGAGCACTTATGTGCGCACGAGTGGGACGTGTCAACGGGTAAAGTCCTC
>NW_020187567.1:100656-100803 GCF_900000015.1 Plasmopara halstedii | reverse complement strand
TTGCCGGTGCGTACTGGGTACACGCAGACCAGGTCTCAAAGACAGCTCCCACGGGCGAATACCCAACGACGAGTAGCTTTATGGTACGAGGCAAGAAAAGTTTTATTCAGCCGTTAAGGCTCAAGGTCGGCCTGGCAATTTTTTTTC
>NW_020187567.1:99157-100646 GCF_900000015.1 Plasmopara halstedii | reverse complement strand
AAGTGTTTTGCTTGTCACTTTTTGTAGTGCGCTAGCTAGCGGTATGGACTGGCGTGGTCTGGAGGAACTTGTTCGGTACGAGCAAAAGAAAGGTAATCCCGTAGCAAATTTAACTCACTAAGTTGACCTTGGGAGAATTCGAGTGGCTGTCTTGCTCTGTGATGCCGACGAGGAGGGCCAGGATGGACTTGGCGGTGATGATACCGGGGAGAAAGACAAGAAGGTTCACATCATCTGGATTGATTTGTCAATTTTGGCTCCTGCAAACGCTCGCGAAATCTACACAAAAAAGAAAAAGGCTGGAGAAAAGTTAAAGAAGGCAACTTAGGCTCCATCGCACTGGCGGATAAGACACCATAAAGACGATGGAGAAGCAGCAAACTAAACGCAACGAGATATATCAGCGACGCAAAACGCTCTGGTTTGAAAAATTTCACTGGCTCCTCATTAGTGAAAAGTATTTTTTGGTGGCAGGAAACGATGCACACCAGAATGAGCTGCTAGTGAAGCGATATTTACGCAAATGGGACGTCTATGTTCATGCTGATCTCCATGGTGCGGCTACTTGCATAGTCCGCAACCATGTCACAGCGAAAAAATAAGCAGACTTGAGACGTCTTACTTTCTGTGGCTACTTTGGAGCAGGCAGGTTGTATGAAACGCAATAGCGCTTGGTCAAATCAGGTCATTGCTGGTGCATACTGGGTACACGCAGACCAGGTCTCAAAGACAGCCCCTACGGGCGAGTACCTAACGACGGATAGAAAAATTTTATTCAGCCGTCAAGGCTTCCGGTCGGCCTGGCAATTCTTTTTCGTATTGATGAGAGCTGCGTCAACCATCGCTCTCGACAAGTCGAAGAAAGCGCGCTGCTTACGTCGGACGGTGTCGACGAAGAAGACAGGAAAAAGGGAGGCAAAGTTGTTTATTCTGCGAAGATATCTACAGAAGCGACGATGTTAATGACAGATAAGTGCACAGTAATTTTGCCACCATCTTTAAACGAAAAAGTAATTGATAACTTCGAGAAAAATGAAAGGCGTGATGAAGACGCAGCTTATAAGCAGCATACCGAACGCGAAGGAAAGAAACGATTGTCTGCAAAAGAGCGTCGTGACTTGAAGAAGGGCAAAACTCTCGATGACATAAAGGATAATTCTGTTAAACAAGAGAGAGGAGCAGAGAATTCCATTGCTATGACGGTGCAGATGAAAAATGTACGAGTTAAGAAAGGCAAGATGAAGAAAAATACGCTGATCAGGATGACGAAGATCGTTGCTTACGTATGGAAGCATTGGGTCACGTTGTTGAGTAAGAAGGCGATATCGAGGCAAGAAAGAAATCAGTAGCTGTTGATGAAAGTAATGACGATGCGGAGACGGAGGCGAGTGAGAATTATATTCGTCAGCAGCGCGAAAAGAATTTCTTGACGAGCTTGAAGCTGAAACAGAAATTTTTTTATGCCTTCACACGAGAACCAAGGCCGAAT
>NW_020187567.1:98325-99147 GCF_900000015.1 Plasmopara halstedii | reverse complement strand
TACCACAGTGTTTAATAGATGTAAAGTATCCGAAACCACTCGTTGTTCATCGCTAAGAATGTTTACATACGATGCATGGACTGAAGATACATCGTACCCTTCTTCACTCATTTTGTTTAATACTGATAAACGCACAAAGCGGTCTGTCGAGCTGTACCCCCCAGGTACGATTACACTACTATTGACAGTTCCCGTAACATTGTGCAAATGACGTATAAGTAGTTGCAATTGCTCGTGAAGTGGCGGATCGTTCGTAAGCACACCATTTGGATTCTCAAGAATGATTGTCTTCCCTTTTAAAACTCAATGACTAAATTCTTACCATTGCGATCGTGTATACTGACGTGAAGTGGCGCTGTATGGTCCTTTCCGGTAGTAGGTGCAGGGATGTGAAGTATATTTTGAGCTACTTTGCCGTTGATTCCTGCCAGTTGTACGTCTTCAAGACCTTTGATCACTTCGTCCACCGATGCAAAGTTACCCAAAATATAGGAACAAATTGATGTTATCACTGGTTTGGAAGAGTTGAATTCGCTACGCTCATTTGCAGGATTTGGGTACTCTGTTGCATCCAAATAAAGCCATGCAGCAGACAGACCAGCTTCATTTAACCCATCTGCTGCCACATTTACACCATAAACATTTGCAGCTAAAAAACCGAACTTGTTCTTCCACCCAAAATCTGGGCAATTTGGGCACCCAGCAACTGGTGGTTCTTGGAAATAGGTATTTCGGGGAATCACTTCGAGCATAGTGTCGAGATCGACCTCAAAGTCCATGGTACGCCCACTTATGACACTTTGCCATGAATTTTTGGCGCAT
>NW_020187567.1:98194-98315 GCF_900000015.1 Plasmopara halstedii | reverse complement strand
AGTGACGATGTCACCCAACCGCGCTTTCAGCGCCTCAGCATACAGCTGACTTCCTCTCATCGTGATGTGTGGAGCATTATCGCTCAACGCCATGGAATCGATGACGATCTTCCATGGCTTT
>NW_020187567.1:97640-97996 GCF_900000015.1 Plasmopara halstedii | reverse complement strand
CGCCTCCACGACCAGCAAACCCGGCTTGCATACACGTTCCGTGTTCAAGAGCACGGGGCACTTCGGGACTGGGCCCTGTTGACCTCTACCTACCTGAGGCTTAAAAGAACTCAGTTCTTCCCTAGTAGGTTGCCCGCGCCTACTGGCTGGTATTGTTTCCCCACGACAAACCAGACTGGCAGGCATTGGGGTGATGGTTCGAAGAACCTTGACGCGCCTTGCGCATGGGGCAACCGTTCTAAAGATGACGGGTGTCTCCACAGACAAACATCGTCGTATATTTGTATGCTGCCTGGCAGCTCGGAGCTCTGCTTTCTTCGTCCTCAGTATAGCTGAGATCCATGGGCATAAGCCCG
>NW_020187567.1:81621-97630 GCF_900000015.1 Plasmopara halstedii | reverse complement strand
AGTTAGTCGCAGAAGTTGAGCAATTATACGTTGGCCATAACGTCTCGTCAGAAGTACTTGCAGCATCTCCCGGATTTGAGACGCCACTAGACCAAAGAGCAGCTTTTGCAGACTCTGATGTCCACTCACAACATGGATCACCAAGTTCCTCACCATTCGTTTGTCCATCACCATCCGAGTCTTCTATGCAAAGCTCCGTCGTCCATGTGTGACTGGCATCATCAAAGTCTGTGCCAAACGCATTTCGAGCGCCACCTCCAACAGAATTTGTGTGGCCAATCGCTTTCACACCATCGACATTTGCGCCGTTAGGAACTTTAATAACATATGCCTCGTAGCTTAACACTGGAGTGATAAAAAGCGATGAAGAGACTAGAAAACCAGTTGGCGAGAATCGAGTCATATTTTTTATAACGTTGTAGATGTTGAAAGAAGATGCAAGGCCTAAAGAAAGTACGGGGTAACACGATGAGTCGCGAAACGCAAGTGAGGTGTTAGGCAAGGGACATAGCGACAGTCGAGAAAGTTAAGTTTGGCCAGTTGGCAGTTCTTCCTCGTCGTCTGATCGAGAACATAAATACTCTTTTTTTTAGGATTGATCATGTAACAATATTTGCTTTAAGTTATCGCTGCTCTATGAATAGTACATTCTTGTGTATTATTTATTCCAAAGCACGATATCTAGTCAAGCGGAAAAGATATATATTTACTCTGCGTCCACTGCGCTGACACTGATATTTATGCTCTGCATAAATACTTGAATTTAGAATAGAACATAAATCTTGCGACGAACGCAATCGTTCGACCATCTTACTTAATCGGCGCGAATCTCTCGTGATAAAGACGGCAAAAAGTCCATTTTAAACTCTGTATCGTATGACATGATTTGACAACAGTCAGTTTGCGAATAAAAACACAATAATGATCCATGCATATGAATTGTTCCGTACTAGAAATATAAAGAAATGCAGTTTATTATCCTACAATCGTCAGTATATATTATACTAAAAGAAGAAAAATATTAACTGCTATTGTGGCGAAAAGGCAATTCCATTCCTATCAACAGAAGGGTAGCTTGGTGCCCTATAAAACGATTGCCGCCGTTAGCGTCAGCAAACCAGCTGTAGTTGTCAGAGCAAGACCATTCCAAGCTGCTTTTGATGTTGATGCAGTGGAATCAGAGTCAGATGAACTTTCCGTGCTTTGGATGCCAGTCTGGGAGCCACTGGAGTTAGTCGCAGGAGGAGAACACTTATACGTCGGCCACAACGTCTTGTTCGAAATACTCGCATCATCTCCAGGATTTGAAACGCCACTGGACCAAAGCGGATCTTTCGCGGACTCTGACGTCCAGTCACAGCATGGATCACCCAGTTCTTCGCCATTCGTTTGTCCATCGTCATCCGAGTCATTCATACAGAGCTCCGATGTCCACGTGTGACCGGCACTATAAAAATCTCTGCCAAATGCGTTTCGAATGCCTCCACCGTCAGGATTTGTGTGGCCAATGGCTTTTACTCCATCAACGTTCGCGCCATTAGGAACTTTAGTAGCATAAGCCTCGTGGCTCAAGACTGGATCGATCAAAAGCGACGACGATGCTAATAAAATTGCTGGCGAAAATCGAGTCATTAATTGACGTTTTGGATACTGAAGAGATTGCAAGCCGTCGAGGAAAACACGTTGTGATACGATGAGACAACAATCACAAGTGAGCTGTCAGGTAAGAGACAATATAACGACAGGCGAGAGACTCAAGGGGAGCATTCTGGTTGGAGAGAATATATCGCATGTTTACAAATGTAATAATATTCTACTTGTGCAAAGCTTTTACATAATACTTCTTTCTTTTAGTAGTACTTCTTCATTATATATATAACAGAGTGCTACATAATATTTAGTATATTTTCAGTACAATATTAAACCACTTATACAATCTTACGTTTTTAACCTGTAATATATCGAAGTAAGATGTTTTCATGTGGTAATGAGCAAGAAGATTAGTGTTACAAACTTTTTTCATCTATTATTTAAACATAGTGACATGACCAGACCAAAGATGTATAGTATAAACATTACTTAAATGACAGTTATACTCAAGATAATCCGTAAGTAAGTAAAGACAATTCCTTGTATGAAAATGTTTGTATGTAAAATGAGTCTATGCATGCATTTACTGCACATTTCGAATTCTCTATCGCACTCTATTCTTCCTACACGTCACACTTGACTGTAAGTAGACATTTTCCGTCCCATCGTTTCTTGTAATACTCCGAAATACGACGACCATCTTCTCGCAAATCATTCCATTCAGCACGTTCCTCTGGTGAAAGACGAGGTAAAAGATCCGTTTTCATAAAAAAATCGCGGTCCGTATCATGTAACATCATAGCATCAGTTACAGCATCGTACCGAAGACGTTGCTTTCCACGTACAATAGCCATTTTTCGAATTGGATCATTCGTAAAAACGATACGCTGACCAAATGGAAGTTTGCGCTTTAATGAACGACCTACACCATTTTGTTCGAATCCTCCTTCAGGTAATCCCGTAATATCCGCCAAAGTATTTAAAAAATCATATTGTTCTGCTGCATCGTCAATAACAAGCCCCACAGCATCTCCTAAACGTCCTTCTGCAATGATCGCAGCTGGTACACGCGTCACTGATTCCTCGTGTTGATTCGCATTAGCAATTTCAGGTGCTTGACCATGATCTCCCAAAATCACAATAATTGTATCATTTAAAATTCCTTCTCGGTCCATTCGATCCATAAACTTCCCAAGCTCCATGTCAGTAAAATATCGCACTTTCATGTACCTTTCAATCTGTTTCGCTTTCTTTTCATCTTGAAACATGGTATAAAACGTTGGTTTTGGCATCTCGTCGTACCATTTTGGCCAATGATCAAATGGTTCATGGCTCGAGATGGTGTAATGGGTTACAAAAGTTGGGACTTTCGGCCTACCTTGTGCCATTCTCGCCTGTTGTTTGTTCCTTTTTTTTACTAAAAGGTCCCCAAGTAACTGAAACGTAATATCGTCGTGTACCCCCCAGCTAAACCCTCGACGTGCAGCACCTTCCCAGTCTTCGCGACTTATATTAAGATTTGATTCTGCCAAATCCATCATAGCTTCGCGATCCCATACTTGTTCAAATCCATGCGTAGGAAGAAAAATATCCCAGGCGTCAAGTGTGATGGAAGACCCAGTCGTGAAATACGTTTCGTACCCTTTTTGTGAAAACAATTGCGGTAATCCGGATAATTTCACATCTACTTTACCTCCAGTTATCCCGGATTCAGACATACTTGGGTACGGTACTTGAGCAAAGAGTAAACTCTCAAGTGACCTACTTGTGGGGATACTGGACCAAATATTACGCATTGCAACACCACGTTTGGCCCATTTATCAAAATTGGGTGTTATAGTCAAATTAGTACCTTTGAACAAATTCGACGGATCATCTTGTCCCACAAGGTACCTTGAATCTCGAAATCGAAAGGATTCAATAGCAATGATTACAACATTTGGTGGATCTTTGCTATCAATACTAACATTAAACGCAAGATCTCCATGAAATCCAGTAGTACGTCGAAATAAAGTATTGTTACCAAATCTTTGATGTTCTTCCGCAACGTCAATGAAGTTTTCAACCCATGGATCACCATTTTGTAAGGTCTGGAATTTGATATTAGCTTGAGTTGGTTCAAATTGATGTAAAAGGAATTCATTGAGTGTCACATTTAAGGCTGCGTATGCTACCAGAGGAGTACAAATACATCGTAAGACCATCACAAAGGCTGGTATAATTACAAGTCCCAATAGCATCGCAACAATTCGATGACGAGCTGCAAAACCTTTAAATGATCGTTTTGTCAATTGATTAACTTTTTTCTCGTCTTCTGTGCCTTCTTCAAGAGGTACTGCATGGTATTGTAAACCCGATTGTATCTTAGTAAATTTCGTGACAAGATTCAATGGATTCCAAAGCGTAAGATCCAACCACGTTAGTCTTACACGTCCAAATGCAAAGAGTGTTGTTATAAGAAAAACAATTGATGACGTTTGATACGCGACCAAAAGTTCTTCATTTGAAATAGGGACATTCTTTAAAAAGTGCCTTTCGTGCCATATTGTGACAAATAGACCAAGTGAGAAGCGCATATCACGGTACAACACGAGCACGACATCAGTAATAAAAGGTGCCGTGAGAAGAAAGAAAAGGAACCACGAGATGACAAACGTTGCGACTTGAAATATCAATGGCAAACCCTTTGATTCCATGTTTTGCTTCTTTAATGTCTCGTGTTTTAATGTATCAAATATCCACAGAGCACAAACAAAGTATGTTGTACAGACAAAATCTTCGAGAAACCCAAGACTCAAAGCTAAGAATTTGATCGGAAAACGATAGTCGTCAGATGTTCCGTACATGTTAACGAGAGCCTTAAGTGCGAGGTAACGACTGACGAAAAAGAACAGTTGTACAAAGGCATATGTGTAGAACCACCCTATCCAAGGATATGATTCAAGTGTAATTCCACGGACATAGTGATGAAATCTGCGTTTGTATTGATTCAAAAAGTCGAGATAACGAGAGAGTCGTGAGGAGGGAGTCACGTGAACGGAAAGATGAGATCCATTGAGTGAACGTAAATCGGGAAAGCGACGTTGAGGGAATTCGAATGGAATTTGATTGAAATTCTGGAGCTTGGATTTATCCATTGTTTAGTGAGAATGCGTCTACTTGGAATCAAGAATGAGTGAGTGACGCTCTAGTGACGTGGCGGAAGAGTCGAACGTCAGCTGATACTCTTCATATGTGGATGAAGAGCGAGTTTAAAAGGGATATCTAATTATGCAGCATTTTATGTACTTTTAATAAAGTTAAAAGACGCAAAATAAAAGGGTATTAAAGAAGATAGGTTGGGTGAACAATGTGATACCATATGTAATGATTACTGAACAGACGAGAGGACGACAGAATTAACACCCATATGATATTATTATTGATGACATGACGAGCTTGCACCGTCTTTTGGTCAACCTGATTCTCAATAAATCAACTTGTAAAGCTATCCAAAATGTAGTATTTGATCTTGAATATAGAATAGTATAAACATCATTGGAAGATTAAGCCGAATTTGATAGTACAGAAACGAATTTTACACTATTCAACACCATTCTGTATTAGTGTTACATTATTAAAATAATGTCACTAGCTGAAATTATTGTCGTGGATGCTGACGCTTCGTCTCGATCATCGCTCTCTCTCTTCGCTCTATGCAATCGCATTGCAGCTTCCTCAGCTTCAAATACTTCCATTTGTATCAACCTAATTGATCCTCCAACTTTATATGAAGCTACAGTCTCGTCCTGTGAAAAGCCAAGAGCACTCGATTGCTCTGGTGTCGAATATGTCGAGATAATTGAAGCGGCACTTTGTTTCATGACTCACGACACGTCGCGCTTTGAACTTAAGTGGTCGAGAAAACATTCTGCATTGACACTTATGGAGCGCGCAGAGTTTGCCATGAAATTCTGTACGATTCAATTCCAAGTTCGAGATGGTTCGGACAAATGGTGTGCGTTATTGCATCAAGTCGCTGTACAACAAGAAAAGAATACAAAAGTTATTAACGACAAGAGCAACAGAATTATCGATTTGGAAAAATTACTTGGTGACAAAGAAGCATTAGTAGAAACAGCATTGATAGCCAAACAGAGCACAGAGGACCGTCTAATCCAGGGCTTTTGCGCTGTTTTAAATGCTAAGAAAGACGAAATTAGAAGATTACAACACGAGGTGGAACAAGCGCAAAGATATGACGTTGCGACTGTGTCAAAGAAAAAACCAGTGATCAAGAACAGGAGAAAAGCATCGGGAGCTAAGTTGAAGCGAAAAAAAGAAGAGACTGAAAGTGACGAGAAAAGTGATGAACATACGGATCTTGATGATGAAGGAGATAATAGAATGCGCATGAAAAGAGACGCAGTCAGTGCATATAGTCAATTGCCGAGCCATTTAAAGTCGGAATCAATGCACATAAGCTCAGCAGACGATCTTCTTTCAAGTATGGACGACCTTATCAAACATGAAGAGAAGGTGGATGAAGAAACACAGCGAGGAGATACAAACATGATGAAGTTTGAACCAGTGACGACAGTATCCAACCAGGAGAAGGCAAAGCCAACGAAGAAGATACAAGCAGGTGAAGAGGCGAATCAGTCTGCGCGAGTTGAGGAAGCAATGGACTCGGAAGAGGAGGAAATTTTGGATATGTTGTCGTAACTACTACACAAATCTAGTTTATATTTAGGACGTAGTACTTCGTATTGATACACTACATCAATAGTACTTAAAACGTTGAGATGAAAAGAATATTATGTAAAACTTACAACCTTGATACGGATTGGGTCTTACTGAGCGTGGGTGGCTTTTGGCTATTCTTCTATAGAAGATAATTCGAAATGAATTTATTAATCGATATATCTCCATCGAACAAGTCAAGAATACCTCCATGAGTCTTGTTGCACCTAATTACTAGGATGTGAGACGTGTATTCAGTCAAATTGTTAGGAGCTCAATTTGAACGTTTGTCCAATGAACACAAGCTATCTCAGCGAAAGATTTCAATACTCCATAATGAATTTGAACAGAGACGACATCTCCATTTAAGTAACAGGTAGATGTCTGAACCATAGAATGTGTTTGATAATCGAAAGTAATAAACTTTACATACAGAGAGACAGGTGCCTATAACAAACAATTGTAGAAAACACACTGGTTGCAATGGATAGTCTGATATTATACAAGCCATTGATCCAGCACTAATCATGGTATTGTTAAAACTTGAGATTTTTTTCGCAATACTTGTGTTTACTTTAAAATATTCGGTAGTCTTGAACCAGACTAGACTTTTGCGATCGATTGAAGCTTAGAACGTCAAATGAATAGTGTTCCCTAACAGCAAAAATGTATTACTCACATTGCGAAATGGCTAACGCAAAGCCTTTTAAAACTAAATCGCTTAAGATTTTTAGCTGGAATCTTTGTCTTCACAAGAGCATCTTCTAAGCTCAGCTGTTTGGGTACGGGTTTTGGACACCATAATACGCGTTCCAGCATGTAAATAAGGAATTTGGCAGCATAACAAGGTCGGCTATCATTCCACTCGTAGTATACATGATGAATAGGTCGTCAGGACCTGCAACCTGTGACAGCTCTTGCGCAAAATTTCCAGTAATATGTTTTCTTTAACGCATTGAGAGTAACGAACCTCTTGAAAAAAGCCCTTCGTCGCATCTTCCGGACAGAAATGCGAAACCAAATGATGTCCCAGCTGCAGGCTGATACAGAAAGCACTTCCTACGATCATTATCACGAGAGCAACTAGCTAAAACCTTTCGCATCCGCTTTTCAGCAAGCACATACGTCAATTGACGCTCAATAACACATTGATTGCACCCACGATGAATCTTTGTCCATATCACAGTTTCGTTTCGGGCAAGATCTTGCGATTTTAACGCTCGGTACTTGCAATTAAACTGCTCCCAAAGTTGCCAAAGCTTCAAATTTTTCAATTCTTGTGTTGGCGCGAACGCAACATGCTTGCTTCACGGCATATCATCAGTGTTTAGCCGCATATAGAAAATGAACGGACAATGAAGTTAGTCTCCATTCAATCGAAACAACTCCGAAACACGAATCAGCATAAACCCTCCGACGAAAAATCACCGCGGGAAATATTTTTTTCGTATTGTGTATCTGAAAAATAATCCCAGAACATGTTTCTCGGATTGCGACCAGTACATCTTGCATCACCGGAATTGATTCAAAAGGTTGTCTCTGGTATCGAAACATCTCCATGTACAGTCCTTTCAATACTCGGACATACCCATGTCATCAGTGAAAAGCTGCGTCAAGGCTCAACTGCCATTGCTGAATAAATTGATTACGTCTCGTCCAATGAGTTTCGGGCACTTCAATAACGTCAGGTCACACAGCGGCGCAAGCGCCAAATAGAACTTAGATGTCGTAATTCCGAAATCATGCTGATGCTTTTGCATACTGTCGACGCAAAGGGTCACGCACATTTTGTTTGAATTAATTCCAGTGACTTCGTCAAAACTTTGGTCGAAAAAACATGATTCGCACAAATTACTCCAGCCACACGAATCTTGCACTTTGTATAGCATTTGAGTCCCAATGGCTTGACTTGCAATGGCGAAATCTCCCGGCACGTGTAGGCATTTTAAATGAGCTTCTGCATCATCGGATCTCCTTGTCTCTCATTAAGGAAGATTTGCTGCTGCAATTTATCGACTTTCCACATCGAGATCACCTAAACACAAAGATAGTCGCATGTCCGTCTTTCCATCTCTCCAAGCATGGTAATGATGATCAATGACGTTTGCTAGGTAGCCAAAACTCAATAAATCCTGAAAAACTCAATCCACATCGATCGTTGGGACCAAAGGCTTTGGCTCCTTTCAAAAAACGTAGGCACCACTGCCTTTTAGGTCAAAACCATCAATACTTTGTTTTTGGATCTGGCATACCCACAAGAATTTCATTCACTCCATCAAGTTGATTGTTTTCCAAAGCTTCAATCAGCTTCGCCATTTTGCCTTTTCTTAAGTTTCTTGACGTCTTCTGTGCTAGACTCCAGCCACGCTTCGCCCTTTTTCGCGAGATGTAGCTTTACTTTGCTGGCAGCGAAGTCAAACAGTAAAACTGAATAATCATAACCTCGATCTGACGCTTTACAGTTGATCTCATTGAATCGTCTTGTTTTATCTATTGATGTCATCTTGATGCTCCCAAATCTTTTCTTCGAGCTAAATCAAATCTGCTCATATCACTTCCAGTGCGAATCGATTGATCCGTTGATGTACCAACATTTGTCAGTCGTGGATCGCTTTGGAATCGAATGGAAGTGTCTTGATTACATACAAATACTAAAATTCCAGGCCTGACATTGACGAAGTACGATCAAACATTAATTTGAATTGCTACTGGCTGACAGACAGCGACTGAAGACACTGAGCCACTGGACACTGTTAGTATCAGTATTTAAATCGCATTTTGAGTTAGTTATATGGTCGAACAAGCTCGGACTGTAATAATGATGTGCTAATTCACTTTTCAAACTCTCATCACATAAGCAATATATTTCTCAATTGTTTTGTTATTTTGAATTTAAAAAACCTTAGCAATATGAAATCAGAATTGTTCTATATAAAACAAACCTATTTAGATATACCTGATTTGTGCTCTACTAATTTTCAATCTATTTCTGCTATTCGGTAAGACCTTGGGGTAAGGCATTGTACAACGATCTTAACAACTCGAGCTTTTGATCAGAACGCAACTTGCTGTCTGCCACAGATACTCACTGATCTTCGTCAGTCATGATAACAACATCAACTCCCGACACTGCGAGTCACGATCACTTTGTATCGATTGAGACACCTAAGCCTGAACATAACAAAACGTTAGATTTTTCAGAATCTCCTAAGTTCACGCTTCAATGGCTCAATCTCAATCTGAAGACTACGATAATGAATCCTCACACGAAACAGGCTGAAGAAAAGATTATTTTATCGAACGTTAGTGGTACAGCTGTACCTGGTGAGCTCCTTGTTATAATGGGTCCTTCTGGTGCAGGTAAAAGCTCGTTACTTGACTGTATTTCTGGACGTAATAAGGCTGTTGAAGGAGCGATTTATGTAAATGGACAGCCGTGGGATGATGCGAAAAAGAGACTTGCTTCTTACGTCATGCAAGATGATTTATTCTATCAGACTATTACAGTGAAGGAACATTTGGTATTTCAAGCGAAACTACGCATGGGTAAAACATTTACGGAATCTCAATATTTAAAGCGTGTGGATGAGGTCATGGAGCAACTTGGACTTATGAAGTGTCGTGATACACTTATTGGTGGAGTGACATTGCGTGGTATTTCAGGGGGAGAAAGAAAACGTTTGTCATTTGCGACGGAAATATTGACAAATCCATCGATTTTGTTTGTGGATGAACCAACGTCGGGTCTGGATAGCTTCATGGCTGAAACAGTAACGGCACAATTACAACAGATTGCTCGCGATGGTCGTACAGTGATAGCTACGATTCATCAACCATCATCGGAGCTATTCGCACTCTTTGATCAATTATACTTATTGTCGGATGGATCGACAGTGTATCAAGGCAAAGCGTCCGAGTCAGTGAACTATTTTGCTTCTCTTGGATTTCCATGTCCATCGTTAATGAATCCCACCGATTATTTTATGAAACAGCTTGTTGTTATGGACAAGGCTACAGATGCAAATGGTGTCGCACGCGTGGAAAAGATGAAGAAAGAATGGGCAATACGCCAAACACAGCCTTCGATTCAAGTATCGAATGATAGTGTAAAGATCGAAGAGTATCAAGACTCGCGGTTAAACTTTCTGGGTCAAATTGGTGTACTGTCACATCGAAATGTAGTCCGCTTTGTACGTGATCGACTTGGCTTTCGAGCGGCCATCTTTCAAACGCTTTTTATCTCTCTCATCGTTGGTCTTATCTATCTCCGGCTTGATTTGGACCAAAAGGGGATTCAAAATTTCACTGGTGGCTTCTTTTTCTTGATTGTCAATCAAACTTTTGCTTCTGCAAATCCAGTTTTCATCTCAGTGCCGATGGAACTTCCAATCATTATTCGTGAATATAGAGCCGGGCTTTATCGTCTCTTTTCCTGGTATCTGTCGAAAAATATGAGCGAAATTCCAATGCAAATTCTTTTACCAATTGTATTTTTCGTCCCAGCGTACTTTTTGATTGGTATTGGTCATGGATTTGATGTTTACATCTATCAACAGATTATTATCATTCTCGTTAATAGCTGCGCTGTTGGTCTGGGATATATGGTTTCCTGCTTGGTTCGTCGAATTGACATCGCTCCAATTATTGGAATGATCATTATCCTTCCCTTTCTGTTGTTTGGAGGACTTTTGATCAACAGTGATGATTGTCCAAAGTACTTTATTTGGATTCAATATATCTCCCCAATCAAGTATGGCTTTGAAGCGATCATGAAAATATTCTGGAAACAGGTGCCATTTATCGCATGTGACGACGCTGTTGAAAATTGCACTGCACGTTCTGGAACTGATGTGTTAAAGAACTTTAGTTTGCAATCACGGACAGCTTTTGAGGATGGTGTGATTCTACTGGCTATCAATATTGGGTTTCGTACTGTTGGATTCATTGGGCTATGGCTCAATTTACGTAAAGAGCATTAAGATATCGCTCTTTGCATTATAATAACTTGGCATTATAATTGAACGACGTTTAAATTCTTCCCAGAAATGTTTTCGTATGTTGTGTTGCTTTAAAGGATCTAATAAATGATACAATCAGCTCGCCACCTACTTTTTCATGCTTCCTACTCATCACCAATGTTTATTCATGTTGCTTAAGAAACTATATACGCAGATGAACACTCTAAAGGTCATTCTAACAGAAAAATATGAGCACCTAATTGTTTATCATACGAATAGACAGTGACATTTTTAAACTCTGGCAGCTCTACCGCCTATGTTCAGCAGCTAATGCAAAGCTATCTGATCCTGTCCTTCTCCACGACCAAGATCCTGCATCATTTTACCCACTGCCTTCCCAAAATTCGACAACGGATTTTCCTTCTTCTGATAAGCAGCACAGGGTAAAAAGCGACTAGTAATAAACTTCCATTGTGGAATTCCAATGACTTTATCGCCGGAGTTCAAATATTGCAGAATCGTGTAACAACGAGGATGTCCTTCAACACCAAAGTTCGCTCGAAAGATGTCCGAATAGTCAAGAACGCCTCCAAGACAATCTTGTTGGTATTGACACATGACCATTTCCATTTGTTCATTGGCTGCAGTTTCTTCGTAACCAACAATTCGTGCTGTTTCATACAAAGCAATGTTCAAACGCTTGACCTTTTCATCGTACGCACTTCCTGGCTCGAGGACTGGTTCAAGTTGTTTCATTTTTCCACGTCCTCTATTCTGACGTTCATCGGCTAACAACGTCGTAACTGCAGAGACTTGATTTGATGTCCAACACTTTTGATAGAATGTAGCGAGTCCACCACTCATTGCGTACGTGTAGCTATAATTTCCAAGAT
Organism: Plasmopara halstedii; assembly: GCF_900000015.1. NCBI lineage: Eukaryota > Oomycota > Peronosporomycetes > Peronosporales > Peronosporaceae > Plasmopara > Plasmopara halstedii. The sequence goes on along the minus strand of NW_020187567.1, from coordinate 85,467 downwards.
CTTTGGCATCAACGTAATCAACGTACCTGGACGGCAAGTCTTTAAAAAATGGGTAAAGAATATTTTGAGGATCTTCCCATACATTCACGACCGTCTTTCCATCAAATGCCAGTCCTCGAATTGTGATGTTTGTTGTTGTTGTGTAAGTTCCTGAAGATCTTTTGGCGCATCTTCGAAACCAACGCGTGTCGTTTCCCTTGGCTTCAATTGGAAGAATGACATTCTCACCTCCTACTTGACACTTAAAGTAGATGATTTGTAACAAGTCAATAAGTGCATGGTGAAGGTAGAAGATTGGATCAGCTGGTGACTCAAAATACGCCATGACACCACCAAGAGCGCTGTGAATTGTATCTGATACACATCACATCTATCGTTAGAAATTGAAGAGATTGTTGAATGATATACTACGTACTGTGTACTCCACGTTCGACTTGGGAGGTAAATACAGATGAATCGTTTGAAGAAAAGAGTTGCTGGTATACTGAAGCAAACGAAGCTGAATCAGGATACGCGGTATTTGTCATGGCATTTCTTGTTTTTCGAGTGATACATTTCGCACAAACAGTATTGTTTCCGCAGAATTGCGAGAGTGGAAAGCGATTCATGCAAGTAGATGAACTGAGGGGTATGACCGAATCATAGATGATCAAACTCTTGCTAGTACCAGACATGTCACCGCTAGAATCAGAGAGGAAAGGAGTACAAGTGAGGAGATTGGTACAACTTCCAGTAGCTCGACGTGCCCTAGCTGATACATGATCCCAGTACGGAAGTGTAAGACATCGATATTTCGAATTTAAACTGCGAAGCATGTTTTCGTATCCCAACAACAACATGCGATGCCAGTAGATAAACATGCAGTTTCCATGGGCCTCTTTCTCAGAAAGAAATTCAGTATGAACTTGAATGAACTTTTGATGAAATCCCTTGTCCATGGCGCTACCGACAGCTTCGAGATACAAAGCTTTTTCGGTTGCATTGTACGTATCCCACGATCGACGAATGCGAGGATCCGTGCAGTTAGTACCAACTTGTTGGCTACTGGTTGTTGAAACCAAAAGGAGAGTTATCCACCATGATAGAAACATTGATTTGAGCTTAAGATACGTCATGGAATGCACAACGATACAAAGATAATCAATTGAAGTTACTTGAGCAAAATCTTTTATGACGAAATGGATGTGATAGATGCTACTGAAAGATTTTTTGGAATCTTTCTGAAGAGTCGTGAAATAAGCTTTGAAAAAGATCCTTTGATGTAAGAGCGACATTGTGTTGCTAATTGCTACATAGATATGTTACTCATATCAGCATCGGTGATACATCATCCACTTGTCATGATATATCGATTGCTTTAGTGTCACGTGATGAAGATGTCTAATCATTTTCATAAGCCTATTATGGTACAAAACGTCTTGAATAGTAGCAAAGCAAGAAAAACAACGTCACGCGCTTTGTATTTCCATTTATTCCCTTGCAAAAGCTATTGTTAAAACTTTGGACTTACAAAAGAAAAGGGATAATGGCTTTGCGACGCAGCTTTTTGTATTCATCACCGTACGCTTTAAGATATCCACGGTGTTTTTTCAACGCCCAGTCCGCCATTTGCACGAAACCAACAAGTGTAAACACATAACTGGCAGCTACTTGCGTAAAGAGAGAGAAACCAACCCATCCAAGCACTTCAAAAGTATAATTGGGGCACGAAACGAGTGCAAAGAGGAATCCCTTTGGAATTGGACGTTCCTTCGAGCCTTCAGCGGGACGCATGTTTCGTAGCTGCACGTGGACACAGAAATTTAGTATCTCGGATATGACCATAAGCATTACACCAATTGTTATCTGTGTTATCGAGCTCGGACTAGTATACAGTGGATGACACAGTGGGTAGCCAACAACAGCTCCAAATGACCAATAGTAACTGCAGTTCTTAAACAGGTTACGCAGCGGCATTGTCGGTCGACTGAATCGATGTACGAAAAAAGTTTCGAGCTCACGTTTGACGAAATGTAGCGACCAGGCAACGACACCCAACAGCGCCGTGGTGCTTAGTGGTTTCGAACCAGCTTCTTCTCCATAGATGAATTTCGGGCGAATTGCATAGCCCAAGACAAAGAGCAGAGGACCCAAATACTCAGCTATGAATACAGTACGGTATCCAATTTGCGGACCCAAGTCACGAAAAACGAGCGTTGAGTCGTTCTTAATACCGTAGTCCACAAGCACTTTCGTGTCATCCGTCAGTGGCACAAGGGATTGATCACTTTGAAGTAGTTTAAAACTCTGTCGAAAGCGAGAGATTCCCGAATGTTTTTCAAATGCAATTTTCAATTGACTTACAGTTGGAGTCGAGCCTGGCACGTCAATCGAGCCATAGTCTTTCGTACTTTTCCCATTCTTGATTACCTTGACCAGCATCTTGTCAAATGCCAAATCTTTGAGTATGTGTGGTCAGCCGACCGTCTTCATGTAACATTACTGCAACACATACAATAATATTGTTTTTTATTTTCAGCCAATTATAAGATTGTAATTTGACAAGCTGCTGTTAGCCAGCCAAGTCAGATACTGAAGAGTATGACGGAAGTGACGATTCGCAAGGGGCTACGGAATCCATTAGACGAGGCACAAGTGCGTCGTGCTGTACTTGCGTTACAACAATTTGCAGCTAAACGAAATGAGAAGCGAACAAAGACGGCACTGGTTGAAGATAGTGACTTGATCTCATGCATTTTGACGCGTAAAGTCGTACCTGCGAAGGCGTCGTTAAAGCCTATACCAATGTAATGTTAACTTGCAATTTATATTGAATGATAATGAGAAACTTATTTGTTTGTATTCTTTATTCTAGCACACTTCCTCATGCTATACGTGATGAATCAGCCGACATTTGTTTGTTTGTCAAGGATGAAGACAAGAAGCGGATTAAAGAAGCATTAGACAAAGACCCTGTTCAAGGTGTGACGAAGGTCATGTCAGTTAAAAAGCTACGCAAGAATTTTTCTCAGTTTGAAGATAAGCGCGCACTTGCTGGTGCCTATGACATGTTTTTGGCTGATGACCGTGTAATACCGTACCTTAAAGGTCCGCTTGGCTCGAAATTTTTCACCAAAAAGAAACAACCTATTGCTGTTCGTGTTTCGCGCAAAAATGTCACTAGTAGCTTGCGTCTCGCTGCTAAACGAACGGCTTTTCACGTTAGTGCCGGCGTCTGCCAAAATGTCAAAGTGGCGCGTCTGGACATGACGATTGAGCAAATTGTGGACAATATCATGGTGGCGATGAATAGCTGTGCTAATCTTGTGCCGAAGGGATGGAATGGTGTACAGTCGATAAATTTGAAGCTTGTGGATTCGGTTGCCTTACCAGTGTACAATGCTCTGGCCCCACTGGCCAAACTGCCACCAGTTGGAAAGACTTCAAATTTAAAGAAACGGAAACTAGAAGAGTACCTTGCTGAATCAGAAGAGAATGAGAAAGTAGGCGACAAGACCAAAAAGCAGCAGAAAGTGGTGGGCGATAAAGTAAAGTCTCAAGAGAATAATGTGGTCAAGGCTGCTGACCTAGCAGAGAAAAGGCCTAAGAAGCACAACAAGAAGGTGACGAAGGAGGACAAACCTGCAGAGATGACTTCGCATTCAGCTAAGACGAAGAAGATTCGATCGAAGAAAAACGGATCAAAGAAGTAATCGTTTGTAGATCTCTCCCTCTTTTATAATAGATTCACGATTGCAAACAGCAGTAACCATTTGCAGCTCCCCTGAGCCTCAGATTTAGGATCGTAGCAATGCCAGCGAGAGATGTAGACTTTACTATTATACTTAAGCTGTAGGACATAAGTCT
>NW_020187567.1:81471-81611 GCF_900000015.1 Plasmopara halstedii | reverse complement strand
ACAACAGTTCCGTCCAAGCGCCTCGACATCTTTGAGACGTGTGCTAAGTGGTGGAACATGTCTGAGTCGATGCGAGAGCTGACCTGAGCGACCAAGGCTTTGGGGATGTTTGAGCTGGCATTAATGGCCATTGTGCCGAT
>NW_020187567.1:81295-81461 GCF_900000015.1 Plasmopara halstedii | reverse complement strand
TCCCCGTTGTGGAACGCTTCACCAAACGGTATCAAGTAGTTAGCTAGTGTTTCCTGGTGGTGGAATGTGTTTTGGCGGCCTATTAGGAAAGCCAAATCGGTTTTTTCCTTTCGAGGAAAACCCGTCCCAGATCATGACAGAGCCTCCACCGTTTTGGCGGCTGAAG
>NW_020187567.1:81131-81285 GCF_900000015.1 Plasmopara halstedii | reverse complement strand
GCGATGATACCTTAAGCCCCAACGACGTCTTCACGGAGTTTGACGACGCTCCAGCCTTATTTGCCTCGGAGACGATGTGCCGCTTGGTCCTTTCGCACACCTTCTTGGGACTACCCGACCTCTTTACCGTTCCGTAAGTGTCTCGGTTCCTCCC
>NW_020187567.1:80402-81121 GCF_900000015.1 Plasmopara halstedii | reverse complement strand
CGATGACGAGTTTATCTCCTCGTTCGGTCGTACAATGACCACTTCGGCCAAATCGCCTACCTTAAAGACACTGCCGAACTCTTTAAGGGACATCTCGCCCAGCTCAAGAAGAGCATCTACTGCAGGCATAGCCTCGAGGCAGACGTCGCCATCTTTATCCCCCGTCATACCGCTGACGAGCGTGTATAACTGTGCGCCATCGTCAACGGTAGACACACCCTGGATCAGGGTTCACACCCGCCGTCTTGCAGCCAGCATACGGGTCGCCGTCGCCTCTGTACAGAGGTCCTATGTCTGGGTGGGACCAGAGTGAACACGCACTTCGCGTCGTTCGGTGTCACCCTCACTGTCCGCTCCTTTGGAGCTCCGATGTTATCTACAACATCCAACGAAGAGCTGCTAACTCCGCAGTCTTCGTCCAGTGGATAACGCGCCACTCCACGCGAATCTGAAGGGCCGTGCCCAAGAAGCCTCGGACTCCGTCCGACCACGCCATCAATGGTATGCAGCGAATGCTTTGCAATAAAAGCCGTACTCTGTGGTTTACGTGTCACTTCAAGTGTATCACGGGGCATCGCCCTCGATGCCTCGGCCCTTGGCCGACCATGTCACGCATGACATGCAACGACTGCTTCGATACTCGAGCAGCGCTCAGTGGTTTACGTGCCACTTCACGCGCATCACGGAGGCCTCGCCCTCAAAGCCTCGACCCTTGGCCA
>NW_020187567.1:80210-80392 GCF_900000015.1 Plasmopara halstedii | reverse complement strand
CAGCGCTCAGTGGGTTACGTGCCACTCCACGATCAGCCCGCGAGCCACGCTCGGGACTACTGTCCGATACAACATTGATGTCTACCAACTCGGACATTCCAATGTCCAGCACGTTGACCGTCTCGGTCCAGTGCTCTCGCCAACAGTGCTTTTGTCTCGTAGCAGAGGTGGATTCATGACTT
>NW_020187567.1:73720-80200 GCF_900000015.1 Plasmopara halstedii | reverse complement strand
GTAAAAATTTGAGAAATAGTCATGGCTACATATTTTTGGCCAGCACTGTACTACCATGGAGAATGCTGGCCTTCTGCTGCAAACTTTAAGAGGATGAATTGGGCTCACTGATGAGTCTGAAGCTTAAGCTTTCCCAATTCGCGCAGCTGAAGCGATCACCGATTGAGAATTGTTCGATGATTATCATGATGAGAAGCAGAGACCAGGTCGCTGTTAGGTGAAGATCTCAATATATGGAGATTTAAAAGCTTGATATGAATGTCATTTTCACGGGTTTTACGACTGCTAATAGCAAAAGCTGAGATTACTGCTGGGTCTGCTGGGTTAATGAAATTTACGTTGTATCACTCGTCTTGAGTGTTTGCAAGCCAGCTTAAGCGATGAGCACGTCGTTATTTATGTTTGACTTTGCACAATGCAAGACAGGCCACTGACTTCTAGGAGATAACCATTACATCAATTTTCTGTTGCAACAGCACCGCTCCACTTCATGAGACAGCTTGGCTCAGTACAAGGTTGGGTGTAGGAAGTGCGCTGTGGGGGGTGACCTTTCTCAGTAGGCGCTAAGCAATTTACCAAAGATGAAAGTGGCTCTTGTTGTAATCCCTCGGAAGAGACCAATTCTTTCGAAGAAAGCCCTCATAGTTTGGGTATATCGAGCAAGTACATATTGCATCATATCTTTGCTGTAAATCACCACATATAGATATGATATCGGCGCAACTTGCGAAGGAAACACCTGTAAAATTGTCAGAAATTCTATTGAGTCTTCAAGTGGAGTTTGAAGATTTTGAAAGTGTGTAACGCTTACTTGTACTAGTCCTTGGCTCAAGATACGAAATCATTCGACCTGCAGCGTGATTAGAACGTCACATCCCACGGATCAGATGGGACACGAAGAAGCTAGATGTCAATCTTTTCTTTGGTGGAGAATCGGCAGATCATCTTATCATTCTCTGATAAATATCAGAAGCGTATTTGGCGCTGCACATGACAACAGCATATGAAAATGGCTGAAATTGAGCGAATTGTTATTGCTAGGTGCCTCGTGCGGAATTCTAGTGGCAGAAACAACGGCAAGCCGAGGTCATAGGATGAGATTGAACGGAAATGTATATCGCCGTCTGCAGAGGTACCTCTGTTCTAGACAAGAAGAGCATGACATGTCGTAAGTCTTAGACCGTATGTCTGTCGGGGGAGCAAGGAACAGCAGTGAGCTATTGTTTCCTGCGCCAGGTCTTGTAGAGGGTGGGAGCGACTGGGTGTCTATATTTGCCTTCTTTTACATTGCGGCAATTGTGCTGATCAGCACTGCCATGTGGTGACACATCGCGCAAAAATTCGCTGCTTTGAGCGTAAGTGGTGGATGACATTCTTCACTCGTAAATGAAGTCCCGAGATGGTCCAAGGGATTTTAAGTCTCCTCATATAGAACTGTGATAAGTTTCTTGGCGATATGTGCAGCGATTTGCAAGATAATGTGGCCGTACAAATATGGCACGGTTAAAACAGAAGGAGGAGTTTAGCGCGCCATTTGAAATAGAAGACACTCACAGATCATCAACTATTAAAAGCAAATAGTTACCCTCAAAGATCCTATGGACTCAATCTATTCTATGTGGAAGGATTGATACGATGTGACGATAAGTGACTTCTCCGGTTGTAGAGGGCGTCATGAAACTGACTGGTTTTTGAAACCAAGACCTGTGTCACACGGCGGTGGCCCTTATAAAGGTAACAGTGTGTCGTCATTGCCTCTTTTTCGTGCAGATTACGAAGCGGGTATGGCAAGAGAAAGTTGACATCACATTCGGCACTAACCTTCGGGCTAAAGCTGGCTAACGGCAGGTGAGGAATTGTGTATGCTTACAACAAATTTAATGCCGCCACGATCTCGGCGCGAACACGATTCCAAGAGCCAAAAATTGCAAAATAGCATAGTCGGCTGCATAGTTTTAGGACCCTCGGCTTTTTTGAATTGATGACTTTTATTCACAATCGTTCCCAAACAGCGATATCCCATTTACTGCGGTGAGTAGTTTTGGCGAAATGCCCTGGAAACGGCTACTTATGCCACAGAGTTCATGACATATCGATGTTCAGGTCACATCAGTGGTTTTTTACCAATCTAATTTGACAATATATCTGGCCTGAGATATCCAGAGGACGGGAAGTCGGATGTGAAACACTACATCGAGTACTTGCGAACGGTACTCGAGTGTATGTGCTTAGATAAGCTGTTCACCAGTACGAATGTGTAGTTCGCGCTAAAAAAATTCTCCTTCTGGGTTGCTTTACTAGGAACCAGGGCCCATTAGCAGATCGCGCAGAGATAGATGCCATTGTTGATTAGCCATTGTCGTTGTTTCAATCAGGTTCTGGGCAACTACATAGCGCGACCCCTCCTCAATAAAACTTTTAAATGGTAGTGGGGTGCAGAAGAAGATACAACCTGAAGGTTATGAAAAAGAACTTCTTGTGTGCCCCGATACTGACATGTTTTCATTTTAAACGGTTACTTTACGTAATCCATGACGCTTTAACCTTTGGTATAGGCTTTATTATTTTCTAAGTAGCTATCACAGGGCGTGAATACGTGATCGCGCTTGAGTCTCGCTACGTGAAAGGTGTGGTAAAGCAATACTCATTTCATGGCAAGAAGCTGCTTGCAATAGAGTATATATCAAGATGGATCAGCTTGGCTTTAAGGTGCTTTTGATCGATACAGATCATGCGTCACGACGTCATCACCACACTTCTCACAAAGTGTGGCAAGACGGCTGAACTCGTTTGCCGAGTATACTGTCGAGTTAAGGTGTAAGACAGATCGCTCTATTGCGTCGCCCCTACTATAAATTGCGCATGCCACAATGTTGACAATTCATGAGGCGACACATTCCGCGTGTGGGTCGGATTCGTAATGTGCTGCGCTGCTGGAATTTTTCGCAAGCAAAGAGGGGGTTGAGAGCTCGTATGTCACTTTATCGAAGCGCATGGGCCCAGGCCTGTAATGTTAATACTTATCTCGGCGTTTGCCGTAAAACAGCAGTGGCTCACTTGACATTCAGCCTGTGTCAGCACCTTATGGTAAAATGGTCGAGTACTAAATACTAAGCGATGCACATGATACCCCTTTGTTAAACGGGGTTACACATACCCTTGTAACAGGGTGTGTGTGTCACAACAGATGGGCATGGTGTGACCACACCTAAACAAGAATACGGTACGGGGCTGAATAGCCAGTAGTTATACATGATTTAGATTTTACAATACATATTTAACAAAATATATGCAGTTTAAATTAGGCGGCTTTGCCGCAGATAAATTATTAAGTTAATGAAAAAGTCAGTATTGAATTTAAACGGAAAAGATAATCAGCCTTGGGTTAAGGCTATAATTACTCTTGGAGTAAGCGGATTGCGATCCGCTAAACCCGCACTTGTTCTGATTAAAGAACGAGAGGTCGGTGACCTAACTCACGCTTCCTCAAAGCTCGAAGCTACGGCAGCCCCGCTGCAGTAAGTCTTCTTTTTTCTCAACTGGATTGCGCTAGCCTTAAAACACAAAAGGAACACACAGTCTCTTCACGAGTCCAAGAAAAGTAAGCACGATAGAGGCGGTCTCAGCGACGAAGTTTTTGGCTATGGCGGTGGCGACGGTCTTCAGAAAGCAGGGACCAAAAGGTGCTACCAAATGTAACGTGTGTGTGTGTGGAGTAGGTAGCAGACTGGAAAAGTGATCATGTTTCTGTTCATCTTTCTGCTGATTATATACTTGTAAACTATATATCTATTATGCATTTCTTATTAAACCACGTGTTTTTCATCTTCCAATCCGGTTAGAGAGAAAACAGAAAGATGCTAAGCCACTTGCTTCACTTTATCCGAAAATGGGCGCGTTCAGTACCGCAAATACGAAAGGTAGACGGCACATGTTCGATTTCAGAGTATATCCGTATAGTGCTGTGCGAATACTGCGCTTGGCTAACACCACCTGCACAGATACGCTAGTTGCTTAAAAAATCGTGCTTACAAGTGCAGATTGTGTTTTAAACTCGGAAGGTGACGTACGCATTCGCTCCCCTAGCACTTTCAGCTTTACGCTTCTCCAAGCGGCAACTTTTATTACAGCACAGTGCATAAGCAGTCAAATTTTGGACTCAGTGGACGCGCAACTCGTATGTTTTTGTCGGGTTAGATGCAGAATCAGGAAATACAACGGCGCTTTGCTTCTACCACCCCCAAACACTTTTGCACAAGACCATTCCATAAAAGTTCAGCTGAATGACTACGGATGCAACGACGAAATCAGTGAATGCTTTCAACGTCGTGATATTTAATATTTTCACCAGCTCAAACGACCCGGCGTACTTGCTGCGCCACAACTGCGGCTAGTGTTAATGCACGACAAATTTCTTGATCCCTTAGGCTGCTTAAAGTTGGCCAGTCTGGAGCTTACGATTTTCTTCTGCGTCATGTAAATATCTAACTAAGTAATCAAAAGTTTGAAAGTCGCTTTCATTCGCGCCCTTTGGCGTCCTGAACGTTAGGGAAACGTTACTCATTTCCCTATCTGGCATATAAATTTACGGCATCGCAATCTTTCTGCATCGATGAAATGCAGTACGTTCCTTGTTGCTGACACCTGGGCATCTAAACTATAGGCTACTAGTGCCGCTTAAGACGCCAGTGGATGGGGGTGCTATTGACTGGAGAGCCATGATGGCTCGGGACTGTAAGGTGTCACTTTTGAATAAGCTAAACTGAATCGTTTAATAAGTAGAAGTCTAAGAAGAAAGCGGTCTCAAAGACCAATTCTTTTGATAGCGAAGTCTTCGCTGATCCTATGAGTGTTGTCAGGATTTTTAAGCATATGTCTATCGAAATAAAGTGGTGAACCTCATAGAGACCATCCGAATGTATCCAACCTACGTTAGTGATGCCTCGGTCCATAAACAATGAGTACTTTTATCCACTTCAGCCAGTTTCTAGATTTTCTTTACATTTGCACTCCTGAAATAGTAGCGTAAACTTACAGTGTAAGTCACTTTAGAGACTCAGTTCCGCTTTTGTAAGAGCGCATGAATCTAAACTCAGTGCGTACGTTAACGTTGACTTTAATAGTGAAACGCTTTTGGTCTTCCTCTGTGCAATGTTTTCTTTCACGCAATTTCTTCAAGAATCAGAGTGATCATGGGATCTCACTTTGGTGAACAAGTGTCCTTGAATAATTAATCTAAAGCCCATTTTGCTGAGGGTTACCGATCTCAATCATGGATAACGTACACATTACACAACGGTGGCGATCACGATGAGATTTAATGATGAGTGCGCGATATCAATGACGGTGATAGGAGCCAGATGAATAAAACAAGCCCCAGTCGTTGATAATTTGAAAACGATTTCATATTTTGGAACAATTCAAAGTGAAATTGGATCATAATCTATGGAAAAGGTAAGAAACATTACTTTGTTACTAGCATTCTACGAACTCAGACTGTCAACGTGGCGAACAAAGTCGGCCCAATATCCTTTCTCATGCTTAGCAGCAAGAGCATACACATCGTTCAGTATTCTACCGACTGTGTCTCGATTTCTGTTTGACGCGATCATTTCAGCGAGTTGTTTGCTACTGATTCTAGAGCGAATCCGTTCGTAGAACGAGGATATGGAACTAGGCGGTCCATCCTTGATCCATGCATATGCAACCCAAACCTTTGCATTAGCTATCCAATTTATGTATCCAATCTTCTCAATGTCATTCAGCCTCAAATGATACCACACAGTAGTTTTGTTATACTTCTTTTGTTTCCACCAATGTAGCCGCAAACCCCACCCGATCATGGAGTAAAAACCGCCTCGTGCACACGCGATTTTAAACTGATTCTCAATATCAACCTGATCCTTCATCTTAGACAGTAATGCTTCATACGAGAATTGTTCAGAATGAAGATAACCCACATAGAAATTCCACAATACAACGTTTGGGTTGTCAAGTCTGATGTGATTTTCTTGTAAGCCCAACTCTTTAAAAAGATGATCAGTTGATATTTTCATCGACTTGTAATACTGTAGAAGCCTCACACCGATCTCATAGATCATCTCTGATGTAGCGGCGCTCAATTCGATTTTGGCAAAATCTTTGCCGAGTTGAATGCTTTGGCTGTGGTAGCGACGCATCAAACAGCGAAAAAGTAAGTCGTACCCAAGAGAAGGCTCATGATTGTATGCTTTAAGCACCGCACGTGTCCATTTAATAAACCACATACTCTCAAGAAACGATCCCAGGAATTTCCTCTCGTATATCTTGATAAGTTGTAGTGCAGCGCCTTCCTTATCAGCGGCAAATCTGATGTAGAGATGCGGAAAAAGTCGCTTCACGATGCCCAGACTCATAAGTTTCTCCCAAATGTACCTGATCCATTGTGCGGATAACATTCTCTCCTCAGCAATGTCATAGTCGCTATCGACCAACGTATCC
>NW_020187567.1:67354-67837 GCF_900000015.1 Plasmopara halstedii | reverse complement strand
GCTGGACTCTTTGTTAACGAGCTGGACACTGACGTGGGCGTGTAGAAATACTTATTGCTAATTAAAATAAGGCACGAATGCTGAAATACATACGGTGGGAATGCTTGGAAAGTGAGTCAATGTGCAATTACGCTATGAAGAATAAAAAATGTGAAGTGCAGGGATCATGTTAGAACTTCCAGGTAGTGGATGCTCGAGGAGCGGTCACTTTGTGCAGTGTTTCAATAGTGCGAAGTAAGGCAAGACTCACTGTGAATCGCATAATTGAGGTGGAGAGTGTAATGGAGTAAGTACTGTACACATCTGGTACGAAGAAGATGGAACTGCGATAAAAGGGATATGAGGTATAGCCATATGTCAGAAAAGACAAGTATTGCAAGCGATAATAAAAGTATATATACAGATATATTTGGTTTAAGTATATGCACTTATAGCAGAGCAAGCCAGCAGCTACGTTTTTAGAGGCCCGAATAAAAGAGAAAG
>NW_020187567.1:64402-66313 GCF_900000015.1 Plasmopara halstedii | reverse complement strand
GCTGTAGTGTATTTGTAGTTTTACGACGACCTTATTGATACCAACCCGTCTAGCTCATCTTATAATTTGAAAAAGGGCACATTGTAACGGGGTTACAGATACCCTGGTAACAGGTGTGTGTGGCACACCAGATGGGCATGGTGTGATCACACCCTAACAAGAATACGGTACGGGGCTGGATAGCCAGAATTATACATGTATTTGAATTTTACTATACATATCGAGGAGATCTATGCATTTAAAATTAGGCGGTTTTGCCGCAGATAAAAATAAATAAAGTCAGGTTGAATTTAAACGGAAGAATCTATTAGCCTTGAATTAAGATTGTAATTACTTTTGGAGTAAGCGGATTGCGATCCGCTAAACTCGTACTTGTTCTAAGTATAGAACAAGAGGTCGGTGATCTAACTTACGCTTCCTCTAAGCGCAAAGCTACGACAGCCCCGCTGCACTTGGTAGCTCTCGTAGTCAATCTACACCTGAGTCGTTTAGACTGATCCGCTGTGAGGATGGAAGAATTTTCTTCTTTGCCCCAGGGCATGCAAAACGGGCTTCAGAAGCTGATGGACTTGCTTGGCCCTGAGTGCGCAAGGCCTCGAGGCAATCGGTGCGCATCTAGAGGCGTTTTTAAATTACAAATATGCGCTGCTAGAGCACCTGCAGCAGAAGATGTCTGCATCATTTGCGTCTATGACGCCACCGTCAAGGACGGATGATTTTCCCCGTCCTAAGCCGCTCATGGCGAGCGTTAAGGTCTTCGAGAAGAAGGGTGGAGAGAATCTCCTGCTCTGGGTGAGAGAGGTCGAGATGGCCATCGCATCCGCCTTGCTCCAGACCGAGCAACAGCGCGTGGCGCTAGCCATCCCAAAGTTCGGTGGTCGAGCGCGAGAATGGGCACTGACGTGCGGCACTTTGGTCGAAGCAGCATTTCCCTCCTGGGCGGAGCTGAAATTGCAGCTCTCACGAGTGTTCTCGCCGACTAACCAGGCAAATCGCGTGCGAGTGCGTTTCCTTGCCGCCCGACGGGGCAAGAAGGAATTGGTGGACTTTGTCCAAGAGATGCGTACTTTCATTGCCGGGATGGCAGCAGATCCCCTTCCTGAGGAGGTCACATTGACCGTGTTTATGGACGCCTTCGCACTGGCGTGGCCATAAAAGAAGTCCTCCGTGTGCATCCATCTTCATTTGAAGAGGCGGTGAATGTGGCATTGAATGCCAAATTCAATTTTAAGTCGGCACGACTTGGTTGGATTGCACACTCCAACAGCTTGTCGAGCGGGCCTGTGCCCATTGATCTCAGCTATGCTGAGGACGAGGGAGCAGAGCTCCGAGCTGTTGGGCAGCACACAAACACACGACAGTATTTTGTATGTGGAGACACCCATCACCTTCGGAACGGTTGCCCTCGGCGCAAGGCGCGTCAAGGATCGCCTCAATTCCTATTAGTCTGGTTCGTCGCGGGGAAACGACACCATCAGTAGGCGCGGGGCGACCTTCTGGGGAAGAAGTGAGTTCTAGCCTCAGGGAGGCATAGGTCAGCAGGGCCCAGCCTCGGCGAGCTCCGTGCTTCTGAACACGGAACGTGTATGCAAGCCGGGCTTTCTGGTCGTGGAGCCGACCGTAATGGGCTTCGAAAAGCCATGGAAATTCCTCATCGATTCTGGGGCGTCGGGCAATTATGCTCGACGTTCCACGATGGGTGGAAGTCAGCTGTATGCTGAGGCGCTGAAAGCGCGGTTGGGTGACATCGCTACTGTTCGCTTAGCGACGGGGACACGTGTCACGGTCCCTAAGGTCCATGTGGACCTCGGAGTCAAGTTCCTTGACTTTGATAGCGTGGAACGCTTTCTAGGCTTAGACTTGAATGCAAGGTATGACCTCATCCTAGGAATGGCATGGTTGGAGCACCAC
>NW_020187567.1:61006-64392 GCF_900000015.1 Plasmopara halstedii | reverse complement strand
ACGTACCGTATTCTTATTTGGGTGCAGTCACACCATGCCCATCTCGTGTGACACCCCCCCCCCTGTGACCAGGATACGTGTCCCCCGTTACACTCGGCATCAGGGTGAGATTCTAATAGTAGCATGTGATAGTCAAGGTTGATGTAGCTAGGCCGTAACAGGCCACTCTCGAAAGAGATTTTTGCTGACAACACAAGGTTGTCGGCTGTTACCATCAACCTCCTACGCTTTGTGAGGCTGTGAAAAGTCTTTACACATTTAGAAGCGTTGGGCGGTTCTGCACATCGCGTGACTGTTAACAATAGTAGGCCACACGCGGAGGCATTGGAACTGACGAAAGCGGATATGATATATTTGGGTCTTTTGTCAAAGACAGGTTGAATTTGCCTCGAACGTTTCTGTAAAGTTGAGATTTTTGACATCGAGAAATGCTGTCTATTACTTGGTCTGCATTAATGATTCCACTTCAATTTATGTATCGTGAGGTATCAACAACGACTTTTCTGATAAATAAGATTTGGTGATATAGAGCCCATATATTCTCAAAGGCTGAAGCCCTTTCGTTGCAGGCAGAAGCTACGATAGCTTCGGTGCAATACTTGAGATTGTCCGGAAAAGCAGCTGGTGTTTTGCCCATTTTCTTGTGCGAAAAGATGCGTCGGTAAGCCGCGATCTCGTGGTTGCGACTGTATGTCACGATCCTAGAATGTATATCTACTACGACAGAGGTTACGGTATATGGCTTGTGGTGCAGTTGCTTGGGATTGTGAGCTGCTGTCTCCAGTAATTATTTTAATGAAACATGTAAGATAGGCTGGGCGTCTCGGTCTTCGCATAAAGATTGTCAGCTGTAAGTCACAGTTATAAAGGCGGGACACTAAACGTGGTGCATCTCGGTCATGATATAGCAGTCTCGCTCAGTCAGAAATACTACGTGGCATGCTCAGAGTGAAGCCTTACATTTCGTGACAATTTTTCTACCTTTCGGCTTAGTGATCTGAGTAGTAAAAGAATGTGAGCAACTCCAGACAGACGCTCTCATTGAGCTTTAGAAAATTTGCTACAGGATATATGCAAAAATTTGCGAGACCCTAAATCAACGAGTTGGTACGGTAAGTACGGGGTGATGGGCTATATTCATAATTTGTCACGGATGAGTCCATCATTGAGGACTATCAAAGAGCACTGAGATAAAGAGTAATGAGGAGGTTATCCTCAAGGATCCTACGGCCCGCTTTTTGCCTTTAAAAGTATATGACAATTTGGCGACTAAAGACCAACATCTAATGTTTACTTTTATCAGGAAGAGCGTCATGATTCTGACTTGGTTGCCGGAGCCAAATATTGCGTCACCTATCAATGGCCCAAATCACGAGAACAATGTATGACATAGAAGATTTTTATTTTTTGTCTGAAAGGCTAACAATAAGTTGTAAATTGTGCATGTTGATGATAGCTAGTGGTAGCCACCATTCCGACGCAAACGTCATTTCCTGATCGGATATACCACAGGAGAGCATAGGCGTTCGCGTCTTGTTTAGTGCTGTTGTTTTAATTCATGAAAAACAGAAACATTTTCTCACTAAAGGTAGAAGTTTGAGCGGAGTTGCCAATCAATCCTCGATAAGTATTCAACACCAGCCGTCTAATGAAGCATCTTTTTAGACTGTATTATACCTATCTAACAGCAGGTAATACGATACAGCGGTGTGAAACAGGTATCGAATGTGAGCGCATAACTCTGCTATTTGCAAAAAGAGACAGGCGCATTTTTTGAAGCCCACGATGAGTTGCACCATGCGCAGATCTCGCAAGAATCATGGACATCGTAGATTAGTTCGTTCTCCCCAAAAAGTATACGTCTGGCGTGGCCGACAGCTTACACGAATGCAGTGCAAACTTTGCCGGTATGATACGGCCTCTCAATAACCTCCTTAAAATTGATATTAAATGATTTCGGGCTCAAAGAAAGCGAAAAATGCGTTCAACAGGATTTGAAGTAGCATCGTGCACGCATTCAGATCCTTCAGTCCAGGACAGTTTATCTCGCTGCTGCCAGCAACATTGTTGCCGGTGAGAGTGCTGCCAAGCAATTTGTCGATATATTTTCGCTAGCAGGGCTTGCTGGTGATCATTATCTTGATTCGAGGTCCGCTATTTACAGCATATTTTTGGCCAAATTTGTTTAGATTGCGCGGCATCCAGTATTTGAGGTCCCACCATCAAAATATATTCCTGTCGCAGCCACTGCTTACTGATTGGCGCATTTTCTACCAGTGTATCGGCAGTAGGCAACATCGTCGCGCAGATCATCGCACTATTCACCAGTAAAGGGGGAGAAGCATTGTTCCCCCTTTGAAATTTGGCCAGTAACTGCTCCAGCATACTAATAAGGATGATCAAAACTGTTTACAGTAACGCCTTGAGCTGATGAGCAGCTTTCTATATTAACATCATGCTTTGTGTGAAATCAAACTCACTGGAGATGGCACATAAAGGAATAATTTGTGTGAAGAATCGCGTCTTCCATACTCAGCGTGTGATTTTGATAAGGACCCTACAGCACTTTCGATACCATCAACACAGTCATTATAATGTACATGATGACTTACCGCAGCTACTATAATGCAGCTGATATTCCATAGAAAAAACGATCGTCGGGTCAGAAATCGCTGTCGAAGCGACATTTAAGTGCTAGTTTCGTGGCAAATACCTATACGCTTGAGCGAAAAAGAGATTTGCTGTGGAACGGTGTGTAACTATAATGTGATAAAAGTTTATCACGGCGTGATGTATCTGTAAACTTCTCAGTGACTCCTACACTTATAGACGGTATGCTTAGCTAGATAGATCCAGAAACGCCCATTATTATTGAGTTGAACCTATTCATAAACTCTACTGCGGAGGTTGCACTACTTTAGCTGCCGTCAAAGCTCGCACGAGGTGCGACTCGTGCAGAAGAGAGCGTGAATGTAGTGAATGCCTCATCTTCCTAAAAATGCTTTGAGGTATGGCTGACGGTGAAAGCACAGGTGCAGGGCTGGGACCTGGAGATGCACTATGACAGCTTTTGTTAATTGTCACCTCGACTGCCTGACAAAGAAAGATTAATATATAGTCGGCTGTGGGCCGCGCCTTTTTGATGCTCCATTGATCGATGCGGCATTTCTGAGGCCCCTGATGTGGATCAAGAGCAGGTACTGCGGGGGAGAAAAAATCCTGGTTCTGTGGATGCTCGCTGAGTGTCCACTTCTGCGCGATCATGGAAGAAACAGAATTAGTGTGACCCCTGCGTGGTACACCTTTTGGATAGATGAAGTAAGCACTGTAATATCTTGACTACCCGGTGGCGTGGGTCGAGTGGTCAATGCTTCTGGACCTTTCGC
>NW_020187567.1:56370-60318 GCF_900000015.1 Plasmopara halstedii | reverse complement strand
CGCTCGTATCCTCGTTTGGTCCTTGATCCTCGTGTGGAATATGGCTTTCGCTCGGCGAGTGCCGCTACTGAAGCGAAAGACGCGACCTCTCGATCGTTATGCGTCTACGTAATCGGGCCCTCAACCACTACAAAAGCCGAGCTTGACAAACATAATGCTCTCCGAGCTCACTTCTTGGTACTTTAAGGAATACTAATGAATTGGTACCGCGCTCCACTTTACGCTCAAAGAGGATGCGCTCCCGTACTCTCGATGCGGACGATTCCAGCGGTGCTCGCCCATGGCAAAAATGACAAAGGGCTCTTTGAGCGATGGGTACGGCAGCACCAAAAACTTTCTTTGCTGTCAACTTACAGCGGAGATACAAGGAGGTGGATGTGCTCGTGAATCGCCATTTTAGATTCGAGTTTGCCAAACTCAAGGCACAACGCCGACTTCCTACGTATTATCGCCCTGCGACGTATGAAATAATCCATCACGCTCTTACGAGCTCTGTGGTTTCTCATACGGGTGAGTCTACGACCACAGCAGCTCAAGGCCATAGCTTGAGCTCAGCACATGGCCCTCCGGCTTCCCGGGCTACTACCGAGAAGCGCGGGGCGTACGAAGACGCGGAGCGTCATGATCCCCCCTGATGATAAGTGTCCACGGCGTCTGGGCAGTTTTTCCGAAGTGACATCTCAGACTCCATGAGTTCTTGGCGTTTGGGTATCCTCGTCACTTTACAAGATATTGAGTTTGACCTTGTCGACCCTCAAGACGTTCCATGGATAGTGGACGTCGCCATTTTTTGACGGCTCGCGATGCTCTTCTAGCTTTGTAAAACAAACTCCGCCGCCATCAACACTCCATCGATCCTCTTTCCGAGTTCGCCTACCGCTGTGCGGTAGACCTCGAGAGCCTGGAGCACTTGGGACCGATAACCTCACGTTAAGGACTATCGAGCTCTGCTGGATCGGCTCCTGTCCTTCGAGCAAACGAAAGCGTCACTTCGTGCGACGGCGGAGCACCTGGAGCCGTCTAAAACGGAAATGGTTGCTCTCCGTGCTCAGAACAAGTTACTGGATAAGATTCCGGGTGGTCGAGCGCCTTCGGGCGCCGCCCTGGCGCCAACGCCTCCGCGTTCACTTGCGCCGGGTTCCAGTGCGGCTTAAACAAGCCCACATAAAACACCGGTTGGGTGCGCACCCTCCTCGGAAAGTTTAGCGTAAACACAAGGCCTCTGTTGGTCACGAACTTAAAAGGTCCAGTAAACCGTGGATAAAGCTTCGTTAAAGACTGCAAAAACTGCATGTGTTGGAAGGTTTTAGCGTTTGATAAAACCAGACCCTTGACCATAATGTTTTCAACAATTCCTCTTCCTTTTCCGTCTGCATATTCCTTCCGCATGTCTTGGCTTTCGTCATCGCATCGCGAACGTGTCGTAGGACACAGTCTGGCAGACAGGAAGTCATTGACTTTTTTACGCACAGTAATAGCGCTGACATCAGCTAGCTGCTCGGCTAATCCTCCCCCATCAAGCCCCGAGCCATGGCATAGCGATTCCAGTGGGACGCGAGGATTAATATGCCACATGTAGAACGGCGTATAGCCGATTAATGAATGCACTGCATCGTTCAGAAAAAAACTCTACGAGTGGCAACATAGCGCTCCAGCGTCTCGGCACAGACGTTGCGAAGGGCGTCCTCAACGACGATTCGCGCGCTCAGTTCGACCATCGGTCTGCGGATGGTCCGCTGCTGACATTGTCAACTTGGTGCCCAGCGCCTTGAAAATTGTTGGTCGAAACTCCCAATGAAGCGTGGGTCTCAGTCAGAGACAATTGACTCCATGAGTCCGTGTTGTCAAAAGACACGATTCACAAACAGCGTCGCTGTACCCACACCGTCGATGGTGTTCAACACTGCCGTAAAACGAGCCATTTTGCTCAAACGGTCCGCAATGTCCACCACACACATATTGCCCGTCGAGTCCTTTAGAAGGCCAACACTCATGATCTGCCAATACCCGGAGGGTATACTGGCCAGCGGCGCCGCCGCATTTGAAAATGGTTTCACCCTCTGACACGTCTCACACGCGCAGACATATGTGCTCGTCCACTTGTACAGCTTTGGCCACCAACTCACCGAGCTGTACGCCTTCTCACGACCGAGATGACCACTGAGTGGGGTGTCATGCGCTTCATAGAGGATAAGGTTTAAAAAATCTGATCGTGAGAATCTACAATTCGTGTCATATCCGTTAAATCGGTGCAAAAATACAGCCACCCGTTACTCAAAAAATATCGGTGTAACCATGCAAACGCGCCGACAATTTCTTGTCCGAGATTCCAAACCCACTTTCTCCTGAGAGCCTGTAGCAGCGCTACACACATACTATCACCCGCATATATGGCGCGGATCAAATCCGCCACTGACGACGTCAACTTCGTGACATGAGCATAGTCCGGTCTTCGTGATAACACATCAGCCAAAGCATTCTGCTTCCTGGTTTATACTTTACCTTGAAGTTATGATCCTGCAAAGAATGAGAGCCACCTGGTCATCCTCTGCGAAAGGTGAGGCGACTGAGTCGCAGTGCGTCAGGACGCGTGATCTGTGTAGATCACAAACGGCTTTGAGCCGAGTAGGTGTACCCTGAACTTGACAAGTGAATACTTCATCGCAAGTTATTCCTTGTCGTGGACTGGGTAACCCCTCTACAGCCATAAGCTGGCGAGATTTGAACGCGATCACCTGATTTCGCCCCTCGGCATCTGCCTGGAGCAGTACACAGCCGATGGCAAACTACAAAGCGTCACAGAAGACAATGCAAGAACGATCGAGGTCTGACAACGCCAGTATTGGTTCATGAAGGAGGTTGTCTTTGACCCTGTCAAAAGCCTCCCGATGCTCGGTGTCCCAACACCATTCCTTTTCCTTACTACGGTGATTGGACAATGGCCGTGCCATTTTCGCATAATTTGCGCCATACTTATGCAAGTGGTTGGCAAGGCCAAGCCACTTGCGCAAGTCCTTTTGGTTCTTTAAAACCGGCCAGTGCACAACGGCCTTAACCTTGGCGGAATCCGCTCGAAGGTCACGCTTCCCAATAAAGCACCACAAAGGGGATTTCTTCGGCGCCGAAGATGCACTTGTCTCCGTAAGCATACAGATTATTCGTGTGCATGCACCCGAGCACCGCTCTTAAATGGACGTAGTGGTTTTCCTCATCTGTCCTCACAACTGTGGACGAAGATGCCGTCGAAGTATGTTTGCGCATACGTCCGGTGGCGCCTGAACAACTGCGTCACAAGACGATTAAATGTTACCGGTGCATTTAACAACCCTTGGGACATCACCAACCACTACCAGAGCATGCCGCTTGGAGTATTCATTGTTGTCAGCGGAACATCGTTCGCTCTTATGAGCAAATGGTAATACCATCGACCAAGTCGAGTGCACTGTACTTTTTATAGCCAACCATAATGTTCTGGAGAACATACTTTCTAAAAATCGGCGTCTACGCCGGAATGGTGGCGGCTTTTAGCTTATTAAAAGCATGAACGATACGCCACTTGCCGTTCGGCTTCCAGACACAAAACGTGGGCGTTGAATGGGTAGTCTTACGTTCACGCACCATTTCTACGTCGTGCTCTGCAGATTAAAAGGCGCCAATTACGTCTCACTGTTCCGTTGGTAGGGGCCATCGGTGTGTTACGCAGTATTTGGTTCCCGGAACTAGGTCGATCTCAGTGGGTTACATGCCACTCCACGTTCAGCGCGCGAGCCATGCTCCGGACTCTTGTACAATACACCTTCGGTGTTCGACTGCTCGGATACTCCGATCTCCAGCACATTGAGCGTACCGGTCCGAAGACCACGCCAATAGCTCTTCTGCCACATTGCAGAGGTGGACTCATGACTCACCAAAGCTCCACCAGGAGACGTGGTCGTAGAGCCCAAGGTT
>NW_020187567.1:45507-56360 GCF_900000015.1 Plasmopara halstedii | reverse complement strand
AAATATTACCGACAACAGCCAATAAAAACTTCGGGATGGCGACTCGTACAAGAAAAATCAAGAATTAAAATCAAGAAAATAATAACCCAGCGGAATAAAGCAGTGTAATATCTTAGTCAGGGCCGAGTAGGTAGACATTGGACACAGTGGCCCTCAGAGTCTCGACTAGGAGCCTTTGATCTCACGAAGAGATACGAGTAAAGCCGATTCCCGTATGTGGGATCTCTTCGAGCTTGAAACGCTCTCTATGATCCACCTCCTGCACGAAGTGCAAATCGAGCTGAAATCAACGGAAAAGCGCATGGTAATGATAGAACTGAAATTTCTTGTGTATCCGCTTTTACTACTGCCCGTTAAGCCGGAGCCCAGATTTGAAACGCCGGAACTTGTGGGGACATGCACCGAAACAGAGACCGAACTGAGCACTCGATATGTGTTCTGCAAGAGCTTTCTGACTCCACCGAAATAATATTTATAAAGAACATTGCTTACACACAGCGGGGTCGGACCCTCCGAGAAAACATGCATTTAATACCAGACGCTGGCGAAGTAAAGAATATTTTGCTTTCATTTATCACACTAGCTGGAGGAGAAAGGTCACATCATCCGTCTCATAGCTATGCAAATCAACTTCATCGGAGAAGATGTCAAACTGCAAGCTGCAGACTTTACTCGATAAAGTACGACGTAGTTGTGGAGGTGTATGCTTGCCACCTTTAATTCTTGCTCTCAATAGCCCTGTTCGTTTCTCTGCTCACATATGTGCAGCTACAAACCAAGTCCGGGCACGTTTAATTCAACCACCGCTTGCTTTTCAAGAGGTGCCAACGATGATTTTCTTGTGGCTGGCTGTCGTACGCATTCTCGATTGTGACGACGCGTCAGCTCGCTTTGAGATTCTCGTCGCGTGGCTATTACTGGATTAGTCGCGTTTCGGATGCAATCTTCAAGCTGTGCTATGGTATTGCTTAGCCTGGGCGCTTTAAGCGCACCAGGAGCATAAAGCTGATGTAGCGTGGCTCCAACACCATGTGTCGAAGTGTAAACTAGGCAGGGACGACAACGGTGATACCGCGCACCTCGAGCGCAGACATCAAGGCAAATACGAAAGACGCCCGGGACCTCATCTTTCTGTATCCAATACCAACCGCTACTAATCTTGAAACGTTATCATAAAACTTTAACTTTAAATCTTTGAAATCTAGTTCATAAGGCAGATTTCTAATTGAGATAAATTTTAACTTTACTAGTCAATATATTACAGTTGAAAGTGTCATTGGAGGATACATTGGCTGATTCATTGCGTAAAGCTTGAAAATCGTCGACTATGAGGACCGGCCCTTTCCAAGTAGATCACTTGGTATATTAATTATGTTGATAACATAATTGGAAAGAATCATTAAACATTTGAGCACGTAAAGAAGAGATCTTTCTTTGCATGTTATGCCCAGAAGATCAAGCCCAATACCTTCTTGGCCTTTTGGCTAAGATTAAGTGTAGAAGATCAAGCACTAATGAGTGCAGTAATAAACTCGTGGTATAGTGGACGCTCAATGAGCGTTTGCGATGGGCAACGTCTTTAAAATAGTGAGTCTTGCTTGGTACAAGGCAGGGATAGTGTACGTACACCATACATTTTTGTCCCTCGGACATATAGTGATTCGAAAGCATGCTACTAGATAAAGCGCCTTGGCAAATACTGGTGCGGGCGGTACTCTAAAATGGAGGGGCTATGATACAATATGATGCGTGTAAGTCAGCTCGCCCTTGTAGCTTTTTAACGGCTTGGAGTCATTACGGCAAATACACTCTTCAAACGTAACGAAGTTTCGAAATCTAATATCATCTTAGTTTAAGAACATGTCAGGATCTTATGCAGCTCTATTAATTTGTAACACAGCACATAAACATTAAAAGCCCACCCAAAAAACTAATACGAATATCACGTCTGCGACCTTAAAAAAGGCTGCTACTTCTGTAATTGATGCCATTGAAATCGACGTTAGCTTACCTCGTCCAGACATAGGCGTACATTTAGTAGCCAACTGCGATGAAATCTGCCGCACGACCTTCATCAGACGTCCATTGCGAGGTGCAAGGCGACAAAAGCATTTTACTGTTGCTCTTCAACAGTTACCGCCTATAAATTTTTGATCACAACTTGGATGCACGAAATATCATAATTTTGACTTGGTACAAAATATTAGTCTATATTAATTCTTTCACCCGTTTTTAAGAACATACGTCGTCTCCCGGCCGAGTCTCAAAAATCTTCTTGAGGCACTTCGTCAGCTGGAGCTGTCGTTCTAAAATTGATTTGAGCTTGCGATTCTCATGTTCAGCACGTTCCCTATCCTTGTGCTGTCGTTTCGCTAGATCTCTCCATATGGACGCTAGAAGTGAGAAGCTATCGGAGTCGCCAACCATACGTTGCTTATAGCTGCTACTTGGCGACAAGCTCCGCGTTTCCTTACGCTTAAGCTCCGCCAGCGTATTTTCCATCTCCTTGACTTTGACACGAAGATACAACAGCTCTTCTCTCTGTTTCCGAATTCGTTTATTTGTAGGCTTCATAGTGTCATCCGTCAACGCGTTAATTCCAGCAGCGGCAGCGGCAATCGCTGCGTTTGCAGCTGCAAAATCTTTGGCAGTTCTAATAGGAGATGGCGCTCGTGCTCGTTTCATCTTCTTCCGCGACTTAATTCGAAGTTCTTCGGAAGTTTTCCCCTTAATCACGCATTGAGTATCAACTCCATCATCGCTGCTGCTACTAGATGTATCGCTGTGCGTACACAGGGAGGCAATTGCGCTTTCCAACAAGTTGGAATCAGCGTAGCATTTGGGGCTCAATAAAAGTCCAGTAGGTTCGCCGATTGGCTGTTGCACATCCTGCGGCGACTTTGGTGTGTTAGACAGTTGTATCAAAAGCGCATCTGGTACTTCCGCAAGCAGCGCCTCCAGTTCTTGGTCGTACTCGATTGCTCGTGTCTCGTCATCACTCTCGATATTGCAGGCATCCACGAAGGCCAAAGCGTGTTCGAGCAATAGAGTGGACGGAGCGTCGTCGCACACTTGGGTGTTCAACATTGCAGACAATTGCTAAAATGAAAATCATGGTCTTAGTCAGATGCCCTGACACAGTAGAACGAGGTTAGGTTGTGTGCCTTGCTGTGCTGCAGCTTGTTCAATAAAAGCCGTTTGTCATACCACCGCCCTTCAACTTTATCAATGGTTAAGCTCACAGAAGGCATCTCTGCCTCACTCCTGACGACAGTGGCTATCAACATTCGCGCTTTCGAGTTGTTGTAAAAAGTTCGTGATAAAGAGGCTGAAGCTGTGGGATGGGATGCTTCTGGTACCGCAGCGACATTGCATTTGCTGCTGCGTGTTTGTATTCCTGTAGTTTTGCAATGAATCTGGGCTAAGTTACATGGTGAGCAAATTCGACACTTTGTTTTGAAAATCTGTCAGATACCATATTTACGGGAATTTACTAGATGTTGGGCCGAATACTTTGCTCAGGCAACTACGCCGCTGCACGATCTGACGGTGCCCTGTTGCGACGACAAAAGTATACAAGGCAGATATAACCAGCTGTTCCAAATTTAATTATTTCTCAAAGTAAATCTTCGTAAATGTGACCACAGAGCCAAATACGGGTAAATTTTCAGCTTCCTTGCTGACAGCTAAGCAACCAAACATCATTGATAACTTTTGACTTTTTCCGAATAATTATAAATCATGCGACCATCAGAAAAAGATCATTACGCAGCTGCGTAGTAAGCGCGAGTGTGTCTCGTTAGAAATTGATGCTTTACCCAGCGGGTATCACATCTGGAACGATTACGCTTTGATTCTAGGGATAGGGATATTGATTGGTACTCCTTTAATTTTATCTTTATGTAGTACTTCAAGAAGTACTTTTCTCTGCTTCGAGCTAACAACAGTAGACCTACTGCTATTATTCGTGGTAAGTTGAAGGATCGCGGCGCAGTTACGGGTGATTACTACTCATATGTTTAGTATTGTACATGTACCTGAATACTCTCAGTCTTACGATTATTTTTTCAAGGAATGTCACACATTTTGACAACAAAACGATCTTAGCTGATCTTGGGCCAAAAACGATACAATAGACGTAAGGGATGGGGTATTGAATTTCCTTTCACGCGTAAGAGACGAAGCTTACAGTATTTATCAAGAGTTGTCTCTACAGGAGCAAGAAAAGTGTTAATACCTAAAATCTGCTTAGCTTAGAAATTTGCAAGAGGCCTGCTCTCCTTTTCTAGAAGTCGAAGAACCCAGCGTACATCCATCATAGTAATGAGTAGTAAATTGCCCCACGTGGCAGCGCTTAAAGTTACTATCTCCCTGTTCGGAAAGTGGACGTCTACAAATCCTTGAATTATAATATACATGGATATTCTTACATATGAGTCTTTGAAACGTGCTGAAACTGCAACCCAGCACAGAAGGAGTTTTTTTATAATTGCAGAATTACATTAATCAATGCATAGAAGATAATTCTTAAGCATGCATAGTATGCGGATGTCAGATTCTCTCAAGTAGCAAGTACTTTAAACTTATTTTTTTTTAATTTAGAGCTATAGAAGCTTGGGTTAATATTACAATCAAAATAGTAATAAAATTTCGCTTTAACACAGGTACGTACCCTACCTATTAAGATGTATGTACGCAGTAAACTATTGTGCGAAGCTCAGAAGGCGCAAAGTCGTGTACTATGATGAAGTATTAGCATTCAGTACGGATAAGGGTGTTCGTTCTCGTGATTGAGAGGTCGCGGACACATGAAGCGCTAGACTCACAGGATATTTTATCTCAGCTCTAGATTATAGATAACAAGATGAAAACATCATGCATCACTTTAGCTAACTTCGGTTTTAAATATATAAAACTCTGAATTTGCGCAAGTGTAAAGTAGAAGTCTGGTACTTATGAGGCTCTCTGTTCAGCGCCTGGGTGGTATCCGGTAAAACCTATCCTCTTCACGTTTGGTAATGCGAATTTGTATGAGTCAAAGCTTCCTCTGTGCGACGTGCACGGCTACACCGTCTACTTTGTTAGGATTTGTCGTCAATCCGACAACCAAGTCGGAATAAGAGTAAAGATGGAACATAATACCCATCGGTTGAGACTCAATCAACACCTTTTCAGATCAGTGCCTAAGACAACAAGCACGATTATTGAGCATATAACTTCATATTCAGTTACAGCGGTGGCCCCAGGGCTATCAGCGTTTATTACTTGCCTAAAGTGTTCACCAGCTCCGAAACGTGTTGGTGAGACGGCCCCAGAAACGTCTTAACCTGGCGCCTGTGGGAGCACTACCAATCGCCAGGAGGAGGCGGCAAAGAAATTTCGAGCATACGGATGATTGAGGTAGCCATGAATTCGGGTTTGCTCCAGATCGAGCAGCAATGCTTTACGCTAGCGGCGTCCATAGTTGGAGACCGCGCACCGGAGTGAGGACTAATGTGTGGAACCTCTGTTGACGAGGCATTTGCACAATGGGAAGTATGGAATGACATATGTAGCAACTGTTTGTACTTAATTCGAGCGCGATAGACATCCCTGTCTACCATCAACAAAGGAAAGAATTAGCGGATTATGTGCAGGAGCTGAGAGCTCTTACGCAGAATAAGCAGTCGATCTTCTTAAGATATCGGTAAAGAGTAATATCTTAATGGCGGGTATTCATACGGATGTGGCTCAAACTTGGATGACCCGCATCCACACAACCTCTTTCATAAAAGCGTTGCATAATGCACTAAATGCAGTTTCAAGCAGAAAGGGTTAGTTCACATGCAGTAGATGGAAGCCAAATGATGGCGCTAAATATGATGAACCTAGCAACGGTAATTGCCCGTCCGAAAACAAGGACTTACTGAAGAAGACTTACATCAGTTAGCACGCTTCACCGCGTGTTGCTCACTTCTAGCGAGACGTTGAATTTCGTGATCGAGGAGGAAAAGTTGAAGTGACGTCTTTTATGGCCAACAGAGCTTACTTTCATGAAGTGATAATCGCCTTAAATTCTGATATAACGGAGTTGAGGGTTATACAATTTTGGCAAAGTCTATACTTAATGCTAATTACATACATAAGAGTATGTGGTCCACCCAACATGTGTGAAAGGACTAACCCATTATACCACACCCCACTCAGAAGTGTGCTTTCTCCGACTCTAAGACTCGGTATCCGTGATCCCACACAAAGTGAAATGCATTTAAGACGACTGGCGCCGACGCCTAACACAGAGCAAAACCGCACCTCAATCCAAGGATGAGAAGGCACCTTCGCCACCATCGAACTTGAATAATGCTTTAGCTTCACGCCAAACAGAGCTTTCGCACTTTGAGCCAAATCCTGGCATCAAACGACCTGCTTGGGCAGATGACAATTTTAGCGAGGAACTCATTGGCGAGTTCGGTCGTCCAGTCTATTTTCCCTACCTTGAGATTAACATTATTCACGAATATTAAGACCGACATGGTGGTGCCACTTTAGATTTTGACGATCTCTTCAGTATAATGAAAGCTCGAGTGATAACTTGAACCGCTTGAATACCGATGACATGTGCTGGACGAATCCACAAAGTCTCATGTACGTATCGTACATCTAGCAATCCAAAATGTATTCCCTCCAGACAATCAACACTATGGGTCTTTCAACCGAATCCGTGAATGTCTCCCGTTTGCAAATGCGAATGCCGCTCGAGGCATGTTAATCACAAGCGATATGCGCTTGTAATTTGCTCATTTGAAAGCGCAGTATCGGTTCACTCCGATTTCGAAGATGCTTGCGAAGTATGTACGGTCATTAGTCGAATCCACGACAAGAGGGGGAGAGAAGGAAGAGGGAGAGACGGATCGCCTAAGCGAAGTCCGTCATTGGGCCCTCGTTGATCGCGAGATCGATATCGGGATAGTCGCGAAGAATACGACTCCGAGGCTCCCACGTATTCTCGTTTGCTGAATAACCCAGCCATTTTACAAAAAGATCCTTTCGACCGCGAATAGTCCTCTCTGCCACCACGTTATCGATCGATTTCCCTGTCGATGGAAAAGAGTGTTCGTCGGGTTTGAAATTGCGATTGACAAAGATGGAGAAAATCACATATGTGTGGAACGGCCTTTGGCGCCGTTGCCTCAGCATCGTCCTCGAAATAACGAGAATAACGGCTAACTTTCGAACCAAACGAACGATCACGAGAGTCGGAACATTGACGATTGATCGAGTTTGCGATTGTTACGAAAAGAATATCAACCCGCACAAGAGGTCGCCTGACAGGAGGCTCTACATCATCAGCGGCAGCAGTCCCAGTAGGAGGGATAGTTGCAGAGCCTGCTTCGATCACCGAATCCGACCCCGACTCTCGATTGCATTCCTGAGCGAGTTTCCACAACGCTATGCAAGATCGCTAACTTTGCAAACAACACGTCTAGTATCCTTCACGCGTTGTCGCAGATTCGACGCGCGATCGAATACCTCGATCACCTAAATTTCAACTTTTGACCCTCTTGCCGACGCTGTGGCTCCGAAGCTTCATTGGTAATACCCTGTGTTACATCCAGGTTGGAAATCTTGTTGTCACAATGAAGTAGTACATAACACACAACAACAGAATGCATTTTCCTAGACGACCTCGTCTGTCTGCGTATTTCTGCTGTCAATCTTGTGCATTGGCCATTGTAACTCGCACATGTGAGATCAAATTCGCCCGACTTTAATGAATTTGTCCAGGTCGTTCTTGTACTTGCGCTTTACATTTGCACCATTGATTATATCAATTTGAGAGGCAACGATATACCGAGCTCCTCCTCAACTTACATCAGAGACATCAATCATCGCACAAAGCGGCACTTGCTGGTGTTGCAGGCCATTTATGAAAAAAACGGCATAATTTGAGTAAATGAGCTGAATTGTTCATAGCAAACTATAAGAGGTGGTATCAACAAACCCCCATTTTCACACAGAAGCTTCTCAGCACGTCACCGACAGCTCGGTTGGCTTATTCTGTTTGCCTATCGGTCTACGCGTGTACCGCTGTGGATACATCCAATCGAGTGACAAGATTCGAAACAATCCTTTGCAAAACTCACTTGTAAACGTATATTTTAATAAGAGGTGATGGCGTCTGGCAACCTGTGATTGCCGAAAACGTGATCAATAAATAATCTAGCCGAACCTTCGGCATCGATGGAATCGCTATATGTCGCGATTCAAACCATCTTGCTGAGTTTGTCGACGAAAAAGAGCGCTCCATTGTGACCACCAGCATTCTCGAAAACCCGATGATGAAGTCACCGACTTTCCATGAGTACATTTTTGTGTTCCTAACCCTAGACTGACTTCCAAAAGTCTATAGGAACAGTAGATGATGTATTAGTGAAACTGTTCGTTAAATTATTTTGATTTTATATTTATATGTGATTATTAAAATTTGTATAGCTTTTACTTAATATTTCTACAGGACTTACAAGATTAATATATGAGAGGCATTTGAGTATGACGTGCGCACTTCACGCGCTGACATACATCAAATGTCTTTACGTACCGTGCAACCCGCTTGTACATGCGGGGAGACATAAAATTGGCACTGAGAGACCGGTAGGTCTTTTCACGATTAAAGCGACCGACCATCAAATATCATGCGCCTTGTACACTATCTTGTGCTTCAAATCATTGCTGTGGGGAACCACACCCTGTGGCTCATCATCACGTGCAACTCCATAATGAAGGAGACCATCCTTCCATGCAACCTTGATTTCAAGCGGCTGAAAGCTTGTCATGGAGCTCTATATCACTCAACGACAGAGCTCTGACAATCAGATCACACTGATCGTCCCCAACATACGCTTAGCGTATCATATCGAATACATTGCTTTCGATATAACAGATATGAGCTAGCTCATATCAGGACGATGCGAAAATGCGCTTGTTAGCACATTCAGCTTCCCTGGCTTCTTCACGACCGTGAAATTGTATTCTGCGAAAAATGTAAACCAGGAGCCATACGCTGTGATAAGTGACATGGCGAAACTGCATATTGTAAGGCTGTAAGATCCTTGTAGACTACAACGGAGTAGAACTCAAGAGTGATCACATAACTTCATATGTTATTGCTAAAAGCTCCTTGTCGTGAACAAAATAGTTTTTTTTCTGCTGGCTTCCGCTGTCGCGATTTAAACGACACGACGCGATCGTATCCTTTTGGTTCCTTTTTCAATAGTGCACAATCGATTGCAAACCCAGAATCGTCACACATCGCGCTAAACGACTTCTTAACATCTAGTAAACCAAGAAATGGTGCTTCCATCAAAATGTTCTTGATTTGAGCGAACGCTTTTACACAAGTAGACGACCACTCTCATGGTACGTCCTTCTTGAGCAAGTTTAATATTGGGCGTTACATGTCCGTGTAGTTGCGCGAGTGACAACGCAGGTAGTCAGAAAACCCAGTCTGTTTCCTCAAATCCTTTAATTTCATGTTACTGGCCACTTCATGATTGATTTGAGCTTCTTGGGATCTGCACGAACACCGTGTTCGCCAACATAACAACCGAGGGCCGGTACTTTGTTAGCACCGAAAATTGCTTCGCAACATTCGCTTGCAATAAAACTTCACGCATACATTCCAGCACCGCACAGAGGCTCTCCAAGCGCACTTTCTCGGCAGATTTGCCATCTTCGTCGCTTGAATGAACAAAAATATCGTTATAATAGGTTTGTGCTAAGCGTCGCAGTGGTTGAAACAGATTGGAGGTCAATCCATTGAAAGGTGCTGGGGTATTGGTTAGATCTTGTGGTATCAGAAGGCGCCCCCATAACGACCCGGACGGTGCGCAAACAGTAGTTAGAGGGACGTCCTTTTCAATCATCAAGATTTGGTAGTATTCATCAACTAAATTAAGCACATTAAACTTTGTACATCCGGGCATGCAGTGAATGATGACACTTTTCGCAGATTGGCGTTTGAGCGGAAACCGTTTGCTCATTCAACTTGTTAGAGGCGTGAACAATTTGCCATTTACTATTTTATTTGTGCAAACAAAACGTCGGCGCTGTGAGGGACTTGCTCTCCCTCAACCAGACTAGCAGCTTACCTTTGAGCAAAGAGCTAATCCACATTCTTACGTGGATCACGAGAAAGCGGCCACCGTCAAGGCACTGCATGCTTTGAGCCAGGTTCACGATCAATTTCGTGTCGATGTTTTCGTTCTGAGGGAAGCCAGAAGGAGGTTTCGCACTAATAACATCATCTTTGTATTCCATTTCAAGTTAGTGATGAGAATCAATTGGATTCATCAAAATATCCGATCCTCTGGTTGACTACACATGCTATCAAAAATTCTCGAGAACTGAATCATCCATTACCGATAATAAGAGTAGTTCCAATGATTCGACCTCCGACCGTAGCAACACTACCTCCGCAATGTCATCATAATTGAGTTTGTAGATGCAGTCATCGTAAGTGACTACCTCGAGCCGCACCAGCTCTCCCATCGCCGAGAAGGAAACCAAGAAACATCTGTTCTGACAACTGCACAACCAGTCGTTGAATTCACAATAGATGACGAGCATATTCGCATGCTACAGTTCCATCATTGGGGGGGGTACGCTTTACTAACTAACCCGCGGACTCAACCGTATCCGGAGCGGAGGTATCAATACCGCGATCCATAATTTCTATTGATTTTTGACATTTATGTGCTCAATCACACAACGGGCGGAAGCATTACTTTTGTGATCAAGTATACCCACTGACCCACAATCTGGTTCAACCACTGTAATAGTGGAAGTAGTGGCGTATACAGCCGTTGTTGATTCCC
>NW_020187567.1:34294-45497 GCF_900000015.1 Plasmopara halstedii | reverse complement strand
AAGTTATACGACTCATGACGTATGAGTCCAGAGCGTCCTTGACCTTAAGTGTCATATTCGCATCATTGATTGTATCAATTTGGGAGGCGACAATTTACCGCGCTTCTCTCCCACTTCCATCAATGACACCACCCATCGCACAAGTCGCTAACTGCGGGTCTCGCACGCCTCTCATGAAGCTGGCGTAGATTCCGTGGATATATAAACCAAAATGCTTATAGAAAACTCTACCAATGGTAACAACAAACTTCTTTCTGCAGGATTTTACGCTCAAATTCTTCTCAACACATCACTGACGGCACGTTCTGATTGCTCATAGGTCTCCGAGTGTACCACCGTGGACATATCCAAGCAAGTGCCAAAAGTTCGAGACAATTCTTCCAGAACGCCACTCGTGAATTGTGTATCACATTCAGAGACGATGGCTTCTGGCATCCGTGATTGCAAAAAACGTGATCAATGAGCAATTTAGCCGAATCTTTGTCATCGATGGAATTGCTACATGGAGCGATGTGAACCATCTTGCTGAGTATGTAGACAAACACGAGCTTTTCGTTGCGACCATCAGCATTCACAAGAAACCGAAGTTGAAGTCGAGACCGGCTGACAGAAGAATCAGGGAAACTCTGCAGTGACACTTGCATGATCCGAGCGCTCTTCACGCGCTGAAAAACGTGGTGTATTGTTACTTATAGTGCAATCCACTGGTACATGCGGGCACCTGAATTGGGCAGTGACAGACCGTTAGTTTTTGACCAAAGCTACCGGCCGCCGGTGTATAATACGTCTCGTACACAATCCACTTTTTCAAATCATCGTTATGGGGAATAAAATTCCTCGGCTAGAAGCCATGTGCAACTTCTTAGTAAAGGAGATCATCCTTCAATGCATAACAATGCATCCGTGATATCAAGCGGCCAGAAAGCTTGTCATGGAGTTCCATATCACTTAAGGGGCTGAGATCAGCTAGCTTTTCGGCTATTCCTCCCCACCCAAGCCCTAAGCCATGGGTTGGAGGTGTCTGCGAGACGCGAAGATTAACAAGCCCGTTTACATAGAACGGTGTATAGCCGGTAGATGAATGCACTGCATCGTTCAGAGCAACCTTTACGAGTAGCGAAAAACCGCTCCCTCTGCACAAGAAGAGATGGGATGTCCAAGAATTCAGCCATGCTCTACATAAAGCAAACATGTTGCGTTAGCGGACTCCAAGGTAGGATTCTGCGAGTCTGGTCTTTTTTAAAAACGAAAGTGATAAAGCGACAAATGTCACGGGTGTTTATATCGCTAAGTCAGGTGTATTGTGTGCTATCAACACCTAACAAGAGAGGGATAGAGTGGTATACAGAAGTACAGTGCTCTGGAATACGGGTTTGCGGTAGATCCTCTCCCAGAAGCAAATGTAACCAACTCTCCGTACAGGAGTGGCATGCGTGGAGACCGTCCGCGTCTACTCAAACTCGTTGTAGTGTGTTTCATTTGATTATGAAGAAATTCTATCGTGCCGCGAAGGCCTCTTGAAGTGCGGAAGGAGAAGGCTCTATACCAGATATGATGGATGTCAGCAATCTTGATGAAGAAAAAAGCTCTCCATTAGCTATCGAGGTACTACATCTGTGAAAGTAGCGATCTTATGCAGTAAGCAGTGTATCTCTGCTAGAAAGGAACAGCCAACCGCAACCTAAGTCCTTACCGATTTACTTTAAGCGGGACGGACGAGAGCAAAATATGTCGGGGTATCCTGGGTTCGACTTCGTTACGATGCTTTATGCCGCAAACTCCCGATCGAAGCCAGTGGAGACATGCGACCATAACTCGCGAGTTGACGTTTAATCTATAACGATATTTTGAATCGCCCATCGTGTCACGACGTAGCGATACTGCTAACTCAGCATCACCTTGCGGGGCTTTCACCATGCGGAATGCAAAGTTGCTTAAGTTTGTGGCGAGACAGTAATCTACTCCTATGTGCAGATACCAAGGTAAACATAGTGGATCAATTCTGAACGATAACGCATATCTCTCTTACTCTCTGTGAAGTAGTATGATGACGCGGTGACAGATCTGCCACGAATGGCAGGCTTGGTCGGGGAGCTATTGCGTTACTAGCAATGGCCCTGACAGAGAGGAGAAGTTTGCGTTTTGATTAGATAGAGTCAGCCTTCCCACTTGACGCCGACTTTAAGTGTGAAATAGACCAACGGTAAGTTGCGGGACATGCATGCTTATGATAGGCAGTATGCACTTACCACACAATACTTAATGCCCTAAGTCGAGCTGAAAGACAACATCGTCTGATAGTGCGAGACGGCGCAACATTTTACTGCGGTGAGTACATGATCAGGTTATGCTGAGAGTGACTTATTATGCCCCGGGTAGAATCTATCGTTTCATCGATGTTCACCAGTCGGATGGAACGGCTCGTATAAGCATATAATTATATCGGACGACGACTCTGCCCATATCCTTGCTGAGCATATATGGAAGACCACATCAAACGTAAGAGCAGTCCTCGAGTGTATGCTTCGTAAACCGATGAAATTTCTGTATATTATCATGGGGGCGTAGTCTTCAGGCAGACACAGCGAAATTCAAGGACAGCGTACATTGGTCAGTGTTGCTCGTTCATACATAAGGAAGTGGCTTGGTCGAACATTTACTGCTCACAAGTATAGTGCGAATCTAAACAATAAGGTCAACATTCTTTTTTAAAGAGAATGTAAAATTTTGCTGCATTTGTACAATAAAGACAGCAAGAGAGGTTGTGATAGAAAGCGTAATGTTTGCATAGATTCTGGCCCTCTTCAATCTGGCCCAACCAACGCCTGCTGACAAGAACGCTTCGGCATTTGTCGAAGACTACGCTCTACTTAAAGCTAATGCCGATAGGCATCAACGCATAATTGCGGTTGAAGCTTGCCAGCTTGAGGCTGAAGAAATGATATTTTGAATATATGAAGTGGAGCTACTTACTATGAAGTATGCTTTGTCAGTATCAGATCACGCCGGCTTGGCTATACGCCGCTCGTAGCATAAACTGACCAGGGGCCAATATACGCAGCGCAGCATCAACACAGTTTCGCTGCGAATGGCAAATAAGATTTCTCGTATTGCCGTATATATTATATAATCTGAATCGGGGCTTCACCCCAACTTTCGAATGGCTAGGCTAGTCCCGCCACCATGAAGCAATTTGATCTGAGGCTGGCATTATGATTTGATTACTGATGGCTGCCCAATTATACTTCTTGGAAATATTTCTGATACCATACCGGCCACAATCGTAGCAGAGTCCTGATTCCATCTCACTTCAAATGAGGATTTTGCACCTAGCACGCAAAGCTATGACCGAGAGCATTAATGCAGCCTGCATACGAATCACACACAAATTAACAATGAATGAAAAATGTCGAACGCTGAACCTTCAAAAACGCGCCGTGACTACTGTCCAAAAGACTGGGCGTATGATGGTTTTGCTACCAAGTGCAAGGCGATACCCGGTGGATATAGTCCTGGATCACGATGTGATAAAGTCAAAGCAGCTGCTCCATCAGTCTTTTCGATAGGGCGCCCCCACAACGGCAGGCCTCGCTTGCTGAGCCCGCTCAAGACATATATAATATTTTGCCATTCCCAGATCTCTGTATTACAAGACTTTCTGCCGCAGGGAACAGGCACGATATGCGCAACTCATGCATAGGTGAAGCGAAGCTGAGGACCACCTCAGCTTCGGTAAAAGTCCCGTCAACTAGGAGTGGCTTGACTATATTTCTCTCGGTTATCATACAGATACCAGGTACATAATTGAAGAGAAAATGCGACCGTTTTGATCGAAAATTATATTGGATACCTTTATTAATAGAGCTCGTAGGCAGTCGGCCGCGAGAGCTACGCCCTTATCAAGATCTATGAACCTGGGCAAAGGTTCAAAGAGCACTCTCAATAAGTATAAGGTTCTTAAAAGAAGATACACTTTTTGGCGCAAAGTGGGGGGACTTACCTTGTTCCTCTAGCCCCGATTTGAGCTTCACATGGAAAATGCACCCACAGTCTTCTTGCTCAAGGCAATTGAGATGTTACGTCGTGTATATTTTTTTCAGGGGCCAAGTCGATTCAAAACGCACCTCTCAATCTGAAAACCTTGGCAGTTGGTGACCCCCATCGTAATTATTCTAACTGGAGCGAAAGTAATTAATAGGATTCTTCAACATAGCCGTTACCCTTTTCATGCTTTGTGCTCTGCAAGCTTCTTCAAAAATGGACGCTTTCACGATGTATCATAACTCCGACTTTCCCTCAGGTTCAAACCGTTTCATCTTGGTGACATCGCCGTCTAGAAGCAAAATCTGCAAATATCTATTAGGGAAATATTTTGGCCGATGGAGATTTCTGACAGAGTAAATGAAAAAGACTTACAATGCTTTACAAAGTCTAAATAAATTTCACTGGGCCTCACTGCTTAACATTGTGAGCGCGGCAACCTGTAATACGGACACCGTTGTATTGTGACAAAAGTGGGCCAACTCATAACGCCTAATGATCATGAACCTTCTATTTGCGTCTCGAATATATACGTCCTCACCTGCTCTTGCCCAAGCGACCAAAAATGTGCTCGACTCCATTAACGTTACATCAGCGAGCAGGTGAAGCCACACGTAGCACCTGATGCCCACGAAGTACAGCTACTATTTCGTTAATACTTTCTGGAAACTACAATGAACGAACACCACTTTCATATTCATCCTGTCATCGTGTCTCTACCACATATTCCTTTTGATCTGTGCTCAAGACACTCAGCAACATCATTGCTTATCACTTTAGGCATCCCATGCCCAACACAAAAAAGCGGCTTTGTCAGATTCAGCTTTCTTTCTCAGCACAGATGGATTCAGGACTCACCAAAGGTCTACAAAATGATAAGTGCGCGTCAACCGATGATATCTACCATGATTTATATCTCATAACGCTCCGGCCAAGTCATCATAAAAGTGTGATCAAATTTTAAAATCGAATTTGAATGCGAAAACGTTCATGCTATCACAGCTCATGAATGCACCAATAACTTTTATAGACCCTTCAACAATTCGGTAGGACCCCGTAATATTCTTTGAAACTCAAAATCTTCGTCACGTGTAATTCCACAGAATTCAAAATCTATCAGACCTTCAGTATGTGCGTGGTGTTGATGTTGGCCACTAACAAACCCTCGGCTCAGATCTTCACTTTCTTTAGAAAGCTTTGCCTCTGTGCTGGCTCCATCGGCCTCGACTTCCATGAGGTCCAACAGAATTCTGTTCATTTTCAGCTGGCGCAGGACGGTCTAAGAAAGGCCAATCGATCACATTTGCTTTCTCTTCTAATCACTGAGAGAAAAAGTCTCATAAATGTGAGTACTTGATACTGCCAAAGCATCGCATCTAGTACTACAATACTTCTCGATAGCAAAAGACGCGCTATTCCCTATGAACATCGGCTGCGGCTCGTTGTCGTTGCTGCGTTTAAGAAGTCTATACAGCCCGTATCTCAACTGTTTTATGCGACATGAAAGTGAATTTTTCACGTTCACCGTGACACCCAACGCTTCTTTAATCGAGGTGAAGTGAGCGTGAAGGCTTTTGCGCTGGACGCCACTGCACATAGAACCTCGGTAAACATATATATCCTATAGGTAAGGTTCTGCCTCCGTTGTGGCGAGGATAATTTTTAACTCTACGACATTGTCCGTCAATTCTTGCCCCCTTGACGGAGGACAAGTAATTTGATCGCACCCGATAAACCTGATTCATAGATTGTCCTTGCCCCTGCCTGACAGACACGGGCGGACATAATATGCTGATTCGCGATCAGAGGCGGTTGCGCTTTTATCTTCACTTGGCTGGGGCTTTCCTAAACAAGAGCTATTACTTGGAATGGCGTAGCTGCGCACGTTATCCATAAGAATCTTTGACCCTAAGAGTCCGCGTAAACTAAAGTACAGAGAGCAGGTGAGTACATTTCACCCAACAGCGGAACTGAAAGCCTTTTAGGCAATAATGCTTATTTTTCTCTTCTGCTTTAGTGCGTTATATATTTTGAAATAGTACTACATATCTGTTCTACGCAAAAACCTTATTTTAGTGCATAATGTGGGGCGAGCAGCCCGTGCATCCACAATACTCTCCTAGACGAAATCCTATCATTACCATCACTACTAGTTAGTTCTTTGTTACTGAAGAGCTTCTCTGTGACGATAGTGTCATGTAATTAGCTAAAATTTGCAGCAAATTGTCAAATATGGTCAGCTTTGACAAAATTTGAAGATTCCCTAATAAATCTAGAATCGACATTAATTTAAAAGAACCAGTTACGATGATGCACATGCAGGAGATCAAGGAACGTCACCATCAAATACAGCGAGGTAGAAACTCTGATGATGAGATGGATGTGACAGAAATAGATCCAATGGTACCAAATAATTTAGCATCACGGCGCTTAAATCCCGAGAGTTGGATGCGTGTTGTGATGAATAAGATCTGGCCTGTTGCACTATTTGTCGTAGCTTGTCTGGGCATGTACGAAGTGAATTTTGTTTCGGAAATTTTGCATTCGTCTACTGCGAATCGCAATTTTGTGCATTTGTCAATTATTTTTGGAACACTTCTTGGTGGGTTTGCCTGCTACATTGAAGTGTACCGCAGTATTATACGAGGAGAACACGTTCGGTATGAGAGTGCCAAGACGGCAACTCATGGAATGATGGCATCTATGCTAGCATCAGGATTATGGTAAGTCGATATTTGTTTAGATTTCTACAAGACAAAAGAGTTGATTGTTGTTTTGTTATGTCAGTGCGATTGTTGGAATGTGGCCAGTGTGGCACTGGCTTACGTTGCCGTATCTGTTCATGTGGTCATGGGGTGTCGTACTGCAGTTACTTGTAATTCTGCCGCCATTTCTACAACGAATAGTATTTGGAGGAGCATATCTTTGGTTTATGCACTCGTATTTATCTCAATCTCTGGCGTAAAGTGGAAGTCTCGCGAAAATAAAATTGAGGCGTTGTTGGATATATTCGCCATCTTGAGCATTGGCAAGTGTATCATTTTTGTTCAGTAGCGGGAAACTGCCAAGGAAATAGCGCGTCGTATGTGTGACAAGGGCCATTCAGTTGAGTTTTGTAGTCGCAACATAGTGGTAAGAAATGAGTAGTCAAGATGAGATATTCCGTTGAAAGATTAGATTGTTGAGAAATTGTTTGCTTCAGGACTTGTCGTTTCTTAGACGTTTCCACTGAGCTTCGCTGTTAAACTGTTATTACGTGACGTTAAGTAAATACTCGCGTGCTGCTGAAGTCCTTGGAATTGATGAGAGCAAAATTTTGAGAACCTTTGAGATTTATTTTTTTTATTTTCGGAATAATGCTCCTTATTGAATTACCAAAATTAAGACCTGCCGAGTTATATGTAGTCTGTTAGTCGACAAGATACTTAAAGATTGCAGTGAAATGGCCTAGTACAGCATGGCGTCTTTTATATCCTTCGGATTAATCTTAGGCTTGAGGTCTTCATCTGGGCGCATTCGAAAACCTGGTCCAGGTGGCTTCTCCCACTTAAGTGACGTCTTGCCCTGCGGACCTTCGCAAGATAGCTGACCATTCATCGGCAAACTGCCCCACTTACTCATAGGAGGCGTTGCATCCTTTTTACACGCGTCCAACAACTCGCGCGTCGTTTCGGGCGTAAGATTTTCCTATAACAATTTCCAAAAGGTTGTCAGAAATTTTTTCTGCATGAGACTGTTTTTTAAATGCAATGTGTACGTACGTAAAAGTCGTCATTGATCTGCACCATAGGAGCATTTGCACACGCGCCAAGGCACTCAACTTCTCGCAGCGTAAACTTCCCATCCTTGGTAGTTTCACCTTCTTTAATCCCAAGATGCGTCTCAATCGTCTTTTTGATCTCCTCGGAACCACAAATCATACAGGGCGTCGTTCCACATAGCTGGATAAAATACTTGCCCACCTTTTCACGATTAAACATGGTGTAAAAGGTGGCAACCTCATAGACTTGGATAGGTTTGACGTCCACAATGCGGGCCACCTTGTTCATAGCGGCGAGTGGAAGCCAGCCACCATGTTGACGTTGCGCTAGGTCTAGCAGCGGAATAATAGCTGACGATTTGTAGTTCTCCGGGTAGCGATCCAAAATGGCGTGGACACGCTCGTAATTTTCAGGCGTGAAATCAAATGGTGTATCAGCATTGTTTTCTTCCGTGTCACGGTGCTGTATAGTGGAGAGATAAGCGAAGAAAGAAATTGCGAAATGTTAAACGCTTCCGATAAAATAGTCGTATCTTCGACTACACTACCTGCACAAAACTGCTTTGAACGGCATTGGAAGAGTGAAAATCCGCCGCAGTATTTAAGCGAGAGCTACGTCGTGCAATTGCGGCACGAAATGTACGCACACTGCGAGAGAGCATGACTACGGAGTGTGCTATTTCGTGTTAAAACGGACCGCCAGAACGTGCGGTCAGCACCGCCTTTATTACAATTGTCAAATTTGTGAACAAAAATCGGTTTACCTAATCAGGAAAAAGTTTTTTGGGACTTAATACTAATGCAAATTTAAGATTTAATTTTACTTTTAGCAGATTGATTTTAATTGGCTATTTTAGTAGAGGTCTTTTTACAATTACCCCCATTTTTTTAATCTCGGACGGAATTCAGAATGGTCCGTGAATCTGTTGACATTAACTTACATGCATCGTTCATTTATACTGTGTTAATTGTTTACTTTGTGTCGTAGTCAGGTGAAGAAGCTG
Organism: Plasmopara halstedii; assembly: GCF_900000015.1. Taxonomy (NCBI): domain Eukaryota; phylum Oomycota; class Peronosporomycetes; order Peronosporales; family Peronosporaceae; genus Plasmopara; species Plasmopara halstedii. The sequence continues at coordinate 36,692 of NW_020187567.1, read as the reverse complement.
TCGATGTGATGCCGGCGATTCGCAAAGGGTGCGAGCCGAAATGCGAGCAGTCGCTGAATGCTTATCGGGCGTGTCTTGACCGTGTTAAGGCGAAAGGAGTTGGCGCTTGCGATGGCCAGTACTTTGACTTTCTGCACTGCATTGATCTATGCGTATGTTGAGTATAAATTCGTATAGACATATTTTGTAACCATTCTGACATTATTACAACAGTCCGTTCCGCAGATTATGAAGCACTTGAAATAAATATACCTTCTTGCGCGCGATCAGTCACCAGCACCCTCCCCTTTTTTTAGAAGCTATCACAGTGTTATCTGCTGTTCTTTCTAACTAAGTGAGCTTGCTGAACATTCCGTCTAGACTACTTAAGATATATATAATGTATTGAAGGGTGAGCAGCGCTGTTTCTTTAACGATTGATATACGTATTATAAACAAAAGCTTTTGATATTACTATTACTGACACTGATTCGCTAAAATAAAGTAATCTTTGCCCAATCATGTAGTTCGAGCAAAGTGGTGGCAGCCAGCGAGTGATTCGTGGTTTAAGTAATAGTTGGAGAAAAGAAAAGAGCAATCATGACCGTGAAGCGCCGCAACCATGGACGTAACAAAAAGGGCCGTGGCCACGTGAAGCGTGTACACTGTGTGTCCACAGCCAAGCTCATTCCAAAAGACAAGGCTATTAAGCGCTTTGTTGTGCGGTATGTATGCGTTAAAACAAACGCTATTTTGTGAAGTATATCATATCCGAAGACTTACCAACTGTGATGATGTTTACTTTCCAGAAACATCGTGGACCAGTCGGCAATTCGTGATTTAAAGGAAGCGTCTGTGTACGAGTCTTACGCGTTGCCCAAGATTTACATTAAGAATTACTATTGCGTGGAAGCCGCTATCCACCAGCGTATTGTGCGTGGTCGCTCGATTGAAGCCCGAAAGAGCCGTACTCCACCTCCACGTCGTTTTGCTCCTAAACGTGCCTAATTGCTGCGCGATCTCTGCAAAACTTATGTAACAGCTTAGCTCAGTCTTAAAGTGGAAGCTCGCTGCATATTCAGGTCATTTTCGAATCAAGTTGATATTTGAAACGAAGCTGAAGCCTATTTTGATAGGATGCTAGGAGGTAACTGACATGTTAAGGACACGTTCGTCACTCTGCGTACAATGAACACAGCATTCTTTCTCCAACTTAAGACACTTTAGCTTGCATTGCTTATTTATTTCCGTTGACATTTTCTTGTGAGCAAATCAAATTCGTTGCAGGCCGGTGCTTATGGAATTGTATTCTTCAAGTATTGGAATGCGGTACACTGTCCGCTAAGTTTAAACTGCCCATCGCATTAGGGCTGCATTATATCGATTTGGTCGTCAGAACTGAGACTCTTTAATCGATAGGCGACGTCAAATCTACCAGAAGTCATGATGCCGAAAAAATCGGATTATAGAGGACGCTAAATTGCTTGACGCGATTTTGAATGGCGAAGAGCCGCTTAGCATTTTCAAATTATGACAACGTTGGCTCAGAGAAAAGAGTCGATGACAAATTCTCATCGTTAATTAGTTTTCGTTACATGGTGAGGATAGATCATATTGATAAAATATGACTGAAGAGATTAAGAGCAAAGTGGTGGTGAATTTTTCGCAACCTAGCTTAGCGCGTAGGCGTAAAGTTTCTAGACCATCGCTCTCCTCTAACGTACATATCGATTTTCGTTTGGTGACAGTTCCTAACTTACTGATCATGCGTAATGACTATTGCGATCGTAATTCGTTGAATCACTCATCAATTTGTGGCGTCACCATCGCGACATGCGGCAAATCATACTTTTAGCAACGCAAGATCTAATTTGTCGTTACTGTAAGCCAAATCACACCATGTTCCGTGGTCTTGACCTTATTGGTCAATATCGCCAACTTCATGTGATATAAGTTTTACTGCAATGAGTACTTCGAGAAGGACGTACTGGGTGTGGCTGGTCTTGCCCCAGGAATTTTGCATTATCATGTCCTCGCGGTTATGTCTCACCAGAGGAACTATATAGACATGACAAGGAGCTGACGTGTGCTTTTGTCATTATCAGAACACATGCTTCGTAGTTTGTGATCGAGACAGATTATTCGTAAAATCGCACCCAATTGCGTTGTCACCGCATTTCTCAGTTGAAAGTTGCTATGTATTATCTTGTTACACGGCTATACCTACTCGGCCCTGACTAAGGTATTATATTGCTTCATTCCGCTGGGGTATTATTTTCTTGATTTAAATTCTTGATTTTTCTTGTACGAGTCGCCATCCCGAAGTCCTTATTGGCTGTTGTCGGTAATATTTTGCATTTAGCCGACATTTGTTGCATGTCTGGTACGATTACGATTTTGTCCGCTGGGGGGCTCGAAC
>NW_020187567.1:34016-34284 GCF_900000015.1 Plasmopara halstedii | reverse complement strand
AGCCGAACGGCTAGCTGATGTCAGCCCCCTCACCATCCGTAAAGAAGTCGATGACTTCGTGTCAACCAGACTGAGTGTCCTACGACACGCTCGCGATGCGATGGCTGAAAGCCAAGACCTGCAAAAAAGAATATGTAATGATAAAAGAAGAGCAAAGTGGCTTTCAGGTCGAAGACCTGGTTTTTATCAAATTCTAAAATCCTGCCTACACATGCAGCCTCAGCCTCTGGTGTCTTCACGACACGGCTTCGTCCACCCAGAAGTTGAG
>NW_020187567.1:33412-33971 GCF_900000015.1 Plasmopara halstedii | reverse complement strand
AAGAGCATCACGAGTCACCGGACGGCGGTCGACCTGGTCGTCACCGCCCGCCACCGACCCTTCACGATGAGAGCGGTGACGTCCACTATCACGTGGAACGTCTAGTGAGACGACGTCGTCACCAGGGTCAAACCCAATATCTGATGAAATGGCGGGGATATCCCGACTTCGAAATCTCGTGGGAGTTTGAGGCGCCACTTCGGCAAGATTGTCCAGTCGTTGTGGCCGTTTTTGATCAGAAAGATCAGGACGAATCGCGTCATCAGACACCTCGTGCTTCCTGGTAATCACCAATTAAATAGACGTGCCATGTGCCGAGCACAAGCAGTAGCCCTGAGCTCTTGCGCTCGCAGACACACAGCGCGCGGGAGGATTATGGGTTAACAACTTATGCGTCGCAGGGCTACAATCCGAAGGAAGTCGACGGCGTGCCTTGAGTTTGGCAAACTCAACTTGGAGGTGTCGCTCCACACGCACGTCCAAATCCTTGTTGATCAACTGTAGGTAACACAGTGAGAGAAGCTTTCGGCGCCGTTGCACCCATCGCTCAAAGAACGCA
>NW_020187567.1:32810-33402 GCF_900000015.1 Plasmopara halstedii | reverse complement strand
AGACGTGCTACAGCGCCTCTAATTAAACCAGACGCATTCGTTTGACGCGTTGGCAACCAAACAAACGTTCGTAGGTTGCCAGCAGCTAAGATGTCAAGTCACAGACGTTTGTGACACTTCCAGACATGCTACAGCGCTCCTGATCAAACCAGACGCATTCTTTTGACGCGTCGGCAAGAGTTAAGGCAATCAACCGTTCTTCAGGTTGCCAGAGCCTAAGATGTCAAGTCACAGACGTTTGTGACGCTTCCTGACATCCTACAGCGCTCCTGAGTAAACCAGACGCATTCCTTTGACGCGTCGGCAAGAGTTAAGGCAATCAACCGTTCTTCAGGTTGCCAGAGCCTAAGATGTCAAGTCACAGACGTTTGTGACACTTCCAGACATCCTACAGCGCTCCTGATTAAACCAGACGCACTCGTTTGACGCATCGGCAACAATAAAGGCACTGAAACATTCGTAACGCTCCCAGAAACTAAGATGTCTAGTCATATAGGTTTGTGACGCTACCAGATGTGCTACAGCACTTCTAATTAAACCAGATGCATTTGTTTGACGCGTCGGCAACATTAACCGCACTCAAACGTTCGTC
>NW_020187567.1:32110-32200 GCF_900000015.1 Plasmopara halstedii | reverse complement strand
TACATCACGTTGCCAGGAACAGAGACATCAAGTCACGAACGTTTGTGACGCTTCCAGACATCTTATAGCGCTCCTGATTAAACCAGACGT
>NW_020187567.1:31841-32100 GCF_900000015.1 Plasmopara halstedii | reverse complement strand
CACTGAAACGTTCATCGCGTTGCCAGGAACAGAGACATCAAGTCACAGACGTTTGTGATGCTTCCAGACATCCTACAGCGCTCCTGATTAGACCAGACGCACTCGTTTGACGCGTCGGCAACAGTTAAGGCACTCAAACGTTCGTAGTTTGCCAGCAGCTAAGATATCAAGTTACAGACGTTTGTGACGCTTCCAGACGTGTTTCAGCGTCGTTCGACGCGTTGGCAACCGTTTACGAACTGAAACATTCCTCACGTTG
>NW_020187567.1:27598-27836 GCF_900000015.1 Plasmopara halstedii | reverse complement strand
CTGTAGCATGTCTGGAAGCGTCACAAACGTCTGTGACTTGATATCTTAGCTGCTGGCATCTTGACGAACGTTTGAGAGCGTTTACAGTTGCCGACGCGTCAAACGAATGCTTCTGGTTTGGTTTGGAGCGCTATAGCATTTCTGGAAGCGTCACAAACGTCTGTGACGTGATATCTTAGCTGCTGGCAACCTGACGAACGTTTGAGTGCGTTTACGGTTGCCGATGCGTCAAACGAAA
>NW_020187567.1:27109-27588 GCF_900000015.1 Plasmopara halstedii | reverse complement strand
TTGAAGCGTTGGCAACTGTTAACGCAGTCAATCGTTCATAGGTTGCCAGCAGCTAAGATATCAAGTCACAGACGTTTGTGACGCTTCCAGACATGCCATAGCGCTCCAACCAAACCAAACCAGACGCATTCGTTTGAAGCGTTGGCAACTGTTAACGCAGTCAATCGTTCATAGGTTGCCAGCAGCTAAGAGGTCAAGTCAGAGACGTTTGGACGCTTCCAGACATGATACAGCGCTACAAACCAAACCAACAGCATTCGTTTGACGCATCGGCAACTGTAAACGCACTCAAACGATTGTCAGGTTACCAGCAGCTAAGATGCTTAGTCAAAGACGTTTGTGACGCTTCCAGACAGTCTACAGCGCTTCTGATTAAACAAGACGCATTCGGTTGACGCGTCGGCAACTGTAAACGCTCTCAAACGTTCGTCAGGTTACCAACAGCTAAGATATCAAGTCACAGACGTTGGTGACGCTTC
>NW_020187567.1:26604-27099 GCF_900000015.1 Plasmopara halstedii | reverse complement strand
GGCTAAGATATCACGTCACAGACGTTTGTGACGCTTCCAGACATCCTACAGAGCTTCTGATTAAACAAGACGCATTCGTTTGACGCGTCGGCAACTGTAAACGCTCTCAAACGTTCGTCAGGTTTCCAGCGGCTAAGATATCACGTCACAGACGTTTGTGACGCTTCCAGACATCCTACAGAGCTTCTAATTAAACCAGACGCATTCCTTTGACGCGTCGGCAACAGTTAAGGCACTCAACCGTTTGTCAGGTAGCCAGCAGCAAAGATATCAAGTCACAGATATTTGTGACGCTTCCAGACGTGCTACAGCGCCTTAAATTAAACCAGACGCATTCATTTGACGCGTTGGCAACAGTTAACGCACTAAAACATTTGTCACGTTGCCAGAAATTAAGATGTCTAGTCATATCGGTTCGTGACGCTCCCGGACGTGCTACGGTGCCTCTAATCAACCAGATGCATTCGTTTGACGCGTTGGCAACTGTTAACGCAC
>NW_020187567.1:26477-26594 GCF_900000015.1 Plasmopara halstedii | reverse complement strand
ACAACATTTGTGACGCTTCCAGAAATGCTATAGCGCTCCAAACCAAACCAGAAGCATTTGTTTGACGCGTCTGCAACTGTAAACGCACTCAAACGTTCCTCAGGTTGCCAGCAGCTA
>NW_020187567.1:26378-26467 GCF_900000015.1 Plasmopara halstedii | reverse complement strand
TTGCCAGCAGCTAAGAGGTCAAGTCAGAGACGTTTGGACGCTTCCCGACATGCTACAGAGCTACAAACCAAACCAAACCAGAAGCATTT
>NW_020187567.1:24054-24952 GCF_900000015.1 Plasmopara halstedii | reverse complement strand
ATTCGTTTGACGCGTCGGCAACTGAAAACGCACTCAAACGTTCGTCCGGTTGCCAGCTGCTAAGACGCTAAGTCATAGACGTTTGTGACGCTTCCAGATATCCTACAGAGCTCCTGATTAAACCAGACCCATTTGTTTGAGGCCTCGGCAACCGTTAATGCACTCAAGCGTTCATCACGTTGCCAGGAGTTAAAATATCAAGTCACACATATTTGTGTCGCTTCCAGACATGCTACAGCGCTACTGGTTAAACCAGACGCATTCGTTTGACGCATCGGCAACAGTAAACGCAATCAAACGTTCGTCACGTTGCCAAGAGCTAAGATATCAAGTCACATACGTTTGTGAGGCTTCCAGACATGCTACAGCGTTCCTGATTGAACAGGACGCTTTCGTTTGACGCGTCGGCAACTGTTAGCTGCCGGCAACGTGACGAACGTTTGAGTGCGTTAACTGCTGCCTCCACGTCAAACGAATGCGTCTGATTTAATTAAGAGCGCTGTATCATGCCTGGAACCGTCACAAGCGTATATGACTTGATATCTTAGCTCCTGGCAACGTGATGAACGGTTGAGTGCGTTAACTGTTGCCTCCACGTCAAACGAATGCGTCTGATGTAATCAGGAGCCCTGTATCATGTCTGGAACCGTCACAAGCGTATATGACTTGATATCTTAGTTCCTGGCAACGTGACGAACATTTGAGTGCGTTAAATGTTGCCTCCACGTCAATCGAATGCGTCTGGTTTAATCAGTAGCGCTGTAGCATGTCTGAAAGCATTACAAATGTATGTGACTTTATATCTTAGCTCCTGGCAACGTGACGAACGTTTGAGTCCGTAAACTGTTTCCCCCACGTCAATCGAATGCGTCTGGTTTAATCAGTAGCGCTGTAGCAA
>NW_020187567.1:19549-19951 GCF_900000015.1 Plasmopara halstedii | reverse complement strand
ATGTCTGGAAGCGTTACAAATGTATGTGACTTGATATCTTAGCTCCTGGCAACGTGAAAAACGTTTGAGTGCATTAACGGTTGCCGATGCGTCAAACAAAGGGCGTCTGGTTGAATCAGAAGCGCTGTATCATGTCTGGAAGCGTCACAAACGTATGGGACGTGATATCTTAGTTCCTAGCAACATGACGAACGTTTGAGTGCGTTAACTGCTGCCGATGTGCCAATAGAATGCGTCTGATTTTATCAGGAGCGCTGTAACATGTGTGGAAGCGTCACAAACGTATGTGACTTGATATATTAGTTCCTAGCAACGTGAAGAACATTTTAGTGCATTAACGGTTGCCGATGCGTCAAACGAATGCGTCTGGTGTAATCGGAAGCGCTTTTGCATGTCTGGAAC
>NW_020187567.1:12304-12371 GCF_900000015.1 Plasmopara halstedii | reverse complement strand
CGATGCGACAAACGAATGCATCTGGTTTAATCAGTAGCGCTGTAGCATGTCTGGAAGCGTCACCAAT
>NW_020187567.1:0-12294 GCF_900000015.1 Plasmopara halstedii | reverse complement strand
ATTTTTTGAAAAGTTGGGATATTTTTTTTTATATATGGCAAAAGTTGGGCATTTTTTTATTCTCCCTATAAAATAACCTAATATTTTTTTTTATTAGTAAGCTCAGATGTCTACCAATACCACAATACTCCTCCATCCAGACAATTTGTTGTCGCGTGATGCTGATCAGTTGTTTGATCTGCTTCATTTACTTGACATCTCAATGCTTCTTACTAGATCAAACGTGCTAAGGTACTTGCAGAAAAAAGAAAGCAATCAGTATATTTCGCTCGAGGTCCGTCAAAAAATAATTTAGTATCACTTAAGGGAGAATCGCTAAACGCATGCATGAAATTAAGCAGTACTATTGTTTGGACCAAGACGTTTCGCTCGTCCACTTAGCGACGACCAGTATGAAATTTCCATAAAATGAAGGCAAATATTGTCTGGAAAGCACAAATGTACCCTACCAGTAGAAACATATCCCAGGTGACATCCACATCTTCCATACCATACTTGATCAGAATGGCCTTCCCCTCTCTTGTTGTTGACTTTTCAAATTGCTTGAAAACAAAAGACTCGAACGATAGTGAATGAAATGCTAGGTAGTAGCCCCATTTCCAGTAGCTCGGGATCGAATTGCGAGGGACCATAAACCCTTCACAGAGCATGAACATCCCGAAAACGCCCGCACCTAAAGCAATTCCAATGATGTAGTGAGGAACAGCTGCACCAATAACGTGCATCATCGATTCAGCAACTACAAGTGACATAAAAAGATTCAGCAAAAAAAAATCGATTGCGTTCAGATCCGCCAACAACACTACAAGAGCCGTCGACATCACCGCGATCAGAAAAATTCCTGGAAGTGCGGCGAGAAAGTTAGCACAGACATAACTTACTACACTAAGCGAATTATTTGCTCGTTCACGGGCAAAAACTGTACGTTGTTCGATAAAAAATGGTAGCACAGCGACTGACATGAATACCAGGAATGCTTGTACATAGAATAGCATCGGTACCAGATCTTCTTCTGACAGATCGTTGTTCGAGCTTAAGTACATTGTACCCACCATTAAGCTCAGACAGAAATACATGAATAGCCGAATCCAATAGATGCCGGGATTGCGAATATTGTTGATCATGTTGCGGTGCATGAGGACATTAAATTGCCGAAGAGCAGACGGTGGTCGTTTTTGAATATTCGGCAGATGCGTGAGATTCGTTCGGTCTCGATTGATAGCATCTTGAACATGCTTGTTTGCCGTGCTTTGTGTGTACAAATAAATGAGCTTGGACACTTCAGCGTGGTCGTCGAAATCAGTGTTGACGAGACTAATAAAATACTCAGCTGGATTCATGTAGTGTGGACAGTCGTATCCATGTGAGGCAAAGTGTGGGATAATTGTTGCCCGAGGTCCACAATATACGGTCTGTCCAGCCGACAGAATAATGACATTAGTAAACATTTCGTATACTAATGACGATGGTTGGTGAACCGTGCAAACCACCGTCTTACCCTCGGCACAGAGCTTTAACACAAATTTCATTACATTGTGAGCTGCACTTGAATCAAGTCCACTTGTTGGCTCATCTAAAATGAGAATACTTGGATCTGACAGCAATTCAATAGCGATACTCAAACGACGCTTCTGACCACCAGATAATCCTTTACGAAAAATATCTCCGACAAGCGTATCACGAGCTGTGCTTAAACCCATAGCGTCCATAATATTTTCCACACGAATTTCAATTTCGTGCGAGGTGACGGAACTCGGTACACTTAGCCTGGCGGCCATTCGCATGGTCTCAATCACTGTAAAAGAGCCCAGCAAGGTGTCATCTTGAGCCACGTAGCTAGTGACAACTCGAAATGTCTTGGAGTCTCGTTTCGCACCGTTGACTTCAATCACGCCAGACACGTCAGCAGAACTGATACGGTCGGCCAGCATGTCAACAAGCGTCGTCTTACCGGAACCAGATGGACCCATGATGGCCGTGATTTCTCCTGGTGCGCATCGACCGCTGACACGGTCTAGAATGGTCTTGGTACCACGTGGCAATTCTGGAGATTGCTTGATTTTGACCATATAGCTCAGATCAGTCCAGCTTAAAACGCACGGATTCCTGATGCCTTCGTATTTGATTTTCATCTCAAAATCAAAACTTTGAGGCTTAGTCACACTTTCTCGATTTTCGAGGATAGCATATCCTCGAGGAGACACCATGGATGCAAGCGGATAAATTCTTAAATGAAATAGAATTGTACACATACGTTTTCCATTGTGTCCAACTTCTTAAGTTAAGCTGCGACCTTTTATCACGTTTGAGTAAAGGTTTATTGGTGGCACGTAGTATCACACCGTGACGTGCGTGCGATGAAACTACTGCCACGAAAAACCTGCCTGTACACTGACGCGAGCGACAACGTATATTTCAGAATTGTACAAGAGATCTACGTCTAGGGTGGACTTGATTATCATGAACGACATGTTACTAATATCTTTAGTGGGTTCCGTTCGCAATCAAACAAAACCTGCAGCTCACCTCTTTTATGATCTGCCTTCGCCACCACACATGCTTTTGTTCACTTCTCACATACCACTAATAAGCAAACGAGAAAGCTTTTTACTTTTAACGCTACGAACGTCAAAGATCAACCACGTATTGAAATGAACGATTCGGGAGACTCGACGTGGCTAAGAAAATGCTCTTGAGGCCTAAAGATCCACTTTGTATCAAGTCATCAGGTGGATTTCACTTCTACAGGATTTGTAACTTACAATGACTCGACAGGTAAAGTCTACGCACGAGGAAAAGCTGGTACTCTTTTACTATATGAGAGCTCTCATTTGGTCAAGAATTATGTGCGAAGGACGACCGTCTTTACCATAATCATGATTGATTTGTGGTGGATGACATGTATAAAAACAATGGCCATTTCATTTTATTGAAGGAAAACTTATCTTGCAATTGCGTACACGAACCTGCTGTATCTGTCACCATTAATACTTGAATGTTTGAACTATCAGGCGACCATTACGACGACATTTATCAAACCATAGGTCCCAAATTAGAGCGATCTGAGCTGCATTATCATGCCGAAAGTGGTTGGTCCATTAGATTAAGGAAACATTTAGCCATTTAAGCGGCGTGTTTGACTGCGTGAGGGGTTTGTGGTATCTTATAATTCTGGAGCTGCTGGAAATGGGGCTACTATATCGCATATCATATTTTATGTTTAAGCAGTTTGAGAACACGACAACAAATACAGAAGAGACCATATGATCAAAAAAGGTTTCGAATTTGGCATTCGTGGCCAATTGAGAAAGTCCATTACTAATAGAGATGGATATAGCATCTATAGAATCTAGAGATTAAAAAATCTAAAGGCTGATGTGGTAATAAAGTCCAAGTCATGAGACTTCAATATCGATGAGGCGACAGACATGCTTGGTCTGTGCAATTTAAGTTATGTGATATGGTGATGCTGTGTAGCAAGCCTTTGAAGGATTCCCCAGGGGGCGATATTCTGCAGTGAACTTAACAACAGTACCACATTAGCAAAGCTCACAAAAATCGTATAGGTTTTAACCTATACACGTTTATTCTACCGAAGTCAGTACTTTACACGTCATTGCACATTAAATAAACGTGCCATCCTAGCATGTTCTTGGCTCGAATTACCTACTTACATTAATTAGTACAGAGCTCAAAATTTAAAAAAACAGGATATTTTAGTAATGTGAAAATAGTAATTTTGGTTTTCGAAATGCGTCGCAATGACAACAAATTTACAAAAGAGCATAAAATTTCTAGAGAAGACAACTCCGACAGAGGTCCGTGATGCATCGTAGGCGTTATGCATACCAATTTATTTTTCGAGGACATGACGAGAATTGTGCTAAAGTGTGACAGTATTTTAATACTATTAGTGACTGCTTCCTAACTTGCTTTTGTATGCTGAAATCAACGTGAAAGCAGAGTGACCGCGCGGCATACAACTATGTGGCAATCACAAACCATCGCCAGTAAAATCGGTGTGCTCGTGGGTCCGCAAGTCGTGGCACTGATCAATGAATACGTCGGTCATTAAAGCTAGTTTTGCAGACAACTTCCAAGAATGGTTAGTTGGTAGACATGACTTATACGGCACGTTGTTTCGAGAGTACTACGATACGGACGATACAGCAGTATGTGCAGCGGGGCTGCCGTAGCTTTGCGCTTGAGGAAGCGTCTTTAGGTCTCCGACCTTCCGTTCGTTACAAGAACCAAGTAATAGTGCAGCGGATATAAATCCGCTGCCTCTAAAAGAACTTGAAAGCCTTAACCAAGGCAAACGAACTCTTCTGCTCAAAATCAAAACTGATTGTTATTTACATTTTTATTCTTATGTTAAAATTTTCCTAAATATACTACATATATAGAGAAAATCTAAATACATTCAAACCTACTGGCTACCTAGCCTCGTCCCGTATTCTTATTTGGGTGTGTGGTCACATTATACACATCTCGTGTGACCCGCACGCACCCCTGTTATTAGGGTTCGTGTCACCCCGTTACAGTATGGATGTGGATATTTTAAGCCTTGACGTTTTGGATGAGGCTCTTGATACGATTGTGTCCTTGAAGTATCGATAAATGCCGATACCACCAGCCGGGAGATACGAAGTGCAACCACCAGACCAGATCTCGATGTCAAGCATCTGACACTTCGCCTTGACATCATTCGAGATATGATATTTAAACGATTTCCAAATCAGAAAATTTTCATTGCTGGCATTTACCATAGAGCACTGCAGTTCGATTCAGCGCTTGAACATGAGATCGTCAGCCCATCGAAACTCACAGCGGTTTCATATATCAACACTGTCTGGTTGAGATGTATACGTAGCCGCTGCTCTTGCAGAAAGCGCATGTAGATGACCGCACACTCGACGACAACTTTGATGATCAGAATAATCAAGTTGTTGCGACGACGTAGTGAGAGGCCGCAGAGAGTAAGTTAAACCAGTGCTGGGATGCAGGGAAATTCACTTGCGAAACGTGATTTTCGCGGAGAGAAGCATCAATAACAGCACCCATGTCGGAGAACCATCTTGTTCTTTTTTTTCTTTTGTGAAGCCCTTCTTGATGACTTCATCATAAAGTAGATCACCTTAGTGCTGGATACGGGTCTGCGACAAACACCAAAACGATATAGCTGGTGTGGTTTGGCCGTGATAATATCTACTCGTGTTCGCCATCACTTTCTGACTACGGCGCTGTCCACAGCAAGACCAAGCGATCAATAACCGATATCAGCCCTTCTGGGCACACGCATGTCTTTTTCTTCAATTGACATAACTACTGTTTGTTTTCGCCACAGCGAAGTGGCGTTGCGCTGTTCCACCATACCTGTCAGTGGATTGAGCTCTGCAATGCAAAACGATATTTAACACGCGATCGACATTTTGGATCCAATACGCAGCTCATAACGGTGCCAAATATACAGGCCTCGACAAGCATTATTCGTCCTTAATGGAATGTTTTATAAAGAACTTGATCTGAACCGAGCATTGCAGTACACAAGGTCGCAAGGAGTTATAAATCCATACTCGATTTGCTGGGAAAGACAAAAAAACGTACGATGTCTCAAGAAGACCAAGAATCTGCAGCTTGTCGTAGGAAGTAAATCAGACTCACGACTGACAAGGAAATGAAATCTGAGGTTTGGTGTAATGCAAAAGCAGACGGGTGTGATGCTAAGCACAAAAAAATCGGTGTTTGTGGTTAGGCCCAAAACAGGCAAGGAGCATTTGAACTCGAAGAGATTTTGTGGGTTTCATCGGAAGGCTAAAAAACATGTTTTTGTTTGGATGGACAATAAAGTAGCGGTAAAGTATGTATACTTGAAAGAACCATGGTAAGCATAAGCCAAGTTGACGAGCAATTCAATTTAAATTGCTAATCGGACAAGTAATATCAAACGACGTCAGGTCAACTGACACGCTAGCAAAAATGTTAGTTAAGGCATTGCCGGGAGCGCGAATTGTTGAGCTGCCAAATAAGTTCAACACAATACACATCGTGGGTGAAGATCATGAAGATTGCTAGAAAAAGACATGGCTTAACTTATCCAGCTATTTCAAGCGTATAAGATCTGTTTACTCACGAAAGAGTCAATATACCCAGGCTTGGACGGTAGATACAGTAAAGCGTATTGCACCGAATATTGATAAGTATTTGTAAGTCGAATAAAAGCCCGAGACATGTAAAACAGAAGCGAGGAAACCAGTACTAGTGTAGCGGATCACAATCCACTACTTTTAAGCTCAAAAGCCTTTTCAAAGCAAACGAGCACATCTGCTCAAAAAAGCAACTTTATTTAATTGTTTTAGTTGCGGCAGAGCCGCCAATATCTAATAGTAATGCCTAATTAACATGGCAAGACCTAATTAATATAGAGATATGCATTACTACTGGCAATTCTGCCACTTGGTGGCTTCTTATAACGGTGTAGCCACACCACTGTGTTATTACGCTGACTATGTAATACACACCTGTGTACTGTCGCACAATCTTGTGCGACCCCCCTTTTTTCACAAGGGCATGTGTAACCTCGTTAAAAGATTAGACTAGATCTAATTAATTTTTACATCCACCTCTGCTATGTTTTGCCGCCTTACATGTAACTTTTTAAAATCCTTACAACAATATACTAGAGCGTTTTGACGCGGTTTCTAACTGCTAACCGTAATGAAGAATTCCACCACCCAATTTATTAAAGGTTCTTATTCTACATTTCTATCATATTGAAATGAAATATTAAAGCTACGCGTGACTTAAAGAGATTTATATTGGCTTAAAATGGTAGGAGTAATGTTTGGGATAGAATATAAACTGCGGAGAGACCTGGGTGCTAGTTCCTTGTCCAAGATTGCCATGGATGGGTAGAAGTAAGCCTAGCTACAGCTGTTTTGTCGCTCATCTTGCTATAAGAAGGCTATGACAATCTGAGTCATCTCTAGCCTGTAAATGCAAAGTAAACAATGACATTCGACCAACACATAGATGGCAGGCTTACGTGCCGTTCTAGGATAAACTTATAAGTGTAACATAAACAATTAAGATAGGTCAAAATGATTTTATATGTGCATGCCACTAAATATAATAAAAAAAATCTATATGGTGCAGTGGTGAGGCTAGCTATCTGGTGAGGAATCTCCCCTGGTTTGGCCACCATCACCATCACTTTATGGCTTGAGTACTTCATTGTAATAATAACATCGTACTTAAAGACTTTGCTTTAAAGATCGGCGCAATCAATACTTTAATAAGTACCATTCCTTAAGAAAATGGAATTTTGAATGCAATTGCCGGTGTCTCGATCAATAAACGACATAGTTCTAGCATAAAGTCTAGCTTACCTCGATACCAAATATACAGTAATAACTATTGTTATAACTAAACACTGTGTAATGTATAGCGTGAGGCTAGCAGCCCTGGACCTCTCAACCATCACCGTCATCCTTCCCGAATACTTAGCATGGTACAATTTTAGTTTGGGCCTTTGAAATTTGCTTGAGGGTTATAAGAGTCATATGTGTCTGGATACATACTCTGCAACCACCTTTCTATCCGAAAGCTTTTTTCGCTGGGATCGCAATCATTTCGACTTTCAAGACACTGAGCGCTCTGGAGCATCCGAAATTGGCTCCATGTTTTGCATCAATCACAGCTGCCTGTCATGAGCATATGCCGCATTGGGAGACCAGCAATAGTTTGATCATACGTCCAAACCAGACAACAAATGGCGCGGCTCTCGTTTCCGGCACCCTGCTACCCAAACTAATTGAGACAATCGATGTTCTCTCCTACGATAATAATCACAATGATTGACATAACATCTGCACCTGCACCGATCTCTAAAGGACCGCGACAATTCCCTTCTCCGGGAAATTTACTTAGGATAAGGCGCTCCCTAAGTTCTACATCTTTTCTGCACGAGCTTCGCACTCCATGAACGATGACACGAGAAAACTACAGATGTGAGAGTCGCAGCAAGAGTCAATCACTTTCAAAGGGCAGGTTCTGGCTTGATGAGCCGAGCTTATGGGCCTGCCAGCTAGAGGGTCAACGCATGGAAATGCTTGACGTGCTGCGATTATTAGACCTATCAAAACTTGCCCGTCGTGCAGTGGTGAGGTTGTTAAATACCAATATGAGGGCCATCCGGTCAAAAAGAATACGATGAGCACTCGAAAGTCTTCCGAGGGCACAACTTTATCCAGAGTAAAGCATAGTCAATGGCAAAGGCATAAATATATGAATTGGACGATTTGGATTTTACAGAGTCAGAATAGGTGCACACATGATGCTTTCATCCATGGCATCTACAATAAACTCTTCTGCTGCAAATCAGCATCTTTGACATCCTTCTGAAGAAGATTGGTGAAAGATGATGCCATGTCAGGTTAAATGCAGAGTATTTGTGCAAACAGTCTGCTGGACCAAGCTTAATCCTTGAGTCTCCTTTGGACAGAAGCGCTTCCAGTTCATATGGCTCCTATTCCTTTCAAATTCTGCTCGCATACCATGCTTCAATGTCAGAGCAACTTGACAATAGCAGCCAAAACGACTATTTCAGCGCTTAAACTTAAGTACTCCCATAAATGTGTAGTGTGGATGTCCACATTCAACTTTCCGTGCTCGGTACGTGTAGCCCCGTTACACATGCCCTTGTACGAAAAGGCGGGTCACACAAGATGGTGTGACCGTACACAGGTGTCGATTGCACAAGTTGGTGTAATCACACAATGGTGTGGATACGCCGTAACAAGAAGCCACTTCGTGGTAGGATTGCCAGTAGTAATGCAGATCAATAAGGTTATACTATATTAATTGAAATCTACTTTATTAATTAGGTTTTAATATATTTGCTAGACATTACTATATTAATCAAGAAAACCTAAGGGCTGAGACATTGGCGGCTCTGCCGCGACTAAAACAGTTAAATACAGTTATAATTTGAGCGGAAGAGTCTTCACCTTGGTTTAAATTATTATGTACTCCGGAGGAATGCGATCCACTTCACTCGTACTGGTTCTTGTAAGAAACGTAAAGTCGGTGACCTTAGCTTAGCTTCCTCTAGGCAAAGATTCACGGCAGCCCCGCTGTCATACGACTATTGACAAAGTTATCGTGAAAATAGATTTCTGCATAGCCACGATGTGGCCTCAACAGATGTGCCATCAGACAATCAAACATCGTCAGTGCATTAAAAAGTATTCGTGCGATAACTTTTCCACTCCTAGTGTATTTCCCTCATTATATTCACCGCAGCGTGCGTGATACTTTTGTTACCTTTCATGAGCAGCCGATATCCCCATCAACCAGGCCAAGGAAATTGAACATAATGCAGACGTCCATGTTGATTGACAGCACTTTTTTATAAATCAACATTTGCGCCGATATATTTGCGGAGTTAACTAATTTTATGCATGCACATTTTCCACTTGACGTAGGCCTTTCTTATACACAAACCGGCGCCGAGTGTAGAAATGTTCTAGTTTTCACAACATACGCAGTCAAGAGAACCAAATAACGTCACAACGGTCTCGTTGAATGTCCGTTTCATGTAAGGCAACAATTGTCTTGGGGGAGCGATTCAATCTCATAGCGCATTCCCTACGCCCATGTAAGAAAGTTGCAATTCTTGAAGATAGCTTTGTCATATCACACATTTAACGCTCTTCGAATGTCTTCAATGCCTGATTCATCTCTGATCGTTGATAAGCACGACCTCTCCTCAGTAGTCAACCACATTATTTGGGTAAGTTCACTGTCTTGCAAATTTTGGGGAGATTACTTCAGCACATTTTGCTGATAACACTTCATATGAGGTTGCATTTGCTGGAGGTGCATTGTGGAAGAACGCTTGGACTATTCCGGTCACCTCATACATTATCGGGTTATCTCTTTGTCAACTATCCGTGGAGCTTTGCTGCTCCGCACTGGTTACTCGGAGAACGGAAGAGCTGATCCACCAATATTGCACACCATGATAAGGACGTATCAACAGATTTTCTTTAGGGCCCGATACTGATGGTCACTTATAGTATCATTAGGAAAGTAGCAAGATCATATTACTTAAGACCCGTCGGTTTACAGTGTCGTTCTACTGGCACAGTGCGACACCCAGTAAAATATATTTACCGGGTCTTGCATTGATAACACCAGCTCACCGATGTTTATTACCGGTCGACCGAAGATGCGTTTTGGGTATCACGATAGACAATCCTTGTTTCCTGTCAGAAAGACTTCTGAAAAACAATAGGTTGATCGTGTATCACGAGACCGCGATATATGATCGCTTCTTTCTTTTGTCTTATTCAGAGGCCGCGACTCACTGCCGCTTTTGTCTCCGGGCTATGCTCGAGACGTCTAGCAATATTCTATATGATTCATTCGGACAAGCGTGCGACCTGTGCAGGAGACGCCATACATTGAGCCAATACCAGTGCCTGTACCCGTACCAATAGTGCCACTTCTCTTTGGTAGCGGTCTAGCCTAGACAGAAGTGCGCGGATACAGCAAATTTCCACTTATAGTCAATACATGGCTCATGGAGTTCTAGTTACGCCATTTCTCGGATAAAGCTATAGCTGATATCCAGGTTCAGCACAAAACTGAGTTTCGATATGTCAAATTTCTCAAAATCATTCAAAAGTGCAACATAACATTCGACTGTAGATTCTTTGTTTGAACACGGACGGAGATCGTATTTGTAATTGACAATGTTCGAAGCCTCCTGGAACTGTATATTGTTCGAAGTCGTCTCGAATAAGTTTGTGGGGCGCTCCTAAAACATCGGGAATCATATCGCTTTGCAGAGCTTGGGGCGCTTAAAGTATAACACGCTTGGAACTCTGATGCTATCATAGAGTCGCTGTTTTCTTTGTTGAGCTAAACACAACCTCTGTGAGGTACAATAGAGTCCTGATCTTTTCCGGTTTTCCTCCCTGCTCATCCTGGGACTCAAAGATTATTCGCGACGGAGTTTGTCGGTCGGCCTTCCGTGAGAGGTAAACACTCATCTAAGGGCGAAGGGGTACGCAAAGTGCGGATCTTTTGTTCTTTCATAGGTGATATATCTAATAAGATCACGAACCTGAATAGCAACCTAGACACCTTTTGCTTCATCCTCAGCATGGCCAAAATTCATCGCCAAAAACGCGCTCATAGATCCTTCACTTCTAGTATCCATATGAACCTCGCCTCACAGATGTTGACTCTGCAAATCAAGGCAGAACTTACTGCCTTCTAGGATAAAAGAGGAAAGTAACGGTGCGATCAGCACCCACTTAAATGCATCCAAAACTATGGCATCTGCTACTGCTACTGGAGAGGATCGGGTGAAATCGGGGCGATAGTAGTTTCTAACTCCTGAGAGTTGTTCGCTAGTTCTCACCATCCATTGCAGGTAAACAAGAGCTAAACGCAACCGATACGCCAGATTACCTAAATTGGTACAGATGTTTTATGCTGGGGCGCATCGTTGACAGAAGGAGAGCCCACAATTGCGTGCGGTCCGATAACTTGAAATGGCTGGGCTTTCAGTACAAGCATCACTTGACCCACTCGCGCGAAATTGAAGTGCTCCACGAAATTTCTCACCAGCAAATTCTCAGCGCTGGTAAAGCCTTCAGGCAAAAAATATCTTCTTCTGTCCCGTTATTCACCACTTTCCTTATCCTTTCGGTGCCAACACATATATATCCAATAATATCTAGTTTTATCGGAAATGAATACTCATTCGTCTCGCCCTCGTAGGATTTTTCCTTCCGGACTCAGTCATAAGATCGACTAGGAACGTTAACGAGTACAATAGGCTTCCCGGCCACTAACCATCGAGCATCTTCAGCGCAAAAAGTCCGCGTTGACAAGAGCACAAAAGTTGTATTTGTCCGCTTCATCCAAAACTGGATCCGACAGCCTATACCGTAACTAGCTCTCTAGGGTGCTAAGCAGTTGTTAGAAAGTTATAAATATCGGATAATTTTACCTAAATCAAGTATATGTATATGATTTACGATATCTCAGAAAAAACCTCTTTTATCATCTGACATTCGGTTAGCACTATGGACCTTTCCTCTACGGAGCCCATTGTCTCCATAAACACTGATAGTACGGTGCTTATGGATATTCACAGTTACACAAAAGCGCAGTGTGAATTTTGCATATTTTTACAACATTGTATGTTGTACAGTACAAGTTTGTACGATGTATGTATACAATATGTACACAATATTGTATACATACATCCGTAATAAC
>NW_020187566.1:0-605 GCF_900000015.1 Plasmopara halstedii | reverse complement strand
TCCTGATTGAACCAGACGCATCCGTGTGACGCGGCAACAACGCTTTACGTACTGAAACATTTATGACGCTGTCAGCAGCTGAGATATCAAATCACATAAGTTTGTGATGCTTCCAGTTGTGCTACAGCGTTCTTAATTGATCCAGACGTATTCATATGACGCGACAGAAAGGGTTAACGCACTCAAACATTCGTCACGCTGTTAGCAGCTGAGATATCATGTCGCATACGTTAGTGATGCTTCCAGACGTGCTACAGCATTCCTGATTGAGCCAGACGCATTCGTTTGACGTGGCAACAACAATTTACGCGCTGAAGCGTTCATCACGCTGTCAGCAGCTGAGATATCATATCACATAGGTTTGTTATGCTTCCAGTTGTGTTACAGCGTTCCTGATTGAGCCAGACGTATATATGTGACGCGGTAGCAACAGTTTACGCATTCAAACATTCGTCACGTTGTCAGCAGCTCCGAATACATGTCGCATACGTTTGTGGTGTTCTTGATTGATCCTGACGCATCCGTGTGACGAGGCAGCAATTTAACCCACACAAACGTTCGTCACGTTGTCAGCAGCTGAGATATCATGTCACATACGTTATAAT
>NW_020187565.1:0-347 GCF_900000015.1 Plasmopara halstedii | reverse complement strand
GTGATACTGATATCTTGTTTCTCTCCAAATCGTAAACTCGATATCCCTTGGTGTCTTCAGCATATCCCAGGAACATGCAGTTGAAGCTTTTGGGTTCGAGCTTTGTCCTCTTCACTTGATCAACGTGAGCATATCCATGAGACCCCAATACCCTTAGATGATCCATACGTGGCTTTATCATAAATCCCAGCTCACATGGGGTGCTGTTTGGGTGCGATGTATTAGGAGAGCGGTTGATCAGGTACACCGCTGTGCTTACTGCCTCTGCCCACCAACACGTCGGAACACGCTTGTAGTGTAGCATGCTCCGTGCCTTTTCCATAATCGTGCGGTTCATTCGTTCTGCA
>NW_020187564.1:0-385 GCF_900000015.1 Plasmopara halstedii | reverse complement strand
TGAGGCATAAAACTAACCCTTTTTAAGTACTAATGTTGGAAAAAGAGTGTTTTTGTCTTCCTTTTGTATTTTCAGGATGAAATGAGCTCAAAATCACAAAAGAAGCAAAAAGACCACTAATTCTACCATAAATACAAGAAAAGGAACAAAAGTGGACTGCCCGGACCCTCAACGGCACCTCCCAAAACAAAGAGAAGAAAACAGAGTCTGAACACGCCCCGTGTCCAGCGAACACGGGGGCGTGCCCAGGAAGCAGCAGAAAAGACAAACCAGTAGAAGCTTCCATTGCTCACCACGGGGCCGTGCCCAGCGGGCACGGGGGCGTGTTGAAAGTACAGCAGGCGCATTAATTGTAATTCGCAATTACAATTAATGAAGAGAGAGA
>NW_020187563.1:0-326 GCF_900000015.1 Plasmopara halstedii | reverse complement strand
CTTGTTAGAGCCATCTAGACACATCATTTTGACGCGATGACGACATCAAATGCATTCGAACGATGGTCACGTCGTTGGCAGCTGTGATATCATGTCACATATGTTTGAACCGCTTGCAGATATGCTTGGCGTGTCTGAACAACACAGACACATCATTTTGTCCTGGCGAGGACGGCAAACACATTCGGACGTTTGTCATGTTTACAGTTGCTGCGACGTCATGTCGCATCTTCGCCATTGTACTTGCAGATGCACTTAGCTTGTTAGATCCACCAAGACACATCATTTTGACGCGATGACGACATCAAATGCATTCGGACGATGGT
>NW_020187562.1:0-809 GCF_900000015.1 Plasmopara halstedii | reverse complement strand
CAAGCTATCGGAGTCGGGAAACCCCCGCCACTTCACCAGATATTGAGTTTGACCCTGGTGACGACCGGATTGACCGCCGTCCGGTGACACGTGATGCTCTTCGAGCCCTTGAGGACGAGGGCCTTCGTGATCGGAGCTCCGCTGAGCGTCATGCTGAAGTATCATATCGCTGAGCGGACGCTCTCGACGATTTAAAGCACGTCGTGCGCCGGCTGCCTCGCCTTGAGGACTACCGCGCTCTGTCAGAGAGACTCCTAACCGTGGAGCAGGGGAATGCATCGCTGCAGGCAGCGGTGGAGTACTTGGTCCCATTAGAAATAGAGGTTGTTGCATTCCGTGCTCAGAACCAGTTGCTGTTTCAACTTCTGGCTGGCCGAGGGCTCGTCGAATCCGCTCCGGCGCCAACACTTCCGCGTTACTTGCGCCGGAAGCCGGTACGGCTTGAGTAAGCCCACGTAAAGCACCGGGTGGGTGCGCATTCGTTTTGGGAGGTTCAGCGTGTAAGCCAGGTCCCGCTTGGCCGCAACCTTAAACAGTCTAAAAAACCGTGGACGAAGCATCGTCTGCAAGATAGCAGAGGCTGCATGTGTAGGCAGGTTCTAGAATTTAGTAAAACCAGGTTCCCCACCTTAAAGCTTTCCGCTTTGCCTCTTCCTTTTCCATCTGCTTATTCTTTTTGCAAGTCTTGGCTTTCAACCATCGCATCGCGAACATGTCGTAGAACACTCAATCTGGTAAACAAGAAGTCATTGACTTCTTTACGGATGGTGAGGGGGCTGACATCAGCTAGCCGTTCGGCTATTCCTCCC
>NW_020187561.1:0-338 GCF_900000015.1 Plasmopara halstedii | reverse complement strand
ACGACGTGCTTCAAATCGTCAAGAGCGTCTGCACAGCGATATGCTACTTCAGCATGACCCTCAGCGGAGCACCGATTACGAAGGACCTCGTCCTCAAGGGCTCAAAGAGCATCACGAGTCACCGGACGGCGGTCGACCCGGTCGTCACCGCCCGCCACCGACTCTTCTCAATGAGAACGGTGACGTCCACTATCATGTGGAACATCTTGTTGGACGACGTCGAAACCAGTGTCAAACCCAGTATCTGGTGAAGTGGCGGGGATATCCCGACTCCAAAAACTCGTGGGAGTTTGAGGCGTCACTTCGGCAAGATTGCCCAGTCGCCGTGGACGCTTTTG
>NW_020187560.1:0-448 GCF_900000015.1 Plasmopara halstedii | reverse complement strand
AGCTGGGCCATCGCAACTCCCGCGGCTGATAAGACATGAAGTCGGTCATAGAAGGAGTCGTAGCATTATTTGGTTTAAAAGTGCAGATTAAGTATTGAGCAGACAAGTTTCGAGTCGGGTATGGAGGTCAAGTTCAGCTAGCTTCGCATGGTGGATGGGAACTACTAGATCTGTATAAGCTAATTCGTGAATTCAGCTTAATGTGAAGAGGCCGATAAAAGTTGACGATGCATAAACGAACACCATTAGAGTCTGAGTAAAGTATATCAAGCTTGAACATCATGGACAATTGATAAAGTACACCTGCGACTACGCTAGAATGAGCAAGCTAGTCAGTTTGAGAGATATGGTAGTGGACCTGCTCACGCTGGTGCTGGTGGCACCAAGGATGGATGATATGCAAGATAATTTAATGTGCAGTGGCTCGCGAACGACGAGAATGATGCGC
>NW_020187559.1:0-686 GCF_900000015.1 Plasmopara halstedii | reverse complement strand
GAACGTGTCGTAGGACACTCAGTCTGGTAGACAAGAAGTCATCGACTTCTTTGCGGATAGTGAGAGGGCTAATATCAGCTAGCCGTTCACCAAGCCCCGAGCCATAGGATGACGGCGTCAGCGGGACGTGAGGGTGAATCATCCCGTTCACGTAGAACGGCGTGTAGCCGGTAGACGAATGCTCTGCATTGTTCAGTGTGAAATCTACGAGTGGCAACATGGCGCTCCAGCGCCTCGACATCCCAGCGCAGACGCAGCGAAGAACGTCTTCGATGACGCGATTCACCCTTTCGGTTTAACCATCGGTCTGCGGATGATCCGCTGTCGACATATCTAACTTGTGCCGAGCACCTTAAAGACCAAAATTTTCCCGTGAAAGGGGGGTCTCTATCAGAGACAATCGACTTTGGAAGTCCATGTTGACGGAAAATACGATCCACGAACAGCGTTGCTGTAACGACTCCGTCGATGGTGTCTGACACCGCCGTCAGATGAGCAATCTTGCTCAACCGGTCGACGAATACCATGACACCCGTGTTGCCCGCCGAATCGTTCGGCAGGCCAAACACAACGTTCAAACTCATGGACTGCCAGCACCCAGTGGGTACTGAGAAGCTGGCCAGCGGCGCAACCGCAATTGGAGAGGGTTTCACCCGTTGACACGTCTCACACGTGCGCACATGGGT
>NW_020187558.1:0-497 GCF_900000015.1 Plasmopara halstedii | reverse complement strand
TGTAGTGCTCGCCCCTGGCAAAAGCGCTACAGATGACGAAGCGCTCTTTGAGCGATGGATGCAACGGCACCGCAAAGGTTCTTCACTGTATGCCTTACAGTTGAGCCAAAAGGAAGTGGACGTGCGTGTGGAGCGCCACCTCCCATTTGAGTCTGCCAAACTCATCGCACGCCGTCGACTCTCTTTAAATTGTCGCCCTGCGACGTATGGGTCAGCCCCTAACGCTCCCGCGAGCTCTGTGTCTTTGACCGCAAGAGCTCAGGGCCACTGCTTGTTCCCTTCTACTTCCCTGGCTAATGCCGGGAAGCGCAGGGCGTCCTGAACTTTCTGATCAAAAGCGTTCATAGCGTCTGGGCAGTCTTGCTGAAGTGGCGTCTCAAACTCTCACTAGTTTCGGAGTCGGGATATCCCCGCCACTTCACCAGATATTGGGTTTGATCCTGGTGACGACGTCGTCTCACTAGACGTTCCACGTGATAGTGGACGTCACCGTTCTC
>NW_020187557.1:0-338 GCF_900000015.1 Plasmopara halstedii | reverse complement strand
GTAATACCCATCAACCAAGTCGAGCGCACTGTACTTCGTACATTCCACCATGTTGTTTTGAAGATACTGGGAATCGGCGTCTGTGCCGAAATGGTGGCAGCGTTAAGCTTATTGTAAGCATGAACGATACGTTCGGCTTCCGAACATAAAACGTGCGTGTCGAATGGAGAGATTTGCTCTCACGTACCATTCCTGCGTCGTGCTTCGTGCGGAAAAAAGGCGTCAATGACGTCGCACTGCTCCTTGGGCAGGGGCTTATGACGTGTTACGAATTAGGTCGATCTCATGACGCACACCTCGGTCCGGAGGTAGGACCGAAGGCGGGCTTTGGAGACGAC
>NW_020187556.1:0-449 GCF_900000015.1 Plasmopara halstedii | reverse complement strand
TCTGTGTCGGAAGGCATCGGTGTTGGTGTATCATTTGGTGGAGAAGGTGGCATTCGTCGTGGCCATATTGTTTCTATGACAATGGCAATTCACAATATTTCTGAAGGCATTGCAATAAGTTTATCTCTTGTACCACGTCGACTCAGTGTTTTATATGCTGTGCTATGGTGTATTGTATCAAGTGCACCACAGCCAATCTTTGGTGTACCTGCGTTTTTGTTCGTTGAGCAATGGCTTCCAATTCTTCCATGTGGTTTGGGTTTTGCTGGTGGTGCCATGGCATATGTAGCAGTGCAAGAATTGCTTCCTGAGTCGCTTGAAGATACGAAATCTTTGTTTACAACGATTTCAGCTACCGCCTTTGCTTTTCTAGTGTTTCTTACAGTTCAGATTGTGCTGAGTGGCACTATTTAGATATTGTATTGATGATTATTTTATGTGTGTACATA
>NW_020187555.1:0-330 GCF_900000015.1 Plasmopara halstedii | reverse complement strand
CAGCTGAGATATCATGTCACATACGTTTGTGATGCTTACAAACGTGCTACAGCGTTCCGGATTGAACCAGACGCATCCATGTGACGCGGCAGCAACATTTAAAGCACTCAAAGGTTTTTGACGTTGTCAGCACCAGGGATATCATGTCACATACGTTAGTCATGCTTCTAGACGTGCTACAGCGCTCCTGATTGAACCGAACGCATCTATGTGACGCGGCAGCAACAGTAAACGCACTCAAAGGTTTGTCCCGTTGTCAGCACCTGGGATACCATGTCACATACGTTAGTCATGCTTCTAGACGTGCTTCAGCGTTCCTGATTGAGCCGA
>NW_020187554.1:27658-28061 GCF_900000015.1 Plasmopara halstedii | reverse complement strand
GTCTTCTTCGAACGGCTATCAGTAGAGCTTTGAGGGTGGTGATCTCCCTATCGACTCTCCCAACCTAGATTTTCGAGTACTTCTCCTAAAGGAGAGATGTCTATGAACACCATTCGGCGACGGTGACTCGACCCCGATGAAGAACTTGTACATGACAGTTACCGCAAGCGTACTACAGTGGGTTTAAACCAAGCAGCTTATACTACCCAAGATCAGCTTAAGAGACACGAAACACAGAACATGGGACATAAAACACAGAACATGGGTATGAGGACATAGGGACAAGGGACAAGGTACACAGGGACATGGGACATGAGACACCAACAAACTACCTACCCAATAGGTTCGATCCAAAGACCTTTGCTTGTATTTTGCAAGCGCTCTACCATCTGAGCTAATGTGT
>NW_020187554.1:16615-16997 GCF_900000015.1 Plasmopara halstedii | reverse complement strand
AACATGGTTCAACAATCGATTGCTTCAATCCCAAATCGGTCAATTTTGTACTAAGTAAGTAATCGATTCCATAATCTGCCGGCTTGTTTCAAGCCGTAAAGGCTTTGAAGTAGTAATAATACGATTTCACCCGCAGAATTCACACCCAACTCCTTCAATAATTGATCCCGTATCTCCATTCCTTGTGGGATCTTAATATAGATAGGAAATTCCTCTTCAGCGGATGCTTTAACATAAGCATTAGGCACATCTCTGTGTCTAGCTGGTACCTTCCAGTGTTGCGCCATTGCCAATATCACTTTGGCAGTGATCATTTCCATGACAGGCACATATGTAAACATGAAATCCTCACCAAAGACTTGTTCATTTCCGCATGCAACCG
>NW_020187554.1:12821-16605 GCF_900000015.1 Plasmopara halstedii | reverse complement strand
GTCACATGCGAAAATGGACTTCACGTGCTGTCAATCAATATACGAGGCAGGCTGCCCCAACCAATTCCGGAAAAGTTAGAGCCTGCAAACCGGCAATAAGGTTCTCAACTGTGACTGTAGTCGGACATTCATAAAGATGCATGGCGGTGGACAAGACTTTTAACGCACGCGGGTGGCCTGATCTGGCTACACAAGAACTACAACACATATCAGAAAATGTTTATAGAGCGAGTATCGAACCCTCCCACGTAAATTCACTATTAGTCACAGGTGCATGAAGTGTGACAACGCAAATTCCAAGCGGCAACAACACAATATGCTAACGCTCGTAAAGCACGCTATGACCTTAGCCAGGTTGACATAAATGCAAGTGATCTCGTAAATAGCACTGTAGCACCCGCAGAATTCTCATCTGTGGTATTATTAACCATCACACACCGCATGTTTCCTTCAATTTCGGCGAACAGGTACGGAGGGTGGAGCTCTCAACGCTGGACCGAGCCACGGATCCCTTGTGGGTATTTTTTAGTTTTCGGTAGGCGCAAGGCAGCGTTCTGTAAAATGCTGAGCTCTACTACTTTTCGTGAAATCTAAGACATGGGGCTTCTATCATTTTAGGAAGCTAGACCTTCTAAAATAAATGCGAGGCTCACAGCCAGGAGTTGTTGAACGTTGACCTCAAAAAGGAGGGCTTCTCATGGCCTTGAAAATTCGTGATAAATTTCGGAGCGTCTTACATCGCATGAGATGCACGACTGCTTGAGCTAGTAGAGTATAAGCGAATGCATTCAATATCAAAATTTTGAATTCAGAATCCATATTCGGAGGTCTCGGGAATATCACGAAATAATCTGCAATTTACTTGGTGAATTGTAAACATTTACGAAAATTGGAGTATTGGTTCTGTGAAGACTAAAAAGGAGGGACGTAGAAAGACAGTATTTAGCTCTAAAAATGTGTACTTCTGAAATCAGAAAGCAAACTGACAACGTCGGATCCGCTCCTGGTAGGAACCCGCATTCAACTCGAACTCTCAAAGCTTCTTCTGTGCAAAGTAAATGGCGGTTTTTTAGACTAAGCGCCACCGACAACGGGAACGGTGATGATATCTTTTAAAATTAACGACTCTTCGTCTTCGGACAAAAGTAGCGAAATGGATTAGAAAGCAAAAGTAAGACATTTGAAAGCAAACATTCTTTCAGTGACGTCCAGCATTGCTTGTTGTGATTGTATAAAATCGCACGTCCTGTGATGTTGTCGAAACAATAACGCGCATTGATTTTGCGCGCTAAATATGCATCCATTCGCTTCATTGTGGCGCAAGCTGGTAATTTTGCCCGCTGAAAGCGAACCTGAACAAATCAACGCTAACTAGATTGTACCGCTGCCTTAATTAACAACATCCCACATGTTGTTATGAGAATAAATGCATAGTGTTTGCCAAGCATTGCTCAAAGCACTTTATCATTTGGTGCTATTTCTGAAAGCAAACTAATGGAAGGTGCATCAAACCGTTATGCATACAATTGTCAATACACAAAGTTTGCGATGTCAAGCTTTCATATCTTTGTTGAAAGTAATGATGATGTTTCAATTGCAGGTCTTGTCGACGAGCTCAAGTAATCTAAACATCATCTGTCCTCACGACACCTAGCAGCATATAGCCGAAATGGAGAGGATTTGAACTGTTGGCAGCAACGCTTCTATCACGACAGGAAAATAATGTTCTCATACCGATTTGAATGAATGATGCTGGATGCTACAAAGGAAACAGTATCACTATAACTATTTCAGCGAACTTAAGTCTCTAATTATTGATAAAAATAGCGGTATTAATGTCCGAGCTTCCGGAGCTCTCAAGGTCGCTTGAGGTGCGAGGCTCATTGCGCCGGCAGTCATCTTATCGTCCTTCAAACAGTCAAACAGGTCCTATTAAGCTCCCAATTCCACCCCACTTGGTGAAATTACTTGAAAGAACACCCGAGGAAGAACAACGTTTAGTAGCTGCCAAAGCGATTCTGATGGATGAACCGGCACTACGGAATGAACAAAATTTGGACCTTGTGTATAGCTGGATGGTCGATAAGTGCAAGCAGTACAGTAACAACATTTTTGGAGCAGCACCGGAATATATTCGTCGTGAAATCTGCCGTCAGATGCGACTTATTAAAATGAGAAGCGGAGGAGTTATCATTCGTCAAGGCGATACTGGTGACCGATGTTATATCGTTGTGGACGGACTCGTGGATGTGTATGTAAAAGTTGAAAAGCCGGGTAATGTCGAAGTGACTCTAGCTCCGATCCCTCCAATGCTATCGATGACAAAGCAAAGGCGAACAACAAGACGTTTGAGTATCGATGTCAACTTAGCACAAGTAGATTTTGGTGCTATGGTCGCGAGTCTCGGGCCAGGAGCTATGTTTGGCGAAATAGTGTTGTTAAATCCGTCAGCAAAGCGCAATGCTACTATCAAAGCTTCACACTTCACGGAAAGGTGCGAGTTGATTTGCCTAGAACGGGCGGATTATATACGGTTGGTTCGTACGGCGTCAATGGAGGCTTCTCATTACAACAATGCCGAGGTCCTCGATCGAATGTTTCTTTTCAAAAACTGGGCAAAGCTTGGTGAGTCCACAGAACATACTGCCATTTGATTTTTCTGATTCATTCCATTCATACTGTCAGAAAAAATGCGTCTTGTAAGCTCAATGAGGTCCCGCCACTTTACCAGCAATGTAAGATTTCATGTTTTAAAGAGGATATATCTTGTCTAAGGGAATTTTAGGAATATCTTTATCGAGCTGGCACAGATGCAAAGTGGATGTTTATCATAACTTCAGGCGAAGTCATGGAGCGCATCAATTGGAGTTTCGACACAGCGGGGGGTGATGTTTTCATGCGACGCCTTCACCTACCACAAGCTTCTTCAAGAAATAATCCTGAAACAGTCGTGAACATTGAGTTGACTTTAATTGGTGCTGGAGATATTGCTGGAGAGTTACCACTTGTCACTTCAAAGCGTGGAGCAATCTTCGATATCAAAGCTGTGACAGAAGTGCAGGCGCTGGCGATTGACCGACGTTATTATGAAAATGTCATGCTTACTGCAACACGTGAGAACAAACCTGAAATATATGCTACGGTGAAGAAGCTGCGCCGATTTAGCAGAGATCGCGAAGATTGGCGTCAGCAGCGAATGGAATGTGGTATCTCTTATCCGAAAGCTCATGTCAATATGTAAGTAACTAAATATTTCTTTCGGATGTTTGGTACTGATTTGCTGTTCAATGGCTATACTTTTCTAGCACTTGGCACTTGATGCGTATGTCGAATATTTGTTGTCCAAGATGTGGACAGAGAGGTCATTTGGCTACAGACCTTTCCAAGTGTGATTATGTTCTACCTCGTCAGTCGCAAACAGTAAGCAAGAATGAGGGTGCCGATGCAAAACATGCAGCCCTTAATGCACGAAAATGTTTGACGGCAAGACAATCTCGTCGAGTCCACAGGTTTTTTGATTTTGTTGTGATTTGTTTTGAAAAATTTCGGACAACTTATCACTTAAGTGTTGCCTGCGTACAGGATGAACCAGAGCAGCCAGCCAAATACAGCACGTCCTCACTCTGCTCTTCGTAATCTTTACGATGAAAAATATCTCCCTTCCAAGAAAGAACAACTAGAACAATGTAGAGATCGCATGTTATGATCAAATTCGTTCGATTTTACTGCAAAATTCGCAGTACATATTTTTGGGATAATTTCGTTGATAAATAATTCAATCATC
>NW_020187554.1:12613-12811 GCF_900000015.1 Plasmopara halstedii | reverse complement strand
GAGAGAGTGACAGCCATGTTGGCCTCTCTCATGAATTGCAAAGCCCAGAGCTCAAAACTGGATCCCAAACCCTTATAAGTCTCTATTCCCACGAAAGGGTATCAAGAGTATCCTTTGCTTCAATGGGAATCCTTGGGCCAAATTGTTGCTGTTGGTGCTGCGGTGGGAATGCATGCATCCCCTGTGCCTCTTGTTGCG
>NW_020187554.1:12442-12603 GCF_900000015.1 Plasmopara halstedii | reverse complement strand
GTAGCACGGCCGGAAGCACCACAAACGTATGTGTCATGATTTATCACCTGCTGGCAGCATGACGAACGTTTGAGTGCGTCAACTGTTGCTGCCGCGTCAAAGAGATGCGTCGGGTTCAATCAGAAACACTGTACCATGTCTAGAAGCAGCACAAAAGTATA
>NW_020187554.1:12209-12432 GCF_900000015.1 Plasmopara halstedii | reverse complement strand
TACGCTTGAAACTGCTGTTCTCTCTGTCTCGCGTCATCACGAGCGATTTCATCGTAGGTCATACGGTGATCTCGTGCTCCCAGAGCTGAACCACGTGATACTGGCATGTGAGGTTGAGATTGACTCTTGATGCGTTCAAGCATGACACACCTAATTGCTTCTGCCGAAGCGCTACTAAGTACGGAAGGCTGCTGATGACGCTGTCCGTTATCAGACCTAATTA
>NW_020187554.1:11211-11952 GCF_900000015.1 Plasmopara halstedii | reverse complement strand
GGCCCGATACGCTACCTCTGCGCAAAGTGCTGCAAATGTCAGATAGGAAGGAAGGACTGGTGGTTTGAAGGTAAGTTTCCAAGTAAATGTATTATGCTTATAGCTAGCTAGTTATGCAAATCGTTTGGAGTTTCATAACTCCTCCTGGTACTTAGGTACGACTTAACTTGTTTCCAACAGACGAACGTTCGCAAGTGGTTCGTCGTCTACCCATGCGTCGAGGCTTGCTCGTTGTACCTCTCACCGAGAGCGAAGGGGGGACGAAAGGTGCAGATTTTGAATATTCTCACAGTTCTGCTTAGTTGCACAAAAGTGTCATGTGTACATACGCTATAATCCGGTATGTAGCTAGCTATAGTAGACACCATGGTGGAAGAGTGTGTAACAGGGGACATATCGTATGATGATGTATGCGTCCACCTTATACTTTTGTCTTAATCAAAAGCTCAGAAGCACCAAAGTGTTGATACGGACAAGGCTAATCGACTTCGTGAATGCGTGAGTGCTAGTCAAAGCAAAAGATTTTGGCATAACTTGCAGATAAAGAAAAAGATATATTTGCGACGTTTTTGAGTTTTGGTCAACTATGTCAGAGATAATGTATGACAGCTCAGGGCCACAATTTTTAGGCATTACTACTCTACAAATTTTTATAAAATGTTCTACCTTTCTGAGGGACTGTATATCAGCACATCAAAGGATTGAAATTTTTTCAAACGGTGAACAGAGACGAGAATTGTA
>NW_020187554.1:0-777 GCF_900000015.1 Plasmopara halstedii | reverse complement strand
ATGGTGTCTGGCACCGCCGCTAAATGAGCCATCTTGCTCAACCGGTCGACGAATACCAGGACACTCGTGTTTCCTGTCGAATCGTTCGGCAGGCCAAACACAATGTCCAAACTCATGGACTGCCAGCACCCAGTGAGTAGTGGAAAGCTGGCCAGCGGCGCAGCCGCATTTGGAGCGGGTTCATCCGTTGACACGTCTCACACGTGCACATATAGGTGCTCGTCCATTTGTACAGCTTGGACCACCAATAGTGGTGACTCACAGAGTTGTACGTTTTCTTACGACCGAGATGGCCATTGAGTGGCGCGTTGTAAGCCTCATAGAGGATGCGGTATTTCAAATTCTCATCATGAGGAGCAACAATCTGTTGAATCGGTGCTATAAATTAACAACCCATTATTCAACGAATATCGGTGCAATCGTGCGCGCATTTGCGATAACAATTTTATGTCCGAGTTTTTAAGTTTCCTGCTCCCTAGAGCCCGTAGCTCATTGTCTGGTCTGCGTGACAGGGTGTCAGCCAAAGCATTCTGCTTTCCCGGCTTATACTTCACCTCGATGTTATATTCCGCAAACAAGAATAGCCATCTAGCCTCCTCTGCGAGAGGTGGGACGACTGAGTCGTAGTGCGTAATGACGCATCATCTGTGTAGATCACAAACGGCTTGGAGCCGAGCAGGTGGACCCTGAACTTGACAAGTGCATACTGCATCAAAAGTAGTTCCTTGTCATGAACTGGGTAGTTCTTCTCTGCAGCTTTGAGCTGTCGAGATTCGA
>NW_020187553.1:0-305 GCF_900000015.1 Plasmopara halstedii | reverse complement strand
TCGACACCCACGTTTTGTGTTCGGAAGCCGAACGGCAAGTGGCGTATCGTTCATGCTTGCAATGAGCTCAACGCGGCCACCATTCCGGCACAGACGCCGATTCCTAGAAAGAATTTTCTTCAGAACAACATGATAGGATGTACGAAGTACAGTGCACTCGACTTGTTCGATGGGTATTACCAATTGCTCATGAGAGCGAGTGACATTCCGCTGACAGTGGTGAGTACTCCGAGCGGCATGCTCTGAAAGTGGCTGGTGATACCCCAAGGGCTGTCAAATGCACCAGCAACATTTAATCGTCTTGT
>NW_020187552.1:0-386 GCF_900000015.1 Plasmopara halstedii | reverse complement strand
TACCAATTGCTCATGAGAGCGAGTGACATTCCGCTGACAGCGGTAAGCACTCCGAGCGCATTCTCTGGGAGTGGCTGGTGATGCCTCAAGGGCTGTTCAATGCACCAGCAACATTTAATCGTCTTGTGACGCAAATGTTCAGGCCCCACAGGGCGTATGCACAAACATACTTTGACAAAAATTTCGCTCACAGTCGTGCGGAGCACGGAAGGACTGATGAGGAGAACCACATCGTCCATCTCAGAGCGGTGCTCGAGCGCATGCGCACGAACAAACTGTACGCCAATGCAGACAAGTGCATCGTCGGCACAATAGAGATTCCTATTTTAGGGTGCTTCATTGGGAAGCGTGGCCTTCGAGTGGATCCCGCTAAGGTCAAGGCCATT
>NW_020187551.1:0-1010 GCF_900000015.1 Plasmopara halstedii | reverse complement strand
ACGTATAGCTCAGTTTCAGGAATTGATCGGGTCAGCCCCTAACTTGCCGCTGGTGCTTTGGATGCCAGGTCTTTTTCATCCACAAGTTTTACTTACAGCAACGCTCGAAACAGCAGCTCGCAAACGCAACGTTGAGGTAGACTCGCTGCGATACACAGTACTGTCACACGCAGTGCTGACTAAGCAGTAACATCACGTCGTGACAAGAATACGGCATTAGTCGCAACTTTTAGGCCTAATCTTTCTGACTGCGATATATAGTCGCCTTCCAAATTCATGGCTCTGACACGGACGATTGTGACGCACACCAATCACTGCCACTCTACACTGGCCCTGGCACGGAAGAAATCAGCTCACAAGCGATATTCATCATCCCGCCAGCGATAGACTTTGGGGACTAATGCGTTATACGCAGTCGTTCTTCCCCGTTTCAACTGATGTACATCTTGGAGATCGCGGTATACAATCACTTTTTTATGTCTCATTCTAAGACCGTGGCTCACTCCTCCGAGTTCTGATCGAAGCACCAAGAATACCATAACTATCAATTTGATCAATGTTATGTCTTGCATGGCAGCTATCGCAGCTTTTGGCCTGCATTCAAAGTGTTTTTGCTCTCAAGAATCATATGGTTCATAAATTCTTAAAGCTTTACCAGGAGAGATGTGCATGGCACCAAGCAAGCCCATAGTTCGTGATTATCCATCCACGCCTTATCTAGGATAAAAACTTATTGCGAATCTAAGCCCATACCTCACAGCTATCCAAACTGTCTAAGATCTCAAACTTCAGCTGAAGGTTTAACATAACCTTCGACACACTTATTAGTGCCCCCGTTACAAGGTGCACAGATATCGTACATACAATTGATGTCGTCAATGCCCCTAATGTTTTTGACAGCTGCGCGTCGAAGCGAATGCGCAACATTTTAAATCTAACAAAACTCTTTACAGT
The DNA here is from genome assembly GCF_900000015.1 of Plasmopara halstedii. NCBI lineage: Eukaryota > Oomycota > Peronosporomycetes > Peronosporales > Peronosporaceae > Plasmopara > Plasmopara halstedii. The sequence continues at coordinate 56 of NW_020187551.1, read as the reverse complement.
TTCACAAAGCCCGAAAAGTTGATGTCGACAACCGGCACTGGGTGCGAGCTTCACCT
>NW_020187550.1:0-1034 GCF_900000015.1 Plasmopara halstedii | reverse complement strand
AAAGATCAACTACCATCATTTTCATGTATACGGCGTGGTGACAAAAACTTTAAATCGTTTATAAGTGGCTTTCGCGCTCGTCGAAGTCGCCCAGACGAGACACCTGGCACCTCGCGCTCACTTTGAGAGTTTTGGAGAGATACTGGTAATTGAGGCAAACAAAAATGTGGCTCTCGTGCCAAGCTGTTGCCGCAAAGATTAGGCCGCGGTCCCATAAAAGGGATGCGCTCTTCCTCACGTCTTGAGACAACAATCCCCACCAATTTTGTTTGTATTGATTCCAGTTAGCATCTCTCTTTAAATCAATCATGACGCGGCGAGTATCGGCGCGAGCAGAGAGATCTATGACTTCCTGATGCAGGATTCGCTGAGTTGTGGCGTCCTTCAAAACAAGTTGTCGGAAATCAACACGGTCAATACGATACAGGATAGTCGAGGGTGAAGATACGAGTACAGAAAAGACTGCGTTGGCAACGCCTAAAATCGCCTCGTAAAAGCCAAATTAATGTTGACTTGACAAGACAAAATGGTCGAGTTTAGATTGTGAAGCATGTCAATCTCATAATGCATATACCTGCTGATTGTGGATATCTCAACATAACACCGGTATCTCCGATCGTGCTGTTTCTTTTTGAGCTCTAAAGCCGAGTAGCGCTTTACAAGTCTGCATTCGCCATGTTTGACAAAAAAAAAACCACCTGCTCGTTTACAATGTGAGCATTCATAACACAATTTTTAATTAGAGCATTCATACTTGCTGGTTCGCCCTCAGCAATGATGACATCGTTATACTTGCGGTCGATTCTCACCATTCGGTCACACAGACTTAAAATAGCTTCGTTTCCCCACTGATCAAAGCACGCTACCCCCTTTAAGAAGGTCGTTTTTTCGCTATAATTCGTGTCAAATATGCAGTTATCAGCCTGGCTTCCTAAACTCGATCAGATCAACACATACCGAAGTTCTCTTGACAATTTGCGTGCCCTAAGAGTCAAAAATGTGTCGCGATCAATATGCAGGAGCAAGGTCGTCTC
>NW_020187549.1:13150-13283 GCF_900000015.1 Plasmopara halstedii | reverse complement strand
TGATCAATTCTTGTATATATTTGTATCGAATATCAACGTGTTTCAACTTGGACGTTGATCTTTCCCCTTTGAGCTGGACAATCGCAGCTTGATTGTCCAATTATAGGACCCTATGCAAGTCGTTTTAACTCTG
>NW_020187549.1:940-1703 GCF_900000015.1 Plasmopara halstedii | reverse complement strand
GGTCAAAGACCTTGGGCGCTACGCGCACGTCTCCTGGTGGAGCTTTGGCGAGTCATGATCCCACCTGTGTTAGGAGACAAAAGCGCTATTGGCGAGAGCACCGGACCGAGACGGTCAACGTGCTAGACATTGGAATGTTCGAGTTGGTAGACACCAACAGTGTATTGGACAGGAGCCCCGAGCGTGGCTCACGGGCTGATCGTGGAGTGGCACGTAACCCACTGAGCGCTGATCAAATTTCGAAGCAGTTGCTGCATGTCATGCGTGACATGGTCGGCCAAGGGCCGAGGCATTGAGGGCGAGGCCCCTGTGATGCACGTGAAGTGGCACGTAAACCACTGAGCACTGCTCTTGTTGCGAAGCAGTCGCTGCATGCCATTGATGGCGGGGTCGGACAGAGTTAGAGGCATCTTGGGCTCGGCCCTTCAGATGCGCGTGGGGTGGTACGTTATCCACTGGACGAAGACTGCAGGGACAGCAGCTCTTCGTTGGATTTTGTAGATAACATCGGAGCTCTAGAGGAGCGTAACAGTGAAGGTGACACCGGACGACGCGGAATGCGTGTTCACCCTGGTGTCACCGAGACATAGAATCTCTGTACAGAGGCAACGGCGACGCCGTATGCTGACTGCAAGACGCCGGGCGTCGACCCTGATTCAGGGTGTGTCTACCGTAGATGACAGTGCACAGTTATACACCCTCATCAACGGTATGACGGGGAGGAAGATGGCGACGTCCGCTTCGAGGCTATGCAGTAGATGCT
>NW_020187549.1:0-930 GCF_900000015.1 Plasmopara halstedii | reverse complement strand
AGGACACCAAGAGAGTGCTGAACGCACGAAGTGGATCGTCAATCCTACGGAATCCCTTGGATTCGTATTATCCTTTGGTAAAGAAATTTTAAGACGTCGTCTCCAAAGACCCGCCTTCAGTCCTACATCTGGACCAAGGTGTGCGTCATGAGATCGACCTGCTTCCGGGAATCAAAACTGCGTAACACGCCAATGGCCCCTGCCCAAGGAGTAGTGCAACGTCATTGACGCCTTTTTCTGTGCGAAGCACGACGCAGGGATGGTACGTGAGAGCGAGTCTCCCCATTCGACACCCACGTTTTGTGTTCGGACCCAAACGGCAAGTGGCGTATCATTCATGCTTACAATAAGCTCAACGCTGCCACAATTCCGGTGCAGACGCCGATTCCTAGAAAGGATGATCTTCAGGGTGGAATGTACGAAGTACAGTGCACTCGACTTGGTCGATGGGTATTACCAATTGCTCTTGAGAGCGAGTGATATTCTGCTGACAGCGGTGAGTACTCCGAGCGGCATGCTCTGGGAGTGGCCAATGATGCTCCGAGGGCTATCAAATGCACCAGCAATATTTAATCATCTTGTGACGCAGTTGTTCATGTCCCACCGGGCGTATGCACAAACATAATTTGACGACATCTTTGTCCACACTCGTGCAGGGCACACGAGGATACATGAGGAAATTTACACCGTCTATTTAAGAGCGGAGCTCGATATATGCGCACGAATAAACTGTACGCCAATGAGACCAGTGCATCTTTGGCGCAGAAAAGATTCCCTTTCTAGGGTGCTTCATTGGGGAGTGTGGCCTTCGAGCGGATCCCGCTAAGGTCAAGGCCATTGTAGACTGACCAGTTCCAAAGAACCAGAAGGATTTGCGTAAGTGGCTTGGTCTCGCCAACTACTTGCACAAGTATAGCGTAAATTACGCAG
>NW_020187548.1:0-1111 GCF_900000015.1 Plasmopara halstedii | reverse complement strand
TGCGTAGTGCTTTGCACGGAAGAAGGCGTCAATGACGTTATACTGCTCCTTGGGCAGGGGCCATTGGCATGTTACGCAGTATCTGGTTCCAGGAACCATGTCGGTCTCATGCCGTACACCTCGGTCCGGAGGTAGGGTCGACGGCGGTTCTTTGGAGACGACGTCTTGAAATTCCTTCACCAAAGGAAAGTACGGATCCGAGAGATTCTTCAGAATCAAATCTCTTCGTGCGCTCAGCACCCTCTTGGTGTCCTCCAGGACAGCTTCATCCAGAAGCGACGACGAGTTGATCTGCTCTTACTGTCGTAAAATGATCACTTCGGCTTAGTCGCCTGCCTTCAAGACACCGCCGAACTGCTCGAGGGAAATCTCGTCCAGCTCAAGAAAAGCATCCACCGCGGGAATAGCCTCGAGGGTGACGTCGCCAGCTTCCTTTCCAGTCATACCGTTGACGAGGATGTATAGCTGTACACAATCGTCTACGATAGACACTTGCTGGGTCTGGGTCGACGGCCGGTGTTTTGCAGCTAGCATACGGCGCCGCTGTCGCTCTTCACAGAGGTTGTACGTCTCGGTGAGACCAGTGTGAACACGCACTCTGCGTGGTCCAGTGTCAGCCCCACTTCCTGCTCCACCAGAGCTCTGATGTTATTAACAACATCCGAAGAAGTGCTGCAAGCTTTGCAGTCTTCGTCCAGTGGATAATGTGCCACTCACGCGCATCTGAAAGGCCTTGCCCAAGATACCTCGGACCTCGTCTGACCATGCCACTCGTGGCATACAGTGATTGCTTGGAGACGTGAGCAGTGCTCAGTGGATTACGTGCCAATCCACATCCATCACTGGGACCTCGTTCTCGATGACCCGGCCCTTGGCCGACCATGCCACGCATTGCATGCAGCGACTACTCCAATACTTGAGCAACGCTCAGTGGTTTACGTACCACTCCACGTTTAGCCTGCGAGCCATGGGGTCAAAGACAACCTCTTTCATGCACCAATACTGGCGCTGCCAGACTCTAATCTTCCTTTTAGTGTCATCTGTGACGCTTCAGACTTTGCCATCGGCTGTGCATTGCTGCAAGCAGACGCCGAGGGGTGAGATCGGGTGA
>NW_020187547.1:606-1161 GCF_900000015.1 Plasmopara halstedii | reverse complement strand
GGCTGCAAGACGTCGGGCGTCGACCCTGATCCAGGGTGTGTCTACCGTAGACGATGGCACACAGTTTTACACCCTCGTCAACGGTATGACAGGAAGAAAGATGGCGACGTCCGCCTCGAGGCTATGCCTGCAGTAGATGCTCTTCTTGTGCTGGACGAGATGTCCCTTGAAGAGTTCGGCAGTGCCTTGAAGGCAGGCGATTTGGCCGAAGTGGTCATTGTACGACCAGAGGAGGAGATAAACCCGTCATCGCTTCTGGATGAAGCTGTCTTGGCGAACACCAAGAGGGTGCTGAACGCACAAAGAGGATCGTCGATCCTACGGAATCCCTTGGATCCGTACTATTTTTGGATAAGAGATTTCAAGACGTCGTCTTCAAAGACCCGCCTTCGGTCCTACCTCCGGACCGAGGTGTGGGTCATGAGATCGACCTGGTTCCGGGAACCAAATACTGCGTAACGCGCCAATGGCCCCTGCCCAAGGAGCAGTGCGACGTCATTGACGCCGTTTTCCGCGCGAAGCACGACGCAGAGATGGTACGTGAGAGCAAGTCTT
>NW_020187547.1:0-596 GCF_900000015.1 Plasmopara halstedii | reverse complement strand
TGTGTTCGGAAGCCGAACGGCAAGTGGCGTATCGTTCATGCTTACAATAAGCTCAACGTTGCCGCCATTCCGGCACAGACGCCGATTCCTGGAAAGGATGTGCTTCAGAACAACATGGTGGGATGTACGAAGTACAGTGCACTCGACCTGGTCGATGGGTATTACCAATTGCTCATGAGAGCGAGAGATATTCCGCTAACAGCGGTGAGCACTCCGAGTGGTATGCTCTGGGAGTGGCTGGTGATGCCCCAAGGGCTGTCAAATGCACCAGCAACATTTAATCGTCTTGTGAGGCAGTTGTTCAGGTCCTAAAAGGCGTATGCAGAGACATACATTGACGACATTTTTGTTTATAGTTGTGCGGAGCACGGGAGGACAGATGAGGAGAATCACATCGTCCATTTTAGAGCGTGCTCGAGTGCATGCGCACGAACAAACTGTACGCCAATGCAGACCAGTGCATCTTTGGCGCAGAAGGGATTCCCTTTTTAGGGTGCTTCATTGGGAAGCGTGACCTTCGAGTGGATCCCGCTAAGGCCAAGGCCATTGTAGACTGGCCGGTTCCAAAGAACCAGAAGGACTTGCGTAAGTGGCTT
>NW_020187546.1:0-400 GCF_900000015.1 Plasmopara halstedii | reverse complement strand
AGGAATGGCATGGTTGGAACATCATGAGCCATGGATTGATTGGAGGTCAAAGACCTTGCTACGCGCACGTCTACTGGTGGAGCTTTGGTAATCCATGAACTCACCTCTGCTAGAAGGCAAAAGTTCTATTGGCGAGAGCACTGGACCGAGACGGTCAAAGTGCTAGACATTGGAATGTCCGAGTTGGTAGACACCAACGGTGTATCGGACAGGAGTCCCGAGCGTGGCTCGCGGGCTGATCGCGGAGTGGCACGTAACCCACTTAGCGCTGCTCAGATATCGGAGCAAATGCTGCATGTCATGCGTGACATGGTCGGCCAAGGGCTGAGGCATCGAGGGCGAGCCCTCGTGATGCGCGTGGAGTGGCACGAAAACCACTGAGCACTGCTCTCGTTGCGAA
>NW_020187545.1:0-431 GCF_900000015.1 Plasmopara halstedii | reverse complement strand
CCACTGAGCTCTGCTCTCGTTGCAAAGCAGTCGCTGCATGCCATTGATGGCGTGGTCGTACAGAGTCCGAGGCATCTTGGACACGGTCCTTCAGATGCGCGTGGAGTGGCACGTTATCCACTGGACGAAGACTGCAGGGTCAGCAGCGATGTTTTAGATAACATCGGACATCCAAAAGAGCGGACAGTAAGGGAGACACCGGACGACGCGGAGTGCGTGGTCACCCTGGTCTCACCGAGTCATAGAACTTCTGCACAGAGGCAACGACGACGCCGTATGCTGGCTGCAAGACGCCGGGTGACGACCCTGATCCAGGGTGTGTCTACCGTAGAAGATGGCGCACAGGTCTACACCCTCGTCAGCGGTATGACGAGGGAGGAAGATGACGACGTCCGCCTCGAGGCTATGCCTGCAGTAGATGCTCTTCTTGA
>NW_020187544.1:2366-3069 GCF_900000015.1 Plasmopara halstedii | reverse complement strand
GATCCGGCGCATGTGAACGCGGAAGCGTTGGTGCCAGAGCGGATCCCACGGGCCCTCGGCTACCTAGAAACTCAATCAGCAACCCTGATCCACGGATAGGAGTCGCTCCGACAGAGCGCGGTAGTCCTCAAGGCGAGGCAGCCGGCGCACGACGCGCTCCAAATCACCAAGAGCGTCCGCACAACGATATGCTACATCAGCATGACGCTCAGCGAGCTCCGATCGCGAAGGATGTCATCCTCAAGAGCTCGAAGAGCACCGCGAGTCACCGGACGCCTGTCGACCCGGTCGTCACCGCCCACCACAGACTCTTCACGATGAAAACGGAGACCTCCACTATCACATGGAACGTCTAATGTGACGACGTCGTCACCAGGGTCAGACCCAACATCTGGTGAAGTGGCGGGGATATCCCGACTCCGAAAACACGTGGGGGTTCGAGACGCCACTTCGGCGAGATTGCCCAGACGCCGAGGACGCATTTGATCAGAAAGATCAGGATGCCGCGCGTCATCAGACGCCTGCGCTTCTCGGCAATAGCATGAGAAGTAGAAGGGTCATGAACTGAGCTCAAGCGGTGGACCTGATCTCTTGCGGTCACAGTCATAGAGCTTGCGGGAGCGTTAGGGGCTGACCCATACGTAGCAAGGCGACAATCTGAAGGAAGTAGACGGCGTGCTTTGAGTTTGGCAAACTCATATCA
>NW_020187544.1:0-332 GCF_900000015.1 Plasmopara halstedii | reverse complement strand
AAACGCGTTAATCTCGCTAACAACTTAGCCATCTTAATTATTCAACGTACGGCTAGCCGCTGTTTCATCCCCACTGACTACAAGTGTCATCAGTCTCAATGGAGAAGACACACAAAACGCTTTGACTCAAATAATTAGCATAACCAAACGAATACTATTAGATTTAGCCTTCCATTTTGGAGCAGAAACGGGAGTATCAAAATTACGAGTCACCTAGGTTGCTCAGTTGTTATATTTTAGCGTGCATATATGTACGATTAATCATATAATATATAAACGCGTTAATCTCGCTAACAACTTAGCCATCTTAATTATTCAACGTACGGCTAGCC
>NW_020187543.1:0-766 GCF_900000015.1 Plasmopara halstedii | reverse complement strand
ACCCGCAACCCCCAGATTCGAAGTCTGATACGCTATCCATTGCGCCAGCCGCGCTGTTCTCATGATTTGTTGATTGAATGGATATAAAACTGTTTTTGTGTTTGACTTGAAAATAATACTATAATTTTTGCGTTTCTGATACTTTACAAAATAAACATTTAGAGCGCACGACCTATATTTTGCACTACAGCATATATTGTTATAATTTTTCATCGCGCTAGCGCTGTCTGTTACTTTGCGATGTTTCTTGTATAATTATGAAGCATTGCAGAGCTTATCACTCGAATTTGAATGCAGTTTAACTGATCTTACAGTCGCCCTTCTCAAATCATGTACTAAGCGACAGGTGGCATCGTCCCTATTGCAATCTTACTATATTAGATCCCGCTGGGTCAGCCAATCTAGCATCACTCCCGGTGGTCTGAACGTCGAGTTCTGACAAGAATGATGGTTACTCAAGCTGCTGGATTGAAGACGGTGCGCGATTAAATACATACGGTATACGATGATGACCAACACTGTACATTTGGACTTCTGTCACTTCAGAGTGCTATCACGTTGTCAAGGGGATTTGTAGTTTTCATGTTATCAGCGACTATGTCAAGTGTAATTCAAGCCTTTCTTGATTTGGCTCCTGCTGAAAAATTTGAAAAAGTGATAGCCTGATCGCCTATGACCCCGTACAGTTTATAGTATACTGTGTACACTACAAATTGCACCGTAAGGAGACCGACTGCTGCACGACTTGAAAGCACGTGTCCAGTCT
>NW_020187542.1:0-5780 GCF_900000015.1 Plasmopara halstedii | reverse complement strand
ATGTAGACCGCGGTGTAAGATCGCTACTTCCTACCTAATATGGGCACCGCAATGCACTTCCATTTTCGGATTCTTCGCTTGAATCAACGTTCTTAGCCATATCGTTGCGAACTATTGCGGATAATCTGATCTCCACCGAAGTTACAGCAGCTTCATGCACGCGCTGAAAGCGCTTCGACTTTCTAGTATAATGGGATCATGACTCACCACAGCCCCACTAGGCAAAGGAGTACATGGCTCTCGATGTTTTGTTTTCGAGTCGTTCCGTGGTTCCTTACGTTTCAGCACGCCATGCAATGAACGATTCGTGCCTCATATTTGAATCAAGGCTCAACCAGCACCCAATCCTTTCAAAGCTCTTGATCGTATACGAGGACTCCACATAACCTTCAAAGCTATACCCAGTGTGTTCATAGCAAAGCGCACGTACATCGTATTTGCATTTGACTTTTCAATGCCTCTACGTGCTGTATAAGCAGTTGCGCGTGTTGTGCAATTGCACGACATTCCTAATTCTATCCGGACTTTCTACGGCTTCATAGAGCCCAAGCATTTGTGTTGCCAGCCATCAACCCTGAATTTATAGCATCCCCTCTACTAAAAGTCGCTTTGTTACGGCTGAGTTCCATTCTTAATCTCAGTGAGGTACTATATAACCGCCCTCGCATCTACTAGGTCTCGAAGCTTCACCGCGAACGGGTTTGTCGGCCGAGTCTTTATTTCTTATTACCGAGACAGAATGGGGTGGGCGCAGATGTTTCATATTGCCACGGGTGTTATTTCTATGACTACCACAGTGCTGCAGAGCAATTAAGTGACTACTGTCTTCTTCCACAATTTGGCTGTGGTCAATCGATTCTGGCGCCGATCATGCCTTCCATACCTAGACAGTTCTTGTGGCACGGAAGCTGTACTCTACATCGAGTTGCTACACCCACTACTTTTTGAAACGCGGGCTGGGCGAAAAGGTTTCGTTGCGAGCCGCACCAGTAAGATTCATTGAATGGAAAGGTAAGCTGTTCTGTTTTTGGAAGAGGCTCTACCAAATTACCGTCTATTTGAGGTCTCAGCTGTTAGACATATTTTGTGTTCTAACTCTTTCCTTCACATATGGAGAATGATCTCGATTGTACACGAACCACCTGGCTATGTAGCGCAGAAAAAATTCGCAAAATCTGTTGCTGAATCCTTTCCCGTGTCGAAAATAGCTCTTCTATAGAGGTACCACAAGTAACTGCTCAATTCTGTGTTTGACTTTCGAGCTTGAAGACCATTAGAGTCATGTGTCGCAATAATGCATATGGCCAAACTCGCGGCTATCTCAAATTCCCTCATCCAGAAAAAATCCATTCCTAGCTTGAACGAGTTTAACACTAAACATGAGTGGGTTCGCGGCGTGTGTCATCTGTGCTTCAACCGAGGACCGGATGAAGTGCTTCTGGGAGTTTCAACAGCGTATTATCCAGCTGATGAGGGTCCTCACTTCTGTCTTAAGCCTCCAGTATCCAAATCCCTTCAAAACCAACAATAGACATAAGCCTTTTAAACGTGCCAAGGTGTTGCCAGCAAAGACAGGTATTCATATATCTCGTACTCCTTCCTCACAGAGCATATAGTTTTCCACAAGAATTGACTATACGTGCGACTAAGTTCCGCGCATTTTGCGCAGAGGAAGCTTTGCTCATAAATTCCGCTTTAAACCGCACATAGGTTGGAATCGCACGCTACATTCAAGAGCGGAGCCAAGGCCTCTAAAACAAACATGTTTTCTTTGGTCAAGGTACTACTTTGAAAGGGTCCTGAATTCAGATTTAACCACCACTAAATATATACATTTTCTATATCCAACAGTAAAGCTATCTTTAATACCTCATGTGAGGCGAACAGCGCGCGTACCACAAATCTCTCCTTTACGAATTCTCATCACTTTCATTTGTATCGATAGTCTGGTCATTCTGATATCCACAATTACTTTTTAACTTTCGTACAGTTGTACGTGCACGGTTGTGCGGAAGTGAAAGATTTACATGTATCCTCGTAGAGGTTGTTTTGTATGACGCCTGTGTGCTTCACTTAATTCAGCATAAGCTCACTTAACCTACCTCGTCGGCGTCGTAAGTGCCCTTTCTATTGGCTGCCACTCGATGTAATGCGTGCTGGTGAGTCTTACGATTCTATCGCAAATTTCAGTGCGGACAGCTACTTGATCAGGGCACTGATTGACAAATAGTCCCGTTTCGAAGAATTTATAGATGTCAGCCAGCATATAATCTTTCACTGCTGCATAAATGCGCCTAAGTTGATTTAGAAAAAAATATCTTCCTTTTTCGGCAGACGACATGAGTGTTTAAGGCACTGACGTCTCTGGAAGAAATCCAGCCATCCATTAAAAAGGACGGTTTGCCTGTCTCACTAGAAGACATTTGCTTGAACAGTTAAGCTCTCTTTGCCTACCGTGTTCAACCACTATACTTCACCGTGCTTGACCATGAAGCACCCGATTCGCAACACAGCGTTAAGCTCTAAAATCTAAGCATTCTCGAACGACGCGCTTGCAAATCCATTTCTCAGCCATTTTGATAGCGACATGTTCGCGATAAAATTGACGAAATGGTTCTTTGAGCGGCCTTCTGATCTGTGCAAACTTTTGTTGTGTCCGTTAAGCGAGCTGATCCTGTGTGAGCGATGGCTTCTTTGCATTCCACAAAAGCATTTTTTTCTGCTTAAATTCTGGTCCGACATGCTTCTGTTTTTCGAAGCAAGGGGAAACCAATCAAGTCGAACGTTCCAAGGATCCCACCAATTCCATCGAATTTGCTGTACCTGCAGGAAAGGTATGCCTACCTGCAGGAAAGGTATTGTCTACTTTCTTAAGCTAATTGAACAGTGATCTAAACTCTAATCTTGATTAGTAAATAGTACTATCCTGTCTTGTAGAGGGTCTGCTATATTAGCCAAAAACCAGATCGCTAATTCGACGGTACATGCGTTTTTGATATTGAGTCCACTGTTCTTCCACATGAACAAGGTAGTTGCTCGGACCGTATTTCTAGCCTTCCACCATTGTGGACAAATGTCGAAAAGCTCACTTCTAAATTAGCCACCAACTGCGCACGCCATTGCCCACTTCATCACAAACATCCGTTCTAGACGTCGACAGCGAAAGAAAAGATTGCACAACATGGTTGGCCTATTGCAAGTTTTTGGAATTGCCGTCGCAACTTATCACACAGAAGCGTCAATTATTGATAATGTTGTTGAAGAAAATTACAAGTTCAATCAAAGTACCCTGCAGGGTGCTACTGAGAAATTGGTCGGCAAACCCGACCCTATCATATCAGATGAAAGCCCCGCTGTTCAGCAAGATATTTCCAGCGGCGGTTACTTTGCGCCATTTGGAATTGAAGGACTTTCAAAAGAACTCTTCGTTCACAACGACAGTCTCAAGGACATTGTACCGATTCTCAACGTCGCCAAGAAAGCGCTAAACCAGGCTATCCCAACGAATGACTGGTGGTGCAATCTCATCCACGTCACGGATACCCTAAACGTATCTAATCACCCAGCATGGGCAAACCCGTACGCCGTCAAGCTGCCACGCGAGGCGCCGTATGGACTTCAAATATTCTATTCCTACACACACAGGGTCTTCGAACCACCAAAAAACGGTACTTTTAAACGATACAATCACACATACCACAATGACTTGACGCTGTCTTCCGAACAATTTTGTTACGATGAGCCTGTGTACGAGGTTTATGAATGGGACGAAGGAGGTGCCAAGTTACGTACGTGTGACGTAACCAGCGGCAAGTGCATGGATTCGGCATTAGTAAGTGGCATGGCCTTTGTCTCGGCCAAGTACAGCGGACTCACACCTCGCATTGATACTGAACACAACATCACATACGTGGACGACTCGGTGCCGGGCAAGTTTATAATTTACTTAAACAATACGCAAACGTGGGTATTATATGCGAGCGACAACAGCCTCTCGCTTCGTGTCGAGAGGTCAGTAATGTTTTCTGTAAACGCCACAGGATCCTCTCTGGTGGCAGGCAAGGGATATACCGGCACGATCCGATTAGCGTTACTACCGGAAAACTGTACTGATAATACAATGTACGACGAGTACGCAGGATGCATGGTGCTGGGCGGCACCGTGTCGATGGAGTCACGCACACAGTACTCATTGAATTGGCAAGTTGAGGGCAGTACTTGTCAGACTGTGGGTCTTCTGCACTTTGCACTGCAACACCAACTTGAGTCATTGACTGGAACAGTCATTCAAACAACGACGCCAGGTGCAATTATATTAAACTCGGCTACACGTGGTCGCATGGTGGGTCAGGTGACGACAAATCCACAATGGGTGTTCCATGAACCTGAGGCAAATTTTGATATCGACTTTTACCCTGTCCGCAGACCATCACCGTGGCTTGTTGTAGAGACCGACATGTTGCGTACGCTACAAAGGGATATCATGGGTAACTGGACGGGCTTTGATGTCGATACATGGTACTTTAATGGCAAATCGATTCAGAAGTACGCATCACTATGTTTAATGGCATCAGATCCTGCTGTTGTTGGTACAGACAAGTTGCTGCTGTCATTTTGTTTGAAGAAGCTAGAAAAGTTGTTCGAACCAATATTAAATAACACGCTGTCCCCGCCGCTCATGTACGACACGCTGTACCGTGGCCTAATTTCAAGCTCCATTTTTCGGACAAACAGCATCTATCAGGAGTTCGGCAATGGTATTTACAATGACCACCACTACCACTACGGCTACTTTGTAGTGGCAGCAGCCATGTTCAAGCATCTAGACCCAAAATGGTCTCGCATGCCAGAATTGGAAGCGATGATTTGGACGATGATGCGTGACGTCGTCAACCCGAGCAAGGAAGACAAGTACTTTCCTCGTTTCCGTCACTTTTCATGGTACTTAGCTCATTCGTACTCTCATGGTGTGACTTCAATCAACAATGGAAAAGACGAGGAGAGTACATCAGAAGATATCAACTTCTATTACGGCATGACAATGTGGGGCAAAGTGACGGGTAAGAGTGCTGTGGAAGATCTTGGAAGTCTGATGCTTCGACTAAATGCTCATGCTATTTGTACGTACTTTTTGCTCAAGCTCGACAATGTCGTTCATCCACCCGAAATTGTACGCAATCACGTCACGGGCATCTTCTTTGATAACCAGGTGTATTATAACACATGGTTTCTTGACGAGGTATATGCAATCCACGGCATTCAAATGATTCCCGTGTCGCCTGTGAATGAGCTGGCGCGTACGTCGACGTTTGTGGAACAAGAGTGGAACAACATTGTGTCAAAGCTGCCCATTATCACCGAGGAAGGTAGCAACATTACGTGGCTGTCATTATTGCTCGTTAATGGTGCTACAGTAAACCCGATGGAGTCACTACGTAGGTTGCCAAATTCTACCATGGATGATGGCTTGTCACTGTCATGGGCACTGTACAATGCGGCCACTCGTTGCCGAGACGATGTGGGAGTCAATTTGAGTATAAACATTCGACTCACCATCGACGTGTCCGCCGTTATGACTGAAGTATTAACAAAGTAATACGCGAAAAACGCAAATAAATAAAAAAATACAAAAACAAAAGAAATAAAAAACAAAAGAAATAAAAAAATAAAAAATTGTAAGTGCGTCATGATGGAGGAACGTCTGGTTGGAGGTATTTGAATGCAGTTAATAAGGGATATTACTTGAATCGACCACAATGTATACAAGAAGATTAAGGTGG
>NW_020187541.1:10039-10814 GCF_900000015.1 Plasmopara halstedii | reverse complement strand
ATATCAAGCCATATACGTATGAGACGCTTCCAGACATGCTACCGCGCTCCTGATTACATCAGACGCATTCGTTTGACGCGGAGGCAACTGTTAACGCACTCAAACGTTCTTCAACGTTTCCCGGAGCTAAGACATCAAGCCACATACGTATGAGACGCTTCCAGACATGCTACAGCGTTCCTGATTACACCAAACGCATTCGTTTGACGCGGAGGCAACTGTTAACGCACTCAAACGTTCTTCCACATTACCAGGAGCTAAGAAATCAAGCCACATACGTATGAGACGCTTCCAGACATGCTACAGCGTTCCTGATTACACCAAACGCATTCGTTTGACGCGGAGGCAACTGTTAACGCACTCAAACGTTCTTCCACATTACCAGGAGCTAAGAAATCAAGCCACATACGTATGAGACGCTTCCAGACATGCTACAGCGTTCCTGATTATACCAGACTCATTCGTTTGACGTGGAGGCAACTGTTAACGCACTGAAACGTTCTTCCACGTTGCCAGGAGCTAAGAAATCAAGCCACATACGTATGGGACGCTTCCAGACACGCCACAGCGTATCTGATTACACCAGACGCATTCGTTTGACACGTCAGCAACTGTTAACACACTCAAATGTTCTTCCACTTGATGAGATAAGATATCAAGCCACATACGTATGAGACGCTTCCAGACATGCTACCGCGCTCCTGATTACACCAGACGCATTCGTTTGACACGTCAGCAACTGTTATCGCACTCAAACATTCTTCAACGTTTCCCA
>NW_020187541.1:1581-4325 GCF_900000015.1 Plasmopara halstedii | reverse complement strand
ATCAAGCCACATACGTTTATGACGCTTCCAGACATGCGACAGCGCACCTGATTACATCGTACGCATGTGTTTGACGCGTCGGGAACAGTTCACGCACTCAAACGTTCGTCATGTTGTTGAGAGCTAAGATATCAAGTCACATACGTTTGTGACGCTTCCGGACATGCTACAGAGCTCCTGATTACACCAGACAAATTGCTGGCGAGGAGGGAATAGTTAACGTACTCAAACGTTCGTCATTCTGCCAGGAGCTATGATATTATGTCACATTCTTTTGTGACGCTTTCAGACATGATCCAGCGTTCCTGTCGAATCACACGCATTGTTTGACGTGGAGGCAACAGTTAACGCACTCAAACGTTCGTCACGTTATCAGAAGCTATGATATCATGTCACATACGTTTGTGACGCTTCTGGACATGCTACAGGTTTCCTGATTACACATGACGCATTTGTTTGACGCGTCGCCAACCGTTACTACACTCAAACGTTCGTCACGTTGTCAGGAGGTGAGATATCGAGTCACATACGTTTGTGACGCTTTCGGACATGCTACAGGGCTTCTGATTACACCAGACGCATTCGTTTGACGCGCAGGCAATAGTTACCTCACTCAAACGTTCGTCACATTGCCAGGGGTTAAGATATCAAGTCACATACGCATGTGACGCTTCCGGACATGCGACAGCGTTCCTGATTAAATAAGACGTATTCGTGTGACGCGTCGGCAACTGTATACGCAATCAAAGGTTCGTCACGTTGTCAGGAGCGAAGATAATAAGTCACATACATTTCTGACGCTTCAGGACACACTACAGCGTTCCTGATTAAACCGGACGCATTCGTTTGACGCGTCGGCAACAGTAAGGGCAATCAAACGTTCGTCATGTTGCTAGGAGCAAAGATTTCAAGTCACATATATCTGAGACGCTTCCAGACATGCTATAGCGCTCCTGATTACACCAGACGCATTCGTTTGACGTGGAGGCAACAGCTAACGTACTTAAACGTTCGTCACGTTGTCAGAAGCTGAGATATCAAGTCACATACGCTTGTGATGCTTCTAGACATGCTACAGCGCTCCTAAATAAACCAGATGCAAATGTTTGACGCGTCGGCAACATATAGCGCACTCAAACGTTCGTTCATGTTACCAGGAGCTAAGGAACAAAGTCACATACGTTTGTGACGCTTCTAGACATGCTACAGCGCGCCTGAATAATCCAGACGCATTGGTTTGACGCGTCAGCAACTTTTAACGCACTCAAACGTTCGTCACGTTGTCAGGAACAAAGATATCAAGTCACATACGTTTGTGACGCTTCTGGACATGCGGTAGCGCTCCTGATTAAACCAGACGGATGAATTTGCCGAGGAGGCAACTGTTAATGTACTCAAACGTTTGTCACGTTGTCAGGAGCTGAGATATAAAGTCTTATACGTTTGTGACGCTTGTAGACATGCTACGGCGCTCCTTATTAATCAAAGACGCATTCGGTTAACGCGTCGGCAACGGTTAGCACACTCAAAAGTTTGTTCACGATGTCAGGAGCAAAAATATCAAGTAATATACGTTTGTGACGCTTCCAGACATGCTACAGGGCTCCTGATTAATCCAGACGCATTCATTTGCCGCGAGGGCAACTGAGAGGACACTCAAACGGTCGTCACGTTGTCAGGAGCGAAAATATTAAGTAACAGACGTTTGTGACGCTTACAGACATGCTATAGCGCTCCTGATTACACCAGATACATTCATTTGCCGCGTCGGCAACTGTTAACGCACTCAAACGTTCTTCCACGTTACCAGGAGCTAAGATATCAAGTCAAATACGTTTGTGACACTTCCAGACATGCTACAGCGTATCTGATTTACCCAGACGCATTCATTTGACGCGTCGGCAACAAACGCACTCAAGCGTTCGTCACATTGCCAGAAACTAAGATATGAAGTCACATACGTTTGTGACGCTTCAAGACATGCTACAGCGCTCCTGATTAAACCAGACACATTCATTTGACCTGGAGCGAACCGTTAACGCACTCAAGCAGTCGTCATGTTGCCAGGAGCTATTTAGTTATATACGTTTGTGACGCTTCCAGACATGATACAGCGCCTTTGATTACGCCAGACGCATTCGTTTGCAATAAGGCAACAGCTAACACACTTAAACGTTCTTCATGTTGCCAGGAGCTATGATATGAAGTCACATACGTTTGTGACGCTGACAGACACGCTACAGCGTTCTTGATTAAACCAGACGCATTCATTTGACGCGGAGGAAACCGTTAACGTACTCAAACGTTCGTCATGTTACCAGGAGCTAAGATATGAAGTCATATACGTTTGTAAAACTTCCAGACATGCTACAGCGTTCCTGATTAAACTAGACGCAATTTTGACGCGGAGGCAACGGCCAACACACTTAAACGTTCGTCATGTTGTCAGGAGCGAAGATACAAGTTTTATACGTTTGTGACCCTTCCAGACATGCTACAGCGCTCCTGATTAAACCAGACGCATTTATTCGACGCAGAGGCAACAGCTAACGCACTCAAATGTTCGTCATGTCGCCAGGAGCTAAGATATGAAGTCACATACGTTTCTGACGGTTCCAGACATGCTAAAGCGTTCCTGATTAAACCTGACGCATTCATTCGACGCAGAGGAAACAGTTAACGCACTCAAACGTTTTTTCACGTTACCAGGAGCTAAGATATCATGTCACATATGTTTCTGACGC
>NW_020187541.1:790-1571 GCF_900000015.1 Plasmopara halstedii | reverse complement strand
GTCGTGAATCTGGAGGACATGAACAAATGCGTCAATCAGTCAACATTGCGTTTGGACTTTTGTTGCTGTTGTTGAAGATGCGCTTCGTCATGCATCCTCGCAGCTTTCAAATGGCAGTGATATGTAATGTTCATGTGTAGCAACAACAGGCCAAACGCAAAGTTGCCTGATTGACGCATTTGTACATGCTCTCTAGATTCACGACGGGCGACATTCTCTATCGGTTCATAGTAAGCTGTACGCATTGCCAACAAAGCAATCTGCTTCAAATGAAATGATGCTCATTAGCAACAGATCTTGCGTCTATTATAATGGCCATGTAGCTATCAAAAGTACATTGACAGATGGCCTTGCAGCTATCAGAAGTGCAGTGATAGATGGTGTTGATGTGTGGTAACAACAGTCCAAACGCAATGTTAACTGAGTGACGCATTTGTTCATGTCCTCCAGATTAACGACTATTGAAGGTTTAAGGTAGCCAGCTATGGTACTGGTATAGTTACCGTCTATCGGTCCAATCTGGTCACGCGTAAGTACGATTTGTTTATCAACCTTTGTCGCGGTTCGGTTCGTAACCGTAACCACGGTCACTGTTTAATTAGCAACCGTCGCGTGTTGTTGGATGCACCATATGATTGGATGCAGACTAAGTAAATAGTGTAAAGACCTAAAAATAAACACACATCAGAATTTACCTTCTTCCACTCAAGTGTCTTTGCTCCGGTTTACTCGGCTTCGACGACTCTCCCTCCGCTTCAGCAAACCCTCTCGCTCCCGCCTT
>NW_020187541.1:0-780 GCF_900000015.1 Plasmopara halstedii | reverse complement strand
ATGAGCCCAAGCACCATGTACTCAACCCAAGTCTCCACCAAAGTCGCCATCGACAAATCCAACGGTGACAACTACGTGACGTGGACCCACTACATGCGAGGCGTGTTTTTGACCAAGTCGGTGTGGTATGTCGTAAACCGGAAGACGACCCCAACCTTTGCGGATTCTCGCATCAAGGACGAGTACATCAAGGCCAGCAACTTCGCGTTCGGCCGGATGCTGCTCCACATCGACCCGGACTACCATCACGTGGTTGACAACTGTGAAGAAGCGTGGAGCGCATGGCAGCGTTTGCAACAACTCTACAGTCAATCGCAAAAGGCTGGTCGTATTTACTTGAAGCGACAGCTTTTCAGCATGGAGATGGCTGAAGGCGCAAACGTATTGCATCACTGCAACGAAGTCCTCAACATAAGCACACAGCTACGCGGCATTGGCGCTAAAATGGAGGATGAAGACGTTGCGATCTGCTTGCTACGCAGATTTCCAAAGATTTATGAAAACGTTGTTCTTAACTTGGAGATGAGCAGTACAGAACTCAAGACGCAAGACGTTGTGAAGGTGCTGACTAATTAGCATATCAAGCGGCAAGGCGAGAAGACTCCGACGGTCAAGACTGAGGACGCGGCAAAGGCGTTTAGTACTGACCGAGAGCCTCGCCAGTGCACGTACTGCAATAAATTGGGGCGCACGGCGGAGAGGTGCTGTACCAAACAGAAGGACGACAAAAGTGGAGGTCGACGCGGCGGTCATAACCGTGGACGCGTTGCTAACAATGTC
>NW_020187540.1:0-521 GCF_900000015.1 Plasmopara halstedii | reverse complement strand
GTAAAATTTGGCGTGATCGTCATCTGCTTTACGGCAAGCAGTTGGCGACCACGTCACAATTTTTAACTACTTGCAAATGTACTACAGCGTGTTTGAAGTACCTAAAAGCATCCTTTTGACGCGGTGACGACGGTAAACGCATAATGTATTCAGACGTTGTTCACGTTGTCATCAGATTCGATGTCATGTATGTCTAAGTACTTGATGATGGGCTTGGCGCGTTCGAACCACCTAGAAAATTCATTTTGACGCGGCGACAACGGCAGACGGCAAATGTATTCAGATGTTGTTCTCGTTGTCAGCAGCTGCGATGTCATGTCTCATGTTTGTCTAAATACTTTAAGATGTGCTTGGTGTATTCAAACCACCTAGACAATTCATGTTGATGTGTCGACGACGGCAAACGCATTCGGTGCGACGACGCAAACCCTCCAGACATTCGTCGCGATATCACGTCACATGATTTTAAACTGCTTGCAAATGTGCTACAGCGTGTTTAAACTACCAAAAAGCATCCTTTT
>NW_020187539.1:0-438 GCF_900000015.1 Plasmopara halstedii | reverse complement strand
GACGGCAGAGACAACATTTGTCTGAAGGCTTTTAGCATATAATAATACCACGTCTCAGACCTCAATGTCTTCAACATTTATTCTTCTTCTTCCGTCTGCATATTCTTTTTGCATGTCTTGGCTTTCAGCCATCGCATCGCAAACGTGTCGCGAGCTCCACAAGAGACACAATGACGCTCCAGCGCTTCGGCGTTTCAACCCGTACGCTGCAAAAACCGTCTTCAACGACGCGATTCACGCGCTCAGTCTGACAATCGGTCTGCAGATGGTCTGCTGTTGACATAGTCAACTTGATGCCCAGCACCCTCAAGATTGTAGACCAAAACTTCCCAGTGAAGCGCGGCTCTCTCTTAGAGGCAATTGATCCCGAGAGTCCACGTTGTCGAAAGACACGATCGACAAGCAGCGTTGCTGTACCCACACCGTTGATGCTGTATG
>NW_020187538.1:0-328 GCF_900000015.1 Plasmopara halstedii | reverse complement strand
GTCATTGTACGACCGGACGAGGAGATAAACTCGTCATCGCTTCTAGATGAAGCTGTCTCGGAGGACGCCAAGAGAGTGCTGAACGCACGAAGTGGATCATCGATCCTACAAAATCTCTTGGATCCGTACTATCCTTTGGTAAAGGAATTTTAAGACGTCGTCTCAAAAACCCGCCTTCAGTCCTACCTCCGGACCGAGGTGTGCGTCATGAGATCGACCTGATTTCGGGAGCCAAATACTGTGTAACACGCCAATGGCCCCTGTCCAAGGAGCAGTGCGACGTCATTGACGCCTTTTCTGTGCGAAGCACGACGCAGGGATGGTACGT
>NW_020187537.1:0-332 GCF_900000015.1 Plasmopara halstedii | reverse complement strand
GAGGGAGCAGAGCTCCGAGCTGCCGGGCAGCACACAAACACACGACGGTGTTTTGTCTATGGAGACACCCGTCACCTTCGGAACGGATGTCCCCTGCACAATGCGCGTCAAGGTTCTTCGAACCATCGCCCCAAAGCCTACCAGTCTGGTTCGTCGCGGGGAAACGACATCACCCAGAAGGCGCGGGGCGACCTACTGGGAAGAACTGAGTTCTGTTGAGCCTTAGGGAGGTAGAGGTCAACAGGGCCCAGCCCCGAAGAGGTCTGTGCTCTTGAACACGGAACGTGTATGCAAGCCGGGCTTGCTGATCGTGGAGGCGACCGTAAAGGGCT
>NW_020187536.1:0-705 GCF_900000015.1 Plasmopara halstedii | reverse complement strand
ATTCTCGTTTGGATGCAGTCACACTATGCCCATCTCTTGTGACACACACCCCTGTTACCAGAGTACGTGCTGCTCCTTTGCCATTGCGATCCTTGTTTCCACTTATTCTCAAAGATCAGTCACTCTTAATTCTTGCACCAAACGAGACAGCTCAAAAAGCGCGCCGCGTGGTTACCGTCTTGTTCTGTCTCTCAAATTATTTCAGCAACTTTCCTTCACATTTTTCAGCGTAATATCCTTCGCGCTCTCAATGATCGATGAGATTAGCTCATATTCTGACGAGAGGCGGCTTAGTAAAATCAATAGCTACCGTGCGTCATCTATTAGCAACCTCACAATAAGCTCGTCAAGTTGTCGCGGTGCGTGGCCATCGTTACGTTGTCCTCCATCTCGGTTTCGTGTAGACAACAAGTTATGGACACACATCCGGGCAACGTGGTTTGGTTGAAGAACTCGCGTAGAGTTTCTCATTTTGGAATGTCGGACGATGCCGAACGAATTTTTGTGTAATGCAAAGAGCAACACCTTGATCAATCAGACTTAGGGCTTTCATTTCGTTGAGCATCCATATCTCAGTCATCTCTGCTTCCAATTTGACGGTCCGGACGTGCGTCGTCAGCGACTTCCGTGCCAGCTTCATCCACATGGCGAATTTCGAATGGAAGTAACAAACATCGTGTAGTGCGTGGGGCTAAAGAATTTTCT
>NW_020187535.1:1573-2323 GCF_900000015.1 Plasmopara halstedii | reverse complement strand
TCTGGGCAATCTTGCCGAAGTGGCGTCTCAAACTCCCACGAGTTTTCGGAGTCGGGATTTCCCGCCACTTGACCAGATTATAAATTTGGCCCTGGTGACGACGTCATCTCACTAGACGTTCCAAGTGATAGTGGACGTCACCGTTCTCATCGAGAAGATTCGGTGGTGGGCGGTGAAGACCGGGTCGACCGCCTTCTGGTGACTCGTGATGCTCTTCGAGCCCTTGAGGACGAGGTCCTTCGTGATCGGAACTCCGTTGAGCGTCATGCTGAAGTAGCATATCGCTGTGTAGACACTCTTGAGGATTTAAAGCACGTCGTACGCCGGCTGCCTAACCTTGAGGACTACCGTGCTCTGTCGGGGCCACTCCTAGCCTTGGAGCAGGCGAATGCGTCGCTGCATGCGACTGTGGAGCGCTTGGCGCCATCGGAAATGGAGGTTGTTGCACTCCGTGCTCAGAACCGTTTGCTGGTTCAACTACTGTGTGGCCAAGGGCTCGTGGGATCCGCTCCGGCGCCAACGCTTCCGCGTTTAATTGCGCCGGATTCCGGTACGGCTTGAGCAAGCCCACGTAGAACAATGGGTGAGTGCGCATCCGTTTTGGAAGGTTCAGCGTATACGCTAGGCTCCGCTTGGCCACAACCTTAAACGGTCCTATAAACAGTGTACGAAGCTTCGTCCTGGAGATACCAGAGGCTGCATGTGTAGGAAGGTTATCACTACCTGAATAAAACCAGGTCCCCGACCTTG
>NW_020187535.1:0-1563 GCF_900000015.1 Plasmopara halstedii | reverse complement strand
TGCCTCTTCCTTTTTCATCTGCATATTCTTTTTGCAGGTCTTGGCTTTCAGCCATCGCTTCGCGAACGTGTCAAAGGACACTCAGTCTGGAAGACAAGAAGTCATTGACTTTTTTGCAGATGTTGAGAGGGCTGACATCAGCTAGCCGTTCGGTTATTCCTCCCCATCAAGCCCTGAGCCATGGGATGACAGCGTCAGTGGAACGCAAGGGTGAAAGCCCGTTCACGTAGAACGGCGTGTAGCCGGTAGACAAATGCACTGCATTGCTCAGCACAAACTCTACGAGTGGCAACATGGCGCTCCAGCGCCTCACCGTCTCAGCGCAGACGCCGCAAATAACGTCTTCGATGACGCGATTGACTTTTTTGGTTTGACCATCAGTCTGCGGATGATCCGCTGTCGACATATCCAACTTGGTGTCTAGCACCTTGAAGATAGTGGACCAAAATTTTCCCCTGAAACGGGGTTCTTTATCAAAGACAGTCGACTCTGGGAGTCCGAGTTTTCGGAAAACACGATCACCACACCCGTAGTTGCCCGCCGAATCTTTCTGCAGGCCAAACATAAAGTCCATTGTGCCATCAATAGTAGTGAATCACAGAGTTGAACGTTTTCTCACGACCGAGTGGACCACTGAGTGGCGTGTCGTGAGCTTCATTGGGGATGCGGTATTTCAGATCCTCATCATGAGGAACCACAATTCGTAGTGTATCCGTTAAATCGGTGCTATAAAATAGCAACCCATTATTCAACGAATATCGGTGCAATCGTGATGACAATTTCTTGTCCAAGTCTCCGTACTCCTTTACTCCTTGCTTCCTAGAGCCCGTAGCAACGCTACACACATCTCATCGCCCGCATTAGCGGTGCGGATCAAATCCACCATAGACGACGTTACAGTTGTAACATGAGTTTGCTTATAGTCTGGTCTGCGTGACAACGCATCAGCCAAAGCATTCTGTTTTTTCGGGTTATACTTCACCTCGAAGTTATATTCCGCAAAGAGAATAGCCATCTAGTCATCCTCTGCGAGAGGTGGGGCGACTGAGACGCAGTGCGTAATGACGCATGATCTGTGTAGAGCACAAACGGCTTGAGCCGAGCAGATGGACCCTGAACTTGACAAGTGCATCCTTCATCGCAAGTAGCTCCTAGTCATGAACTGAGTAGTTCTTTTCTGTAGCTTTGAGCTGTCGAGATTCGAACGCGATCACCCGATCTCGCCCCTCGGCGTCTGCTTGCAGCAGTGCACAGCCGATGGAAAAGTCCGAAGCGTCACAGACGACGCTGAAAGAACGATCGGGGTCTGGCAGCGCCAGTACCGGTGCATGCAGGAGGCTGTCTTTGACCCCGTCAAAAGCCTCCTGATGTTCGGTGTCCCAACACCATTCCGCATCCTTTTTAAGAAGATTGGACAATGACCGGGCCATTACTGCCTTACTTACGCTGTACTTTTGCAAGTAATTGGCAAGACAAAGCCACTTACGCAAGTCCTTCTGCTTCTTAAAACCGGCCAATCTACAATGGCCTTGACCTTAGCGGGATCCGCTCGAAGGCCACGCT
>NW_020187534.1:0-367 GCF_900000015.1 Plasmopara halstedii | reverse complement strand
ACTCATTAACAAAGTAAGCATGCAAATGCAGCTCTATGTAGTTAGAGCGTACCAAAAGTATCACTGCTCAATATCGCAGCATATACCGTGTTATAAATTTCTGATATGGTTGCACAAGTGTACTGATTACGTTCGTGAGTTCTATTGAAAAAGGGGCGATGGACAATCGAATCTAACCATAAGATATATTGTCAGCGCATAAACATTTGTATACACCGGTGAACTGCTCAGTAAAGCGTCAGTGCTTGATCACACACATAATTGTATAATTCTTCTTTCTGGCTTTTACTCATGTATATTAGCAAATGCATCGCCGACAAGGTCTCTTCATATGCGTGACCTGATGTGTGAGTGAACAATTAAATGC
>NW_020187533.1:0-985 GCF_900000015.1 Plasmopara halstedii | reverse complement strand
CCCGCTAAGGTCAAGGCCATTGCGGGCTGGCCAGTTCCAACGAACCAAAAGGAGGCTTGGCATCGCCAACTACTTGCACGTGTACAGTGCAAGTTATGCGGAAATGGCACGGCCATTGTTTACTTTCCTGAAAGAGAATACAGAATGGTGTTGGGACACCTAGCATCGGGAGGCTTTTGACAGGGTCAAAGACAGCCTTCTTCATGCCCCAATACTGGCGTTGCCAGACCCCGATCGTCCTTTTAGTGTCGGGTGTGACGCTTCGGACTTTGCAATCGGGTGTGCGCTGCTACAAGCAGACGCCGAGGGGCGAGATCGGGTGATCGCGTTCGCATCCCGCCAGCTGAAGGCTACGGAGAGGAAATACCCAGTCCACGACAAGGAATTACTTGCGATGAAGTATGCACTTGTCAAACTCAGGGTCACCTGCTGGGCTCAATGCCGTTTGTGATCTACAAAGATCACGCGTCACTACGCACTGCGACTCAGTCGCCTCACCTCTCGCAGAGGATGGCCATATGCTCTAATTCTTTGCAGAATATAATTTCGAGGTGAAGTATAAGTCAGGAAAGCAAAATAGTTTAGCTAATGCGTTGTCACGCAAACAGGACTATGAGCTTGCTCGTGTGAGGACGGTGATATCGTCGGTGACCCATTGGATCCGCGCCGCGAACGCGGGTGATGGTATGTGTGTAGTGCTGCTACAGGTCTCAGAAGCTAAGAGTTTGGAAAGTCTGACAAGAAATTGTCGGCGCGATTTCGCGCTCAGTTACACCGATATTTGTTAAGAACGGTTGTTGAATTATAGCACCGATTCGACGGATACCCCACAAATTGTGATTCCTAATTCAAATACCGTATACTTAATGAGGCGCGCGACCTGGTTATATCGGTTGTGAGAAGACGCACAGCTCGGTGAGCTGCCATTATTGGTGGCCCAGGCTGTACAAGCGGACAAGCACATATGTGCGCACGTGTGAGACGT
>NW_020187532.1:3420205-3420761 GCF_900000015.1 Plasmopara halstedii | reverse complement strand
AGAGTAGCGAACTAAGGACCTAAATATATTCACTTCGGTTTTTGCCATCTTATCAACATATCTTATCAACAGCTCCAGCTGATAAGAAACTTTCGATTCATTTTAAAGGTGAGAATGGATCCGTTTTGAAAACATTTCATCTACAAGATAGACTAATTAATATTGATAATCTATATATCACTGAAGAGAATCAATATAGTCCTGGGGCTGATATTGAATAGACATTATTCCAACATCAACAGTTGAAATCGAATGGTTAAACAATCCAAAGCACTCTCGATCTGAGATAAAGAATTTCTTTCGTTATCTAACTAAAGCAAATTACAATTTCAATGATTTTCAAGTTTATTATGATGATTGGGAAGAAAATTCATATAAAGAGCAAAGAGAAACACCTTGCTTTCTATTTGCTCTAACTCAAGCTGGTGTTGATGAAACAATCGTAAAAAGAATCTCACAAACAATGTTCAATTCAGGTGCTACTGTTGATTCATTCGCAAGTCAGCTAAGGCATTCAACCTTTACATCTCAGTGAAACAATACTATCCAAAGATTA
>NW_020187532.1:3389925-3417532 GCF_900000015.1 Plasmopara halstedii | reverse complement strand
CCCAGCAATAGCTCCCGCCATGAAATTGCTTTCGCGGTTAAGGAAACAGCGCGAGGCCACACTGATACCCGTTGTGCGTGGATCGAATCGGTTGCCATAAAAATTCAAAAAACCCATAAGCATCAGACCAAAGTCGGCCACACCTGCTTGGGCAGTTGACAAACTGTGCTGAACAGCTCTGGAAGCATTTGCAAAGCCATTAGGCATTGTGTCGCTGTGCTCTTGAAGATAGCGAGCCACAAGTAGCAATAGTGCATATGATGACAGTCCTCCCGTGTATGCTACCGCTAAGCCGCGCTCTATAGCAAAACTTTTCAGAACAAGCATCATTGGGGCTAGCGGCGGAAATTCGTGCAGCAAGGCAAGAACGACATCATTCGTAGCCAACCCATTGTGGCCAGGGCCTTCGAACGATATGTCCAGCCTGACATTGTACGGCGGTGCAGTCAGAAGAGTGATGATTGGAACGGCAGCATGTGGTAGCGTTTTAACGGAGTCCCGCACAACCCACGGCTCTTGCTTTAACTTGCGGGCGAGATTTTGCTGCCATGTCTCTTTTATAGCATTTCGACCTTCCAATACACCAGCTGCATCAGCAGGCGCGTCGCGACGTACCTTGGGTAAGCAGATAACGAGATCAACATCACTTGACGGGAGCACCAGTCTTGTTACATGCGATCCGTAAGGTCGCACCTGAGCGCGAGGCCACAATGACTGCACTGTGGCCGTGCACAACTGTTGTGCAGCAAGTTGTGCTGGGAGGCGAGCATCGCTGTCTGCTTGAAGCTGAGCAGCAAATTCGCAAAGATCCCAATGCAACTTGCTTCGTGGCGGTAGCACCGATAAAGGGACTGAAACGAACGGTCCCATTGCCGAGTTTGTCGTTGCAAAAGCATCTGGAGCTGGAAACGCGGCGGTAGACGGGTGTTCAATTTGTTGCTCTACCGATGGGGCGGGTGAAAATGGAGCAGGAGGCGAACTGCAGGAGCTCGCGTTGCCTAATGATGAATCTTCTAGACGGCTTACACTAATGGAGCTCTGCTGTTGCAACTCTTGGACACTGTTTTCGACATTGATTAGCTGAGCTGTCAACGTCGCAACATTTTGCTTTAAGGTAGCAATCTCGATAGCTGTGTTAGTAGCTTGTTCGTCCACTATCTAGATTGGTATTGCCATGAAATGATAAGCTACGACAGGCGTTAACACACAAATTAAGACACGGACCTTTGTTCTTTCAGCAAATTTGTCTTCTAGCTGCGTAATGCGCTCGAATGCCACTGTCAATTTGGCGTATGTATCGTCATTTGAAACTCGACTCAATTGTGCAGATAGATGTGATGTCTTATCGACATATTGATGCTCAAGATTGTTACGATGAATTTTAACTTTTTCTTCGGATGAATTTTTCTCCTGGTCTCGAAGGCAAACATTGCGATGGCAAGCACAATTACAACAATTAACACACTCTGCCCAAGCATCGCTATTCACTCTTGTAAGCACACCAACACATCGTCTGGTGTCATCAGTTTCCTCCGCAATTTCCTTGTTGTCATTTTCGTGTGTATCGTTTAGCGGCCACGGTCGCCGCCGACGTTTAAGTGAACGCTGGCGATCAAAAAATCCCCCTTCTTGATACAGAAAGTCACTCTCGTCCGCAGCAGTCATATCGCCCTTATCGTGTTCTCGTATTGATGCCCTTGTATATTCTGATTTGTCATAATCTGACTGGGCAATTCCACATCTGCTCGCGTCCAGTCCAGCAATTTTGGAAAATGATGCCAGAGAATACTTTTTCGTTGACCCTGATAGCCTCGTATTATTAAAGCGCGATGATGACGCGGGAGAAGCTGACAATGAGGAGGAAGACGTTAGCAGCGGGTCCAGCTCTGCTACAGCCATAGAAGACGATACACCCTTGTCCGAAATACCTCCATCAGATGCTCTCAACTGCCAGTGATCGAAATGCCAGTCGAGGGAAGGCATTGGAGGCAATGTGCGTTGGGGAGGAGTTTGTAGTGAAAAGACGGATGGCAAGTACCACTCAAGGTTTGACGTTTCTGACTTCAAATGATCTTCAAGAGCTACACTTCGAGAATCATCGCAAGTGAATTGGTTTTTTCCAGAATCCACCCCATCTTTATCACTCTCTCGATGCAAAGCACGCGATGATTGTTCATCCTGTGACACCAACGACAGAAAATACGGCGTCGTAGTTGCAGAGGAGTATAGACCGTGTGTTTCAAATGAAAGTAGTGGTAAAGATGAAGTAGGCGAGATCGACGCGGTTGCCGTACGTGTCGACCTATCATTGGAGAAACAACTCGATTGTGAGCCATCGCCACGCGGAATACCACTGTTACTAATATAATCCGCTTGACGCAGTTTATCACGCTCAGCTGAGGATGACTCCGAGCCAGCGGTCGCAACACTGCATTTTTCGGGATACTCCTCATTGTTCGTTCGGAAAAAGCTGACAGACGATGAGACTGTCGCACCAGTAGTTTGAAGCATTAGTGTAGACCCTTGATTTCTGTCTTCGGGCCCCAAATTCAATCTGCTGTCTTTTTTCTTTTTCGCTTTCCTATTTTTTCGTTTGTGCTTTGATAATGAGATATCTCGTGAGTTGAGCGTATAGGTCCACCCACCAGGTGTAAGCTGGCTGTCGACGACCGGTGTTATAACTCTGTGAAGCTGCTTATCCGCGCATGCCACAGCCTCCTTTTGCTTTTGGCGAAAGTGATGGAGAAGTTCTCGCAATACGCTTTGAAAGCGTGTATGCTGAGCTGCGCGAATTTCGTTGTCAATACGTCGTTGCTTCATCATTTTCTTGCGACTAGCTCGGCGCCGCTGAGAATGATTGGAGCTTTTGGGATTTTTCTTGCATCCATCGTCCGTCATGCTGTCGTGTGAAAACGATATCTGAGCTGTGCCCTTCAGTAAAGATTTCTCATCTTTCTTCGACAATCTTTCACATAACAGTAGCGAGCACTGTTCCTGAAAGTATTCTGCTTGTATTAGCTTCATTATGCTTGTTTGAGGAGACACAAACGCGTCCTCAAAAGAAACTGTGAAACAAATATCAACGGGTGCACCGTGATCCATAGGTCCTGTCGTCTTAATCAAGATGCTGATAAGTGCTTCCAATGAGAATCGCGCGGACTTATACATGTCTGCTGCCCTAGCTTCAATTGTCATCAATTGCTTCAAATCCTTAACATGGGCAATTGTTCTAGAAGCCAGAACTTTTAAAACTGCATTTTGTTGCTCAGAACTTGCCATCTCCCATTCGCGAGCCAAAAAAAGTTTGGATGCGAGACCTTGCAAAGGAATTTCGAAGTTCACATCTTTTTGACGTTGTCTCCATGCGGCCCAGATGTTAAGTTCCTGAAAAAAACATCACAAAGTCAAACATCGTCCACAAATAACATAAATGCATTTTGACCCGCTGTTAATCTTGGCGTCAGCACTGAAACTGCAGCTGTTACTCACGATTTGATTAACAAATAGAGCTTGGATGGAGTAAAAGCTTTGATTTCTTAGCCACTGGGCAAATCAAAAGACGCGAAGTCACTCAGATCATGTTTCTCTTAAACTTTATACCAGCTCCCATACCTTCGTTTCTCCCCATGTACGATGCTTCAGCGCAGTATCAGACGGACGCTCCATCAGAAAATTCCCATGCGCTATCACTTCCATTATGTAGAAAAACTCGGCAGCAAACGTCTTGTCTCTTTTACTTACTGGCTGAAAAAAATCCATCGACAACGCCACGGTATCACACGACTGAAAGGTGTTAAGTACTCTTAATCCTCCTAGCAGCTTAGAACAGCAAACTTCGTATTCTTTTGTATGAAAGCTACTCACAAAATCTCCATCTGCTGTCCGTATAATTGGACGCTTCACAAAATCCCTAAGAAGAATCAGATAGGTCAAGTGAAACTCCGTAAACATGAGATAGGCTCTCTGACCTTGCAGCGTTTCGTCGTAGCGTGTTAGTTGAGGTGCGTTTATAGGCAATGCTAGCAGCCTGTGGTAGCAATTGAAATTCATGTACACACGTATATTTGTCTCGGCAAGCTCTTGAGCGGGACCCCATGAGCAGCAGCGTCTTGACGAAGCCCGCATCCACCACGCAGCTCAATGATGCCATCTCCTCACCTTTTAAACTGTGCAACCACTTATAAATCGTGCGCTTATTTCTATTGAAAGTAAAGTTGCCAGGACGATGCTTGTGCAGCGTCATAGCAAGCTCTCCTAACGCGCGAACAAGTACATCAGTATCGCGGCTCATTTGAAGTTTTTATCCGCATTCAATTAGACGTTTACTGCATCCATAGTGTGGACCACTCGATTTAAATAATTCTGTATATCTCATGCTGTTATCATATCAATTATGGCTTTCCAACTGAGATTAAAACAGTTAACTAACTCAATTTCTTTGTCGTATTGCGAAAAATTATCTTAGCACATCAAAAGATAAACTTCATTTGTTGAAGCAGGCTCAAAGCACTGGCGACAGTCATAACAACGGCCAATATACTGGCGACAATCTGAAATATCCGGTATTGCTGTCCGCCCAATCGACCGATAAAATACGCTGGCAGCACGAAGCAAATTGTCGGATTGGTAGTAGCACCTAGAAAACCTAGAACAGACGTTATATCTTTCGATGCTAGAGCAACAACAAGGACAGCAACAACGAGTAACATTGATAGAGTAACATGCCAGACAACGTCTAGTCGACAGTTCGCCAGCAGCGCCTCACGAATGTTATCACGCAACGTATGAACGAAAAGCGGCACGGTCAGAATCAAAGCAATACTAAAGCCAAGACTTCCAACAATCACCGCGCCATCGCCGTGATAGTCATTCTTAAGAAAGTTAGACCGAGTAGCCTCACCGAATGTTAATACCACAAAAAAACCACAAAGTGAGTATATAGTCGTCGCGAGACCAATGCTGCGGTTCATGACTTTGTGCATCCTTCTTTTAGAGCGACGCTTGAGCACCAAGTAGATCGGAGGAATATTTGGGTGACACGTGAACGAGAACACTACAAGCGGCACTGCACGTAATATATGACTTAAGCGCCAGTCAAATAGTGGGAGGTGTTTTAATTGATACGCCATCGTTGGAGCCAGCTCTTCGTGCACAAATTGAAAGTATTTAATCACAATTACCAGCGTCATAAACACGATACATACGATCGAGAACAACGATGAAAATCGCAGTGAGTCCAGACTTCGTAATAGCGACAATGGTAGCACTAATAAACCAGTCAGCATCAAAATCAGCGCTTGTCGATTCAAAAGGAGGGTCTCACTAGAACTCTTCAAAACTGTTTCGAACGCGTACTGAATCAGCTCTGCACTACCCGTTAAATAACCAACACACGTTCCAAATAAATTCATGCACACAACCAATTGAGTAAATGCTGCAAGCTTGTGTCCACCTGTAGCTAAAGCTAAATCCATGTACGACCGCGCCTGTCCAAGATTCAAACACTCGAGCAGAATTCTCAACGAAAAAGTGGTAGCAATTGCTCCTTCTACGATCAAAAGAATGCCCAGCACTAGACCAGTCTGTTGTACTGCGTAGGGCAACGCTAAAATGCCAGCACCAACGATGGCAACGGTCATGGTGAACATAGAGCCTTTATAAAAACCACAACAGTACAGTATATTAGCAGTAGGCACAGTTCAGAGACTGCAGACTGTAGCTACCTGATCCAGGTTGGATCGTCTCGACCAGGAATGCTTGAATACACCCGCTACGCTTGCCGCGCTGCTGCTTCAGGTAAAAGTCGTCCTCGAACACAAGCGTCTCTCTGTCCTCAACAAGTTCATACTCTCCAATAGTTTGATTGGGATCTGTGCGGTTTCTTGACTCGCCCTCTTCCAGCAAGCGTTCCGACATGCCGCCGTCCAAATCGTTCCCGAAAGCCATCATTATGATCTGACGAGCTTTCGAAAAAGTGATGTAAACTGCCCAAGCTAGGTCTTTTACTATTCAATATTTCTCACGAACTTATCAAATTTATGTAATCATATTCGTCCAACGGTCATCATAAACAAACCACGAATACCGATACCTTAGTCGGGTCTTTAAAAGCGATTTGATAGTCAATAAGTGCAAGTTCAAGCGCTTTACAAGAGCATGGTGGTATCGAATTTAATAACTAATTACTTACTGATAAATATTGCTTGGGATTGAAACCTATGTTGGCTCGCTTAATTGTTATGTGGCATCGTAATCGCGATTTGGGTAAAGCGAAACGAGTACTACCCATGGGCCAGCCGCACCGACAGCAAAATGGAGATGTAAGCCGTCGAAGTTGAATATCTGACACAAGATTCTGACATCCCAAATTTTACCAGCCCTTCGGGTCAATCATAGTGACAGAAAAGCTAGCAAAATCGAGACAGCAATGTCGTTCTTGATTTGGTAAATGCCCGTCCAACAACTCTACGACGACAAGAGAATGGATTTTGAAGTGTGATGTGCCATGACTTCAAATTCTATATTTCATGGTAATAGTTGCGATTTGCGACACTGACAGATTGGCTTAGTATTGGGTCTGGGTTCAATCTCCTCCGTGGTTATTCTAATTACACTAATCATTCCGAACAGGTGTTCGGGGTTTACCAGGACTTGTCTTCCACAAGCAATGCCCCCCACAGGACAATCACTTTTCATATTGCGTATGATTCAGTACCACCAGATATATACGGTACGTTATTGTTGCAAACACAGGGATAACGGAACCATGGCTTACAGCCACGACATTTGACTTTGCAAATATAACTCACTGTTTGTAATACCATCTCGGAAACTAGCACAAAATCAGAAGTTTTACAGCATCTATACCTCTGCAGCTTATGAGCCCAAGCATTGACGCCAAGTTCAGAATCGAGCCTTTTGGCGGATCCAAATACATTTTGTGAAGCTACCAGGTGAAAATGCTCCCGATGTCGAAGGTATTGTAGGGGGCAGTCGGTGGTAAAGACGAAGTGTCCAAGCTGATGAAGCAACACGCGCACGCGGCAATTGTGCTTAGTTCAGCAATTTGTAGCTGATGCACGTTGTGACGACAAAGGATGCGTGAGAAACGTTACAAGACGTTTCAAAAGACGCAAACATGGTGAATCGTCAGTGTCTAGAAGATAAGTCTCATCACTTAAGTTCGCGGGGGATTTCAACAGTAAGCACACGAAGAGTTGGCAAAGCTCGTGATAATGAAAAATAACGTGTATTACGAGCCAATAAAAAAGCACGTCTGTTAATGCTTCGGGCCCTATGAGAGCCTGGTGCAAGCGCTTCACATGCCGATGCAGGCGTTTAGGCTTGCACAATTATTATGCAAGCTGATTACGGATTAATTGCGGCAGAAGGCTTTTACGCGCATTGAAAGCAACCGTAATACTTGCCAGGAAGAGCAATGGAAAGCAGCCGAGGGGGAGTACGCAAGAAGGGATCATAAGGGTCGTGTTAAGGCGGGCCACTACAAATGAGATTGCTATTTGAATGCAAGATCAAGTGGTAGAGTTCAAGACCAGTCAAACGTGGTGTTATACTTAACCGTGGGTAAACAAGATCTAGGTCAGCGTCGGCACACATGTGCAAGGTGCGCGACATATTTGAGGACTAAACAGAGTTGAAGATCGAACACAATATATCAAGCGCAAACAATAATCCTGATTTGGAAGTTATCGGCTATGGAACGATGGTGCGACGCATTTAGATGATACGTTCTGGGAGCAATGCTCGTTTGGAGAACTGCAACGGGGCTGCCTGAGCTCTTTGCTTAGAGAAAGCTTGGATAAGGTCACCGACCTTACTTTCTATACCAGAAGCAGTACCAGTGTAGCGGATCGCAATCCGCTACCTTTAGAGTACTTAAAAACCTTAACCAAGGCAAATAGACTCTTCCGTTCTGAATTGAACATGTATTTATTTGTTCTATCTGCGACAGAGCCGCCTAAATCTAAAACCTTATGTTTTCCCAATCAAATAGTAAAACCTAACAAATATGCATACCTACTGGCAGTCTCGCCACGTAGTGGCTTCTTGTTACGGCGTAGCCACACCATTGTGTGCTTACATCAACTTGTGTGATCCCCACCTCTGTATACCACGGTACGTGTAACCCCGTTACAAGAACCCTCTGTTCGTATTATATTTAATTAACTATTTTACAGCGTCAAATGCCGGGCAGTGTGACAGTGAACCTGTGCGTAAAGCCGTACGTTTAGGAATCGATCAGGAGTAAGAAAAGTCGCTGAATCTCAACACTGAGGCCACCACGTCGTGAAAGATGACAGCGAGCTGCGGCATCGGCGATTAGGACCTTCACACTCACCACGCTGGATATCATGATCGAGGACGGGCGAGCCACCTGTAAACCAGCTAGAAGTGGAGCTGTGTGTGTTGTTCGTGTAGCAGCCAAACAAATGTGAAAACACTCCATTCAAGACCTTCATATCTTATTTGAATAGGCGATGTGCTCTGCGGTTTTGCAAAATAAAACTTCTCTGCCGTAAGGATCGGTTAGGGGGCGAAAATGGAACCTATTCGATGCGATGGACATCTGGCATACTGATCAGGAACTATAAATCTCTCTGTTGCCAAGAACCTCAAAAGCACTTGCGGTATTCGTGATAGCGCGAAGTATCTGCGCATTGCGTATTCTGTTAGCTTGTAACTGAAATATATGAAGGCCTGAACTCCCACGTAGATCTGTTTGGCAAAGAAATTACAGGGAAATATTGAAATCCAGAAGACCTAGAGCAACCTTCAAATAATAGTCTGATCCTCACTGCGATCTGTATATATCGAAGTCATTAAAAGCCAGCTTTGTAAATAGCGGCCTTTTCGAGAGAGGTACGGTTCACAGTCCAATGTTGCTAATTGTCAACATCAACATATTGATTGCACTTTGAAAAACTTAAAAAGGCGTGATAGGCTCCGGAGCGTCCGGCCATTACGCACTACGCACCTGGCAAAATAGTACACAAAGACATTGATGCCAACTTCGAATACAGTTTGGATGTATCATGCGATGATAAACTATTCAATGCGTCAAAATTTCATTTGATCGTCAGGTGAAGTTTGCCGGCTTTAGTAGCATGAAACGCGGTCTAGCACCAGATTTCAATAGGGATGAAGTAGCTTATATGTCATGAACTTGGGACCGACAGGAAGGTGACAATTATTATATGGCGCGCTTTTATTTTGGCTGAGCGCTGATGAGTCATAAAATCACCTCTGCCAAGAAGCAGAAGGGATTTCGGTGTGGATGTAAAATTGGCTTCACTCGGTGTGGGGCATGTGATTGCACAAACTGACTTGCAAAAATATTGTTTATTGCCGAGGGCAGAACTAATAGGGCAGAAGTGGGAGAGAGTAATGGTACCAAGATGAGCCAGAGAAGCAAATATATGTCGCGGACACCAAGGTGTGTTCCTGCTAATTCAGGAATAAACGATGAGCATCTTTGGCGAAATGGTCAATCACAGCAACGGGCTAATGTTACGTATGCCAGAATCGGAAAAAGTCAAAGTAGCAGGTTTTCGCATCCCCTACGTCAGAATCGTCCACGTTGATGATGGACAAGGTGTCGGAAGTAGAAAAGCCAGGTTTCATATTTATATGGGACACCCCATCCTTGTTGTGTTACAGCGGCTATGTAGAGCCAGCACTATCGTGTTACACCGAGCATAGCAGTGAATCTTTATGGGGTTTTGACGAGAGATATGTTTCACTCGTGGATGAAATGATACGGGTAGCTTTAAGGTTATAAGTTTTATTCAGCCACCTACGGCAGAATCGCTAATTGAATCAGAAAAGGGATGCGGAAAGTAATGACGTCAAGGTCAAAGAAGTGGTACTGTCCGTACCGCGGGAGGGCTGAGATTATTATCTGTCATGCCAGCACTGAGACTCGTATATCACTGAGTGTTAGGAGTGGAACATTTATTCTCGTGAATTTGGCAAATCACTTTTACCCTTTAAATGACAGAATATCAGATGAGAGGTTCAGCAGGCGTGTTGTTACAGATAAAAATGCGCCATGGTACTGACTTAGCTCGCGGAGATTAGGAACAGTCTAACATAATAATCGCATCTTTCGTACAAAATACGAAGCGGGTTCCGTGAGAGAGAGTGAATCCGCCACTTGGCCAATTTATTTGTACCAAATATACTAACGGCAAGTGGCGAATAGCTGAACATTGTTCAATGCCAACAAACCTTTTAATTGCTAATGATATCTTCTCGTGATAGATTGCGATGCCTCGCTCGATACAGTAAGTATTCCGAACGAAATCGGCGAGTTATACCATAAAAAGCGTCTAATGCACCAGCGATGTTCATTTGTTCGATATACCAGCTGTTTATATCATCGTGCCTAAGACTAAATCGTATCCGACAATACTATCAGCAATAGTCGTTCAGCGTAGGTGGGGGGAGCCACAATAAGCACTTGCGGTCTTTTTAGATGTTATGCGGTTCAACATGATTAGTGAAAGCAATATCGAACAGTGTGCATTTTTCGCCAATAAAGGGTCCCTTCTTAAGGTTTTCTTTGTCTGGAAGACCCAGCAAAGTGGTAGTACCATTGTCCAAAAAGGACTTTAAAAGTGGTTTGGCCTGATTACCTACCTGCACAAGTTTAGCGCAAACTTCAACAGTATGTTAAATGATGCTAAGGTGGCATTTTAAAGACTATGATTAAAAGTTTCATGCGATTCTGGCTCGCTTGAGTACGAACCAGCTATGCATTGCCGTCTGTCACACACTCATTCTTTGCCTTAGGCTGTGCTGAGTACCTTTGAGGCGGGCAGGCTTACAGCAGCCAAAAAGATCTACCCAGCTCACGACATGGACATTTTTGTTATGAATTATGCTCTTTTCAAGTTCTGAAAGCATCTGCTTGGCTCTGAGAAGTTTGCTATGTATAGAGATCATGCGGTGATTTGCACAACGATACTGTCACCACATTGGTTTCAATGAACGACAAGTGATTACTCCTATTGCCAAGTAAACTCTTAAGCAAGTATGAACCGATTTGGCTTAATTTGCTCGCGGATGGCTTTCGCCTCGCACAAATTATGAAGTACGTTGATAGCGTTGCCAATTGCGAGGCAATACGTAGCGCATACAGGTCTGATGCAGTATGAATTGCGTTGCCCTTTATTGAAGCGCTCAATTGCATGTTTCAACTGACAGTCTTTTTCCAAACCGATCTCTCTTACAGCACCGACCGACTTGGCACTCAGTCTACGGTGGAATTTCATGATGAGGACATCGAATGCAGATAATTGCTCGGAGCCAATGCTTGTTCACCTCGAGAAAAGAAAAGAATGAGCATTATGTACTGATTTTCCAACGTGTATAACAAGTGTGTGGTTTCGCTTGACACATGTCAACGGATTTGAACCTCGCAGAATACGTCAGCATTTTCAGCCAACCTGCCTGTTTCGGCAGAGTGAGTATATACTTTTTTTGGATTTCCAGAAGACGCTTCCCAAAATTCCTGCGGTGTAGTCTTTGTTGACTGTCTGGGCAGAATGGTTCTTCTTGATGTTGAGCTGTCAGTGGCAATTATAAATGACCAAGGTAATCCTGGAAAATGTTCTACGCCAAAACGGCTTGTGGGTTACCATTATATTGAACTAAGATTGGCAGCTTCCATCAAAGTTTGGCAATATTTTTCGCTCAATGTTCTGGAGCAAGTTGAAATTATTCACTGAGTTTGCGTTGAAGACCATAGTGTATACATTTACAAGCGTTACCCCATCACATAAATAGTTTCGGGAATACTCGGGTGCCTTTGACATCTTCACGAAGTAGCTCTGGTCTTGGTGGGCGGAATGTCGATCAAATTCGACTTGCTGATACTAGCCCGGCTAACACTTCGTGGTAAATCAGTCATATATCTTAAAAAGTTTGAGCGTCGTGCACATAGTGCGTGACCCTAAAACTGAAAGTCAAGATAAAGAAAGCCAGTAGAGGCAGGTGGAACGCATGCAAATATGTTGTATAATAAAATGCTAGAAAAATTGCGATTTGTTAGCATACACATGGAAAGTCATGCTGCGACCATGAAACATCGAATTTTCACGGCCGTAGCGAAAAAAAACATGGTTGCACTCGTAACATTTCGGAGAGAATACATATCTTTTGGTCTGCATTGGTATGTCCAAGCCATACCACGATTCCGCTCTTACGAGCCATTTGGATGCGAAGCGATCTGATGTGGACAGGATAGTGTCCTTACCGTTCTTAAGCTAATCTGCGGTATACTAGAAGGTAACAATATGATTATGAGCCGTGAAGCTACCCCAAGCCACGCAGTGCGGTGGTGTAGCTCAAAAGTGCTGGCGTGTTTCAATTCGACCGAACGTCCAGTTTTATCAGAGTATACCGACGCACCGCCACCCCGAAACAAATCTAAAGAGGACTAGTTGTTGTTTATTGCTGACTGCTCGATGAGCATGGATTGGCCAATATTCACGTAGAATGATTATTGAGCCGGCGGGTTCTTCTTGGCTGTTGCCATTGTATGGTGAATCGATATCGATATATTTTCTGCATTCTTATGAGTATTTGGGGTTCCACTTTGGCGAGACTGTCCTGGTGCCGTATTAGCTTCCGCCCTGGCACACTCTCGGTCCTTACATTTTGTCGAGAAGAGGCAAAGTCACCCGTCGCAGCGCACTTTTGATTAGTGATTGTGAGGGCTGACCTTGTAAAGAGATCGGCCGATGCAATTGCTGTCCCAATTAGCGGGACTGGGAATGCAGGCAATAAAATGATAAGTTTTCACCATGATGGATGCATTTGCTCTTCATTTTGTAAAGCTAGCACTCTAGGCTGACGTCCGCTTCGTGAAGCGATTTGTGAAGCTGTGAGACGACGTCTTTGTCACCCCAGTGCGCAAACTGACTTCGAAACTGTTCAGCACTTTTACTAACACTAATAATCCTCGGCTCAATCATCGCAGAGTATATAAATTACCTGATTGGTACAGCATAACACGCTCGTGCAGTGCCTTTTGGCGCTCATTTTGTTCTCATGTTGAGCAGAAGCCCTGCATGTATCGTTTTTAGCCTTAGCGGCGGGTATGCTTGGCATTATAAGATAAGTCCCTGCGCTTGGAGATGCTGAGGTATAAGCCTGGTCTATTGAGCCAGGTCCAGCAAATTAGTGACAAGCTTAATGTAGTTGTGAGTCCTGCGGCAAGAAATTGCAGCATTTCTCGCCGTTGGGAACAGTCACGAAGCTCGTAACTCGTGCAAAAGGGTGGCATAACGAAAAGAGTTCTTTTTTTCAGTAATCTTCTTGGTGGGGGTAAGCACTTTAGGGTGCGAGATGTAGATTGAAGCGCCAAGTGCAATGGGTGCTTGCCGAGTGCTCATTTAGCACAATGTATTAAGAAGACAACAGGAGTAGCTCCAGTGTGATTTGCATCTTGTTGGGAAAGGTGTATTTTCGAGCTGCATTTTGTGCAATATTTATATTATACAATTGTACAGAATACACATTATACTTTTGTGTAATCGTGAATACTCAAGACACCAAATTTCTGGTACCAATGAAGGCAATGGAATTCCGCAAAAAAATGTGTGAGCATATCAGGCAACGCAAATATTAAACTTTATAACGTCTCATGTTAAATATCAGTATAAATACATTACTTTCTGATCCCACCAAGTTAACTGAGTCCTTTTGCTCCAAGGTTAACCAGACTCTTATAACTGGGTCATAACCAAAACGCAGAAGTCCAACCAAAAGACGTCTGTTACATCATGGACTTAATTGTTCCCACAATCTCGTCAATTTATCATATAAATTCTGTGCAATCAATTTCAGTGAAACCGCAAATTGTTCAAATGTGGCATCAAAAGTCCAAGGAATGATTGTAATTTCAGTACTTCTCAGCAACTTCAGTAGGCGGTGCGCATTTCGCGGCAATTTAACCGCAATGATTTCTGTTTGCACAGCCATTCGACAGCTTACAAGCGCGTGTGTGTCTACAGTCGAGTCCCCAAAGGAAGCGAACAATGGGCAAGTACCGTCCTTTTCGTCGTCGCGTGAGCTGGGTCGTTTTTCGGCACCCGAAGGTCCGCCTTTTACAGGCCCCGGCACGCACATCGCGCGAACGAGCCGAGCGAATCTGGCGGGCTACACGTCACTTGATCGTTTTACGAGGTCTGTAGAGAAAATATCGACTCTGCGAGTGCTTAAACCGCGTGCAGGCGAGTGCGTGGGTGGCTCCATGGATGCGTTACTAGGCGTGCAGTTAGTAGCCTCGTCACACCGTGACTTTTGCGTTTGCGTTAACTTTGTGCTTCCTGGCAGTAACGCCGAGGTACTTGGTATTCATCCAGCTGCCCTGGTAATTGCTATTAACGGCAAATCCATGCGCGGTGTGAAGCTACAGCATGTCCTTGCAACGATACGACGTGCACTTTTTGCTAATGATGTTAGCAATTCGGAAACGTATATTGAGGTACCAGATATCGGTGAGTACATTGAGATTGAATTGGTTCAACGAGAGCACGAGATGAATGTTGACCGCAACCCTTTCGCACTCACGAAGTTTCCATCACCCCAAGGTCAGCATTTGCCGGGTGTAAAGTGTTTTCAGGAGGATGCTGACCCAGTTCTGAGACAGGAGCTCATGCAGAATCATGATACGAACTCACCGAAGCTCGGAAGGCAAAGATCCAGGTCACTAAAGCACTTCTGGATGTCAGACCGATCGAGCAAAGCCTGCTACGAATGCGAGCAGTTGTTCACTTTTTTTCGGAGAAAGCATCATTGCCGTTCGTGTGGTCAAATTTTTTGCGCAAATTGCTGCACACGATTACCGCAGTCATTTGGCGGGAACAAAGTCGATGAGTTTATTGAAAGAATGAGAAAGCAGTTGGTGTGTCACACGTGTCATCGCCAACTACGAGAAGGACTACAGATGGAACTCACAGGTGCTAATTTTGAGGACAATGTGCAGAATACCACCAATTCGCCGCCAGGTCAGACCCTGCTTCTCATGCCAGAGCACATTGCCGATGCGATGAAACGCTCGACGTCTGACGCATCCAATTATAAGTGCTTGGAAAAGCCGGAGTTGTTTGACAAGGACGAAATCAGCGATGAGATGCGAGTGACGGAAGCGCCTGAAAAGTCTCGACCGCCGGTGCTGTTTAGTATGTTTCCGAAGGTACAGATTGTCGCAAGTGCACAGCATTTGGCTCACCAGCCGCATTTGCATGATATAACGACGGAAAATGAGAAATCAGGTCACGGCGCGGGTCACAGACCAAGAACCTTAAGTGAGCCGCAGATTTTGTTGGGAAGGAAGGATGCTCAGCATGCAAGTCAGAAGCTAAAGCGCTTGAATAGCCAGGCAGATTTAGGGAACCCAAGTAATCATAGGTGGAGTGAGACAGAGTTCAAGCGTCTTGTTGCAGAGTCAAACGCTCAGGCTCGACTTGCCGGTACATTTCCCCCCGCTTCGAATGCTATGACAATGCGTCCGAAGGCGATGTCTGCGTCATTTGACACACCGCGATTTGGGATTGCAGTGCAGCGAGATCCCTTTGGCTGCACCAGACAAACACCGAATAATGTTGGCATTCTTGCTATGATCGGACTATCTAAAAATGCTCACAATGAAACAGATGACGCGGATCTTGTTTCTAGAAAAGAAGCTGTTCTAAATCAAATGTCAAAAGATGCCCGCAATCGTCTAGAAGAACGTATCCTTCAGTTGCTGGACAGCTCTCCAGCAGTGTCGCAAGAGCTGATGGTCGAACAACATCGATGGATGCAGATTATTAGCTTGTTTGCTCAGCGAGCTGCATTTTCGGTATCTTGCGAACCTGACAGGGGAGACTCTCTGGATATTATGCAATATGTTCGAATACAATGTCTTGATGGTGGACACGTGCAAGACAGTTTTTTTATCGATGGTGTTTTCGTTCACAAGAGTTTGGCACGCAAAGGCATGAGGAGCGACATCCTAAACCCTCGTATTTTGCTTATTGCCTCGGCATTAGACTATCAACGCAGAAAAGATGCAATTTCATCGCTGGAAAGTGTTGCTGGTCAAGAATTGGAGTACATGCATATTGTCACAGAGAAAATCCTAACTCTGAATCCTGACATTGTAATTTTCGAAGGCCACGTTCATCGAGTTGCCGAAGAACTTCTTTTTAAAGCCGGTGTTTCCGTTGTGAAGAATGTACGATTGCTCGATTTACAGCGTATTGCTCGCTGTACGGGTGCGTCTGTGTTGACATCGTACGACCACATTGACAAAATGTCAGATGTCGGGGTCGTCGGTACTTGTAAACGATTTTATGTGCTGTTAAGCGATCAAGAACCGAAAAGTGCCAAAAACATTGCTGCTGGGTCCAATGTGGATTATTTTCACACGGTGGAAGACAACGCTGCAATTTCTCAGAAGCGGAAGAAGCGTACTCAGCGCCAAAATATCGTATTTGAAGGAGTTATAACTTCAAAGGGATGTACGCTGTGTTTGCGTGGAGGCTCACCCGATGTCTTTACAGAGATTACGAATGTGTTGACCACAAGTATTCGTGCTGCGTACAATATGCGGCTGCAAAGATCTTTGCTGGCAGCTTTTGGATACATTCCTCCTTGTCAAAACCACGAGCGATCTGTTGCAGAAGATTGGTTCGCGAAGTCGTCAACTTCAATGTACTTGTCGCTAAAATCAAATTCATTGTCGATGCGAGCCGCATTGAAGGAGACGCAGGCAATGTGCAAATGGTGCAAAGCGCACACACGTTTTAACAATATTAGTTCTCTTCGAGGAGTCCGGGGAACAGAAGATGACAGTAGCTCAGCAAGTGCTTCCGTTTTTCAATCCAGTCATCTTACTTGGTGCTCCTGCGGAGCTAAGTCGTCCCACTCGCTTAGAGATCGCATCCTCTTTTCGACCTGCTGGAGCACATTGGAAGGAAAAACCGCATCAAAAGCAGACATGATGTGCATCGACTTCTACACCTCAAATGACATGTCTGTTGGCCAATTTCTCGACAAATTCTGTTTTTCAAACAGTAAAATTGAGTTTAAACGTGCGTTTATGTCGTCGAAGCTGTCTTTCTCCCATGACACTTGCCGTTTAATTGTGCGGGTGAAGGATTTGAGTAATTATAAGGATACTAGTGATCAGCTGCCCCCGGCTGAATTTCTTCGAGGGTTTACCTACCGCGCTGTTTTGCAACGGATTCGTTCAGACGAAGTGCTTATGTGGTCGCGCAATATAAGCGGTGGGAACTCATCTACTGTTCTTTCGTCTAAATTCTTGGTGGTTCCGAGTGACACGTGGAATTACTCCTTTGGTAAGTTTTTGGAAGATATGTTCTACGGAAAAGCTATGGACATTGACTGCGTCCGCTTTCCCCATTTGGCCGGCGTTAATGGATCCCGAGATGCATCACTAGTCCATTATTTCTCTCGCCAAGGGCGAGTGGTTAGTATACACGTCGAACCCCTTGAGCCTGTACTTCACGTTGCGTTGCAGCCAGCACTATGGCCGAACCACATCGATCTCCAGGTCCAGCTTGATGCTATCCATGACCTTTGCGATCTTGTTCGTGAAGTATACGATGTAACAACTTCAAAAGTCGCTGAATCAATGGCAGATTTAGTCACACCGCTTCACGCGAAACAAAACTTAAAAATACTGCGGAATGAAGTCCAGCAGTGGTATTCATGTTTTGGAGCGAAAATTGAATCAGACCCACCACAAGACGTGTTTGCATACAATGCTCACTTTCGGGAAATTTACGAATACGCTGTTGGGTGGAGTTTGCGTATTACACGAGCCGTGCAGGCGACAGTGAAACCTACGATGGCAAGCTTCGTGAGTAGTCCAAAGAGCGCTCTACCTAAGGCTTGGTTTGATCAATTGGCCCAACAAGCGGAATCTTGTGATCGGTACAACGTACCTCTTACGCCAAGTGTGCTTGAAATGACACCAGTGAACCTCAACTTCCAAGAGCCTGGAAACTTAGCGCACCTTGCAAGCTTTGCACGCTGTTTGGCAGCTGCAAAGCATGCTTCGCCATCCACAGGAATGGCCGAGGTTGCTAACGAAGTAGCCAACACTTTGAGACAGAATGGATTGACGAGCTCTCATCAATCCGAGCCATGGGATACGGATGATAGCTACGATCGTTATGATGAATCGAGTCACTCTTTTCCTGCCGATTATAAGATAGAATCGGACACATTTCCGGCAGTCCCATCTTACCAACAGTCCTTCTCGATGATGGGTACTTCCGGTCATGTGTCCTCGACGATAGGAGCTCTTTCCTCTAGAACAGTTATCGAAAGTTTTCGACTAACGCAACAAGCAAAGAAGTCTGACGGTCTGGGGTATCTTTCCTTACCGAAACGCCTTCTTGAATGGCACCCCAGCTTACCGCTGGGGGTGGATAAAGTTACAGTCTTGGTAAATGCAAAGCAACCCACTTCGGTGGTGGCGTACTCGCTCTTTTCTAAAGAGTACAGCCAGTGCATCAAAGAGAACATGCAGAAGGAAGATGCACGATATGCCTTCGAATCGAACACAAACGGGATTCCTTCTTTGTCCAATTGTGATCAATCCGAAGAGATCAGAAGCATGCTACGTACTCTGCGATCCGTAACGCGTAACAACGTTGACCACACTTTTGTCGATGAGAATCAATTTCAGTCTGCCATGCGTTTCAGCTGCAAGTC
The DNA here is from genome assembly GCF_900000015.1 of Plasmopara halstedii. NCBI lineage: Eukaryota > Oomycota > Peronosporomycetes > Peronosporales > Peronosporaceae > Plasmopara > Plasmopara halstedii. The sequence continues at coordinate 3,398,776 of NW_020187532.1, read as the reverse complement.
TTACTACGCTATGCAATTTCACGCGCTTCGAAAACTGTACTACGGTGGGGATAGAAATTACGTAGAATCGCTTTGCAACTGCCAACAATGGATTGCAGCAGGCGGAAAGTCTGGAGCTGGTTTCCTCAAGACGCGTGATGAACGATTTATCGCGAAGGCCATTCCGGAAATCGAGCTGCAAATGTTTTTGAGCATGGCGAACGAATACTTTTGTTACATGGCGAAAACCTTCGAGAACGATCTGTCATCCATGCTTTCGAAAGTACTTGGTATATATAAGGTTTCAATCTCAAATACAACTCAGGGTGGGACTAGCGATCAAAACGTCCGGATGTGTATAATTGTGATGGAGAATTTAATGTACGGGCGCGAGGTGGACTTTTCATTTGACCTCAAGGGTAAGATGGAAGGACGCTACAAAGAGGACTACAATGGCAATAGTCGTAGCGTTCTATGGGATCGCAACTTTGTGGAGCTAGCGGGTGGAATTCCGTTGCCGTTGCAAGAGTCTGCGCTATCGCTGCTTTTGTCTGCGATTATAAACGATACAACCTTTTTAGCGTCCGTCCAAGCGACCGACTACTCTATGCTGGTAGGCTACGATGTCAACAAACAGGAGCTCGTGGCTTGCATAATTGACTACATACACAAATATGATTTCATGAAAATGATGGAACACGCTGGCAAGCGACTGATTCAAGAGGAAGGTGAGATCACCGTCCTTAATCCAAAGCACTATCGCAAACGCTTTTGCTTGGCTATGAATAAGTACTTTGTCACAATTCCATCGCGGTACACGAAGGTGACCACTGTCGGTCGTAATACAGCGTCGAACAATGCGACATTCGGTAGCTCGGTGGCAGCTATCCAAGAGGATGATAGAGACTACTCGCAGCCTTCATACAGCACCACTGGCACGTATGCCAGTAACGTAAGCACTGTCGCATCATCAGCAAATGCTTACCGCCGCCACTTCTGAATGCTCGACGCTATTTATTCACGCTGTACAATAGCAAATGCGCACGTTCAAAAATTAACCTTGGAAAGGTGAATCAACGCTGATGACGTTGATGCCAAAAGTATTTTCGTAGTTAAAAATGAAATGCAGTTTTGCTTCTTCAGTTTTGGTGTTTTTTTGTCTTAGGTGAAATTAACTAAGTCAGCGGATCAAGTGACTCACGAGATGGAATCGCTATCAAATCGTTTCTTGCAGGAAGAAAGAAAGGTGGAGCAAAACTACTTGCAGCACGGTCAAGAGATATCATTTGATGCTCTGCGGCGCAATGCACGCCAGCTCTTTCGCATGTTTGACCGGGAAAAGTCAGGCTCAATCAGCTTTGAAGGTACATTGCAATGATGATACTCACGCGTTGTGGTCTTACATGTTTGTTTATTCGATACTCAAAAGTATACAAGCAGATGCTAGCATTCATGAAAGTTGACTTACTAGAGTCAAAAGCTTATCGCTATTTCAAACTGGTTGATGAGCAGAACAAGTGCGTAGATACTTTTGAGTGATACCTCTTGCTGAGTCTGTTTAATGATAGAGGCTTAATTGATGAACGGGAATTCACTATTGCGATGTATGTCACATACATACGCAATCTGCTGAAAAAGCAGACGCATGAAGGTACCGAGCATGTGCATACTTTGTCTCCGATCGACGTCTTTAATCAGTTTGACAGTGACCATAACAAGCTACTCAATGCTCTTGAATACGAAAAAGCACTGGAAACGCTCGGTGTGTGTCTGTCTCCTAAACGCACTCGGAAGGTAACACGTGAAACTTTTTCGAAAGCCTCCACAATTTCGCTGGAACAATTCATATGCGCATGGGTAGGGCTTGTGGACGTACGAGCTGAACTCCAAAAGCGTGCAACAATTACTGAAGAGCTCGATATATCCGTCAGCCAAAAAGCAGGAAAAAAGACTACGAAGTTAATGCGGCAGACATTGCTGGATATGATTTATCGAGAGGAAGAGGAAGAGCTCAGCGCAACGCTTCAAGTTAAGGAATCAGTATCTCACATTAAAAATGAACGCCCAGCTAGACAGAAACGTTTGCGACGATTGGGCCAGCTGCAACGACGTGCTGCTAGTTTTGCGCGAACGAAGGACCAATTGGTCAAAGATAGACAAGCTCATGAAGAGCAGCGATTGCTTGATTCGGCTGACAACGAGGGTGAGAACTGTGTGAATCATGAAGGCGAAATGGAGGAGCTGATGGTGTCAAATCTGCAACTTCAAGCCCGTTCAGGCGACGACACCTTGGACTTACGTGGTCAACAGCTAAAAGAGTTCTCATTTTCACACGACTTGTATCCTGGTAAAGATACCCCTTCATCCATTTCTGGTCTTATCATCTTAGATTTGTCACACAACCAGCTGCAAAGTCTTCCAAGCGATGTTTTCACGCATCTAATCGCGCTACAATCATTAGATATCAGTTATAATGAGCTAAGTACATTTCCAAAAGAAATTGGAGAACTAAGGAATTTGAAGCTCTTAAATGCCCGCAGTAACCGACTGGAAAATGTTTCAGTAGCTCTGACAAATCTTCATGAGTTGCGTGTACTGCATCTTACGTACAATCGGATCACAAGCTTTGGCGATAATTGTCAAGGTCTTTGGTCATTAGAGGAACTAAATTTGGCCGACAATATGCTTGAAGGTCTTACGGATGAAGTTGGTGAGTCTCTTGTTAAATTAGCTCGGCTTGATCTGCGCGGCAATCCTACTCTCAAACGAATACCTAAAAGCTTACAACAACTTCAAGACTTAAAAGTTTGGGATCTAAGTGCTTGTGAGCAAAAGAGAATTGGCAAAGAAATGTTTGGTCCAAGGCTTCAGAGTCTTCGTAGCCTGAACTTGTCGTATAATTTTCTTTCAACGTTGCCAGATAGCATCGGCACAATCACTTCTTTACAAGAGTTGAAGCTTGAAAATAACGCTCTTTTGTCGCTGCCTTCGACAGTTGCAAATTTATCTGAACTGGTCATTCTGAACTGTAAACGTAATGCGCTTCAATGGCTCCCATCAGAATGTGGAGAGCACTGGGGATTGCTCGAGGTGCTTCAACTTTCGCACAATCGTCTTGCTGCTTTGCCTGTCACGCTGGGAATGCTACGCGTCTTGCGAGTACTTCATCTCTCGAGTAACTGTCTAACATCGTTACCACTTGAGCTTGGAGCTTTGACTAGCCTTCGTGAATTTAATGCATCTTGGAATCAACTAGCATCCATACCTGATGAATTTGGGTGTCTCGAATCATTAACATCACTTGATCTTTCCCACAACCAAATATCGAAACTTCCTGAAACATTATCTATGCTGAATGGCTTGACATGTCTCCAATGTTCACACAATGCACTCACAACACCACTTGAACCAAGTTTGGGTAATCTAAAGCGCCTACACTACTTGGATTTGGGAGAAAATCGTCTTGTTGAGTTCGAGCCATGTATGTATCAGCTTCCGGAATTAAACGTGCTAAAGCTAAATGGAAACAGGATATCGATGCTTCCTCGCGAAATGGCTCAACACTGTATTGCACTTCGTCAACTAGACTTGTACAACAATCACTTGCAAGCGTTACCATTAGAACTGGCTCATCGGCTTTTAAATCAGCTCGAAGTCTTCTCAATTGGACGCAATCCGTTCACGCTTTTACCGGAAAAAACTAGCTGTACATGGGACCTAAAGGATCAATACTCAGCAAGCTGCACAAATGAATATACTCCTTCTGAGGTCAAAGAATGGGTAAGGGATGCTAGCATCTGCTACCCAGTATTTGTACGTGTTTGGGAGCAGCTCGTGGCTGAATTACTCGAATCTCAGACACTGCCTTTACTTGATAAAAGTTTTGAAGATGGAAAGAAGACCGAGACAAAATTACTACCGACAAGCCGTGAGTTCTGTCAGCGCGTGGAATCCATGATGCGTGCTAGTAGTGATAAAGATAAGCCAGAGGGGATGTGGCAACCACGGTACGAACGACTCGCTCGGCACTATTTCTACGAGGTTAAACACGTCGGTCATACTGCTGTATTTGACGCATCGACTCATCAAACGCTTCAGAAACGAAACGAGGAAATCAAAATGACCTTGCAGAGTCTTCGGTTGGAACGCGCAGCGATTGCCATTGAAAAATGCAATCATCAACGAGCACGTTTAAAATCCGTGTATGATACAGACAGGACGGTATTGGAAATAGCCATGATACAGGCACGAGAAAAGCATAATAATCACGAGACTTTGCTTCTTCAACACGCTCGACAAGACACACGCGCTTTCAACGCACTACTAGAAATTCAGGTCAATGTCGCGCAGCAAAGACATGAGGAAGCACAGAAGCTTCAGCGTGCAAGGTTTGCAGATGAAATGAAACGACTAGCACGCGAGCGACTACAGACAAAGCAACAGCTGAGCTTAAAAAATTAATGGAACTAGTAGAAGATTTGCAGCAGCTACGGAAAGACCACCTCATAGAAGCTATGATATGTGAGCGCTAGAACAAAAGTTGTAGCAAGTTTATTATCGGCTCGATGGAGCATTTTTCGTTGGATGGCCTACTCATTATTTCCTGCAGCTACAGCTTCATCCTCGAGCGTCTGTGCTTTTTCAATCATAATCGTTAAGCTATCAACATGAGCAATGACGGCAAGGCCCCACACATAGAAGCAGGAGGCAACGGGGCTTGCAGCATCAAGCTCTGTCTTGGAAGTGTCATTAAAGATCTGCTTTGCGGAAGACATTGCCGCTGGTGTTGCTGGTAAAGCGTTTCGTATGGCACGAAGTCCACTAGCGCTCATGCTGCCAGCTTCTGTCAGTGAGTTAATTGTCAAGAGCGAAGCAGCAAAGGCGTGCAAGCACGGTGCTAATACGTCTATGCTTAGCAATGGCGAAATCTTGTCCCAACTCAATTCACCCGTTGCAGGACTGTGCATTTCTTTACTCGTGTGACCGAGAAGCTCGAGCGCTGCTGCATACGTCGAAAGCACCACTTTCTTGACCGGCACGATACGAACCGACTCAATCGATAACGATGTCTTGTGTGATACGAGAAGCGTTGTCAGAAACGATAAACGAAATTCCGCTTCCTTTGCGGCACGCTGCTGCTGACTCGCTTCACTAATTTCTTCATCTTCTGATAATGCCGGCAGCGATGTTGCCAGGTTCTCTTCCTGGACAGCTACTTGCTCAGCAAATGCCGCCGAAAACTCTCGCAATCGAGGCTCATCATCTGATAAATATCGCTCGTATTCCTTCTTATAAAACGCACGCTCTTTTTCTTCGAGAATAGTCAAGAAACGTTCTGTGGCATGATAAAAGCATTCGGCCTCTTTCTTGGTGAACGCCCGTGCTTGACCCATTGTGTCAGCTGAAAAAACAAGCCACTGTTCCAGTACATTGGGTTCATTTGGATCACTCTCGTTGTATACGTCAGCATGCAAGTAACTTTTGTACTGACCTGCGCGTGTAATGAGCGCACCCAACTTTGGTATTCCAAATGATTTGACTCTCGGCTCACGTAGTACATTTTCGACATGTACATATTTTGGCAAGATAGCCGGAAGCGCATTACTCTCGCCGTCAACTGCAGCATTACCATTTTCATCTACTGGTTCAATTTCTTTAAACACGTCAAACGTAACGCCGACTCCACGAAGATTATCTTCAATCGTTTCGTTTTCTGGCTGAACAACGAACTTGTCGATTACGGAAGACTTTTGATGCTTAGAGCTTGCTATAAAATGGACGATAGCGGCTCCCACTGAATTAACACACTTGCGACCAATGTAAGCTTCTTCAGCATTAAGTTCCACGCTAATCCATTCTGCAAATCTTTCCAACATTTGCGTTACGCTCGATTCGTTCAACAGCTGAGCTCGTAGCAATCTTTCTGACTCTATTTCGTGCTGTTGAAGATCTTCTCCATCTAACATTTTGTGAGCAAGATCGAGCGGAGTGACGAGTATCGATGGTTTTCTTTGATTTTTGATTCTATGCTGAGCCTCCTCGTTGGCCACATGCTTGAGTAGAAAATTGCCGAGAAATTCAATGGGATCTTCCGGTTGCAAGATGGCCAGTTGAGCCATTGCCTCGGTCAGAGGAACGCTTACGGTCTCGTGCAAGTATGTATGGTCCAGGTCGAAACTGGTCGCCATAAGAGCTGATTGTGTGTATCTTAAAGCGTCGCGTCGTTTCACAGCAAAGGCAGAAAAAACACAATTGTGTTTATCTGATACCAAAGATTAAGGATTGTAAATTAGTTTCTGGTCTTTATGAATATCGCAATTTTGGTACTTATGATTCACCTAAGTGTGATATGTGACTCGTACATAAATTTTATTCATTTGTACGAAATGTCTAATATACTTTACCCACTACGATGTGGACCACCCTGGGGCTCATACAAAAATTGACCACTCCACGAGCACCTACTGCGTCTAAGGTTTCAACTCTCTTTCTGCACATTACCGTGCCTACTTTTCTGGCGTATTTGCACTGAGGTTTTGCTCCCATGTACCAAATTAAACGGCGCACAAGCCTTCACCAAAAGCACGGTCTTCGCGATCGACAAGTAATTGCGTCAAAACTTCTGTTGAACCTACACACCTTTTTCGTATCATGGGCAATTGCCGTGTGACGCCGTAACTAATCCAGATTACAAAGTCAATTACATGGCACACCTTTATATCCGGAGTTGACACACTCATACTTATGTTGTAATAGTCTGTCAACAAATGATAGGAAGGATCCAAATGATTCTTAAGAACAGCTGAGTTGACCCTTAAACTAGTTCCCGCGGGTATCGTCAATGATTTTATCATCCATAGATTCGACGAGCTCAGCTCCTCCTTCCTTTCATGTCATATCGTGCCATTTGTTTGACCTCGCCGTCTTGAATCCAATGCACATATTCCCGATGGAGGTTTCTTTAAGCTCTACACGAGAGCTTTCGCCAAAGGTAGTGAGAGGAGACTCATAGCCCTTAGGGCTTTCCTGATTACTTTAATAATGAGTGAATAATCTGAATCGCTACTTCCTCGTTGAGCTTTACTGATCCGAACGGTTTCCCATGCTAGCAATGATTTCGCGATACCGCCACGGTGTGAAAGGTATGTTACATCCTATTTGACCTCAAAGTTCGTACCTCCATTTGCAAGTTACAGTCGCCCTTTAGCTCCATCATCTCTGGCTTTCCGATCGTGATACAAAAGATAACACCTCACAGCTCTACTTTTACCGGTTACCCAGAAGTACACTCTGGAATAACACTATACAGTCATCCTTTCTCCCTCAACAAAAACATACTCTGGCGTGTGTTATGAGAACAAAGCCTTTGCCGGATCATCATCCCAAGAGCTTTCTTGACTGCCGCTTCTACCTTGTACGTTCTGCACAGGGCACCAAGTGCATCCACCGCTATCGATTTGAGACAGTCGTATCTCCTCCTCGGAGGCTACCACAGCTTCATGCCCGAGCTAAACGCACTTCTGCTCCCTGTCAGGGATGGATTTATTGGCGGCCAATGCTCTACCGGGAGATTGTGCGTGGGCCCTAGCTTTTTGACTTCCTGTCGGCCAGTGGCCCGTGGTGTTTGCACCACGCCCAGCTCAGAATGACGTCATATCACGAACACAGACAAAAGACTAGGCAATGTTCCACGTTGATAACGTCATCAATCTTTACATGATTTTTAAAATCTTCTTTCGTGCGCGTTTGAAAGCGGATCAAGTAACAGTAAGTTAACCTCCACATTCGCCCCAACTTGCTGTATCAGAAAGGCTAATAGCCAGTGTCGAATTGTGCCTGCATATCATAAAATGAATTCACGAAAATTTCGGCTCAAGCGCAGATTTCAAGGGGGATTATTCTGCGAAACAGTCTGTTTGGCTGCACTTTGAGTCTTTCATAATTATTTCAGCTACTTATAAGAATCAGCGATACCCCTCTCAATGCGGTGAATATTCCCAGGGGGATACTCGGGGAGTGGCTGATTATACCACAGGGAGTGTCTCATGCTCCATCGACGATTAATCCTCTGATGACATAGCTGTTCAGGCCACATCGTGGCTATGCGCAATCTACTTCGACAATATTCATTCATACCCATGCAGTGCATGGGAATTTGGACGTGAAAAGTCACAATTAAACTGGGGCAATTAAATTTTGAATTGATGTGCTTCAATTTACCTAGTAGTCAACATTATCTTTTATGCCGACAAAATGTGCTTGCTGCTATATTTCATTACGAAGCAGGGCCTGCGGGTAAATTTTGCAAGAATGAAAACAATTGTCGATTGTTCAGTGCCTTGTTCCCGAAAGGCGTTGAGGAAGTGGCTTGGTCTGGCCAACTGCCTGTACAATACAGTGCAAATTATGCAGACATGGCGCTACGAATTCATTCAAAAGACCTATTAGTAGTGTTGGGTGCAACAGAAAGGTGACGTTTAAACCTATACAGGTCATGCATCGTCGCGAATAGTGCCCTCGAACCTAATTTCTCGCTGAAGATGGGATATTGGTCATTCTTATCTACCAAGTATGCCCTCGGCCTATGATGGTGGCGATTCGCGTCGCTCGGATATTGAAATTTTGCATGTGACGACGCTGATGTTCCCAATTGTAACGGGGTTACACATACCCTGGTAACAGGGGTGTGCTTCTAATCCGATGGGCATGGTGTGACCACACCCAAACATGAATACGGCACGGGGCTGGATAGCCAGTAGCTATACATGTATTTTGATTCTACTATAAATGTTTAGGAAAATCTATGCATTTAAAATCAGGCGGCTTTGCCGCAGATATAAATAAATAAAGTCAGTTATGAATTTAAACCGAA
>NW_020187532.1:3389491-3389846 GCF_900000015.1 Plasmopara halstedii | reverse complement strand
TCCTTGGATCGAACCTAATGGGTAGGTAGTTTGTTGGTGTCTCATGTCCCATGTCCCTATGTCCTCATACCCATGTCCTGTGCTCTATGTCCCATGTTCTATGTTTGAATTTCTTAAAACATTCGTTCTGTATGTATCTGTAGGTCACTTAGTGTTAGAATAACAATTGTGAAAAAACAGTCAAATATTGAACTCGACAATGTACGCCTAAAGTTTATGTATAGGGAGAATAAAAAAAATGCCCCAACTTTTGCCTGTTGGGGCATTTTTTTATTCTCCCTTTAACGAAATACCCCACAACAACAAAGTATACATTAATATGCTATAACCATTCAGTTTACTATTAATCAAGTAA
>NW_020187532.1:3388945-3389014 GCF_900000015.1 Plasmopara halstedii | reverse complement strand
CTCTACCATCTGAGCTAATGTGGGACCTGGTTAGAAGTCACGTATTCTTTAATTTAGCCATACTTGGTC
>NW_020187532.1:3387936-3388935 GCF_900000015.1 Plasmopara halstedii | reverse complement strand
GGGGGGGGGGCTGACTTGTCGTCAAGCTACTGATTCTAAAAACACCAAAACTCTAAGGCGTGATCGACTCGTTTGCATTTCCTGACGCTCCTGGTCGCGTTGCTTTTTTTGATTGACTGACACGTATTTTTAATATTTCAGCCTTGTTTGTATTTCCCAGAAGCACTAGATACTGAATTACAACCGGCGGCTGTAAAGGATAAATAAATATATTTCATTTGCAAATGAACAGTTTCCATTGCACAGTATGAGTGGATCTTTCAACGCTGATTTCAGGACTCCAGCAACTGCCCATGTGCATCAAATTTTGTTTGCGGTTCGCATGTTCGCTTATTGGACTTGCAGGTACTCATAAAAAAGCGCTTTAACATGGCAAAAGGTCGCTATAGCCGCGACAAATTTTGCATCTTCAGTGGAGATGGCGCCCTATTGTATAAGGCAAAAGCTAACATGGGGGATGACGTCCATCAAACAGTCCCAAATCTGATCCAGGCACAAAAAGACTCAGCTAGGTACGTCTACCTCTTTGCTTTAAATCCGATCAAAATACTTAAATTTGAAGCTCCATTGTATATACATTTCGCTACGGTAATTCATTGAACGTCTTGCATCTCAATTCATCGGTAAGAAACATGTCAGAATATTCTCATTTTGATTTCCATCGCTGGGAATCTTTACTCGCCGGCCCGAAGAATAACGCTGAGCCTATGCCGCATGGAGCAGTTAGATGATATCAGACTCATGAAGACTATCTTCGTGCGTCATAATGTCCTGGAATTTACATCAACGGATCTAAGTAAAAAACACTGGCACTTGGCTTGCGTTGGAGCGAGGCGTACGCTGCCAAGAGGCGAAGCGCAGTCGAACTGCGCTTGAGAGAAGGTCATATGACGAAATTTAAAGGGTATGAGCGCTCGGTGGGTTGCAGCAAGATACATAATGTGTAGCGGGGCTGTCATAGCTCTTTGCTCAGAGGAAGCTAAGGTAAGGTTACCGACA
>NW_020187532.1:3382163-3387926 GCF_900000015.1 Plasmopara halstedii | reverse complement strand
GTGTAATATTACGGCTCCCCGGTGATAATTTACGTACTGGGGTATTTTTTTTATTTTTGGAAAAGTTGGGGCATTTTTTTTGGCAGTCCCGCCACATAGTGGATATTTGTTAAGGTGTAGCCACACCATCTTGTGTACCCAATCATTTTAGCAGGGGTTGTCTAACACCGTTACACCTTAGCTTATTAGTGGTGCGACAGTCTTTCGGATGATCGTCGTAAAGGGAACACTTGTTAGGCTAAACAGGATACGTCGTCAAATTGGTCCATCATTTATGCTCGATAATGGCGAAGGTGCATTCGCATCCTTCGATTTAGGTGCATTTCTGCTCTGCGCTCGTCGACGCAAGTCGTCTTCGACGCGTGTCATGGATGACTGAGTCTCAGAGTCGAAAGAAAACCTGAAGAAAGCCTGACGAATAGTCCGAAGAAAAGTGTGAAGAAAATGTATGAAGAAATTGGATAAACTCACTTTTGATATTGGAATAGTGTAATGGGCGAGGTCCCATAAATATATTCACATATGCTGTGTGTACCATACATATTGTGTACCTGTTCACCATATATAGTTGCATTTCCCCTTTCAAATTTGTTGTAGCAGAACTGGAAGTACTTGTCAGGTTCAGGAAGTTAAAAGCCTATTGGCTTTGACATTAAATGCCACTTCATCTATCCTCTCCTCTACGTAAGTCAGCGGCCCAATGGAAGCGAGCAACACGCGGTGAGGCGTGTCAGTTGAACTAAGTATTCCTCGGAAAGTGTGTGTACACAGACGGGCAATTCCCGTCACACGTACACCTTCCACATCTATGTTATTTACAACTACTCACGACGGTTTAGAGTAATTTCAAAAACATAGAATCTAATGATGACATTGGGATTCGATAGCGGAGACACGGTGAGACTCGAGGGCTGTAATACTAACGTCAAGTAATGAATACAAATTCAACATTTAAACGTATATAAAGAAGTTCTAGTTCAAATCGAATTTATGAACGTGGTATTGGTGCACATTGATTGCGTGCCAATCAATCGGGTTTGTGCGCAATTTCCAGTAAATCCACCTGGTGTTGTGCGACGGTTCGCCGTGAATCTTGTACAGCTTTTGCTTAAAGAATCCGCATTAAATTATGCACAGAGAAGCGAGCCACGAGTCCTTTAGGTGACAAAGGACTTTGAGTGTTGTTTCCTTTCATGGCTTCTTATACAATCAAGATTATGTGCTATGGAAAATTTACTAATTTACTGTCGCCTATTTTACCGTCAAAGAAAAGAAATGCGATTGTAGCAGTCGGTATGACCTAGCATACTGACAACACAAGTACTACTTCGTATAAGTGCGGTCGGAAGTCATTACTATATTTATCACTCTGAGATTGCGATTCGACAATATTGAGGAATATTCGTAATATATGAATTCGAGAGGAAAGTCAAGTCGAAACGAAGAATATCTTGTATATGTATGTTAGTGAATACAAGCTTTAGTGATGCAGTTATAGTCGACTGTTGCGGCTCCCTTATTTTCAGGAACTTCTTTGTAAATACCGGGTAGGCTATCGCGGAATTTCGAATACAGTTCACATGTATATCATTCTATGTAGCACATAGCAATACAATTAAAAGTTTGGTCGGCAAGAATGTTAAAGTCAATCACAGGTTAGATACCGGACGTCGACGCAATTACTCAAACCTTGAGCGAACAACATGCTATGTGCTGGTCAACGTACTGTATAGCATGCTTTGCTGAGTGGAAAGAATGCTATGTGCCGGTACATCTCTACAAGTACTCACCAATGTTGAGGTCTCGTGACCAAGGCTCTTGTCGTTGAAAAAGGCTTCAGCAAATTTAGAGCAGTCAGCCGCTCTTACATATATCACCAAGCTTCAAGTGACACCAAAATTTCATTCCGCCCATCTTTGCATTCCATCTCCAACTTTGTTTAGGCCAGGTAGAGAACCAATTGATTGAATGCCGCTTAGGTTCTCTTTTTTACTGAAAAGTCCTCGCAACTGTCGTGCACGAAGCTTATAGTGTGACCAATGAGAACACGGTCCACTTTTTGGCGATCTGAAAGAAAAATTAATCTGGATATACTGCCATTTACACAGGATAAAGTTAATCTGTAAATCAGTTTTAGCTGACAATATTTTTAGCAGTAATTAGTTAGAAGGAGAAAAGTCAATGCACTCGTTGCTTGTGATAAAGAAAAACACCATTTAGATTCAGCCTGGCGTTTCGACAAATTCCACATTCTTTTGTTTAGAAATAGTCGCATTTTTATCTGGTTTAGCCAAGATTCGATTCCTCATGATCCACTACTCGACACCACGCTCTAGTCTAAATCCGGCTAAATTCGCATATTTCGACGAAGACACGTCATGCAGTATTACACGGGGTAATTTATTGGTACCCAATGCACGACTCAATATCCGTCTTCAGTCCGCCACATGGTCGCTATTCGCAATTAATAGTAGAATTGTACTGCTCACTCTTGTATGTCGTCAAATTGAAGCCCGATCCTCCACCTGCCAGAAAAATTGCTGTGCCTTGGGTCTTGCTTTTACGCGAATATTTGTCTAACGTGATGGTTTGCTGGATCTTCGAATTCCGACATATCTGTGGCAAATGAGTCATCCAAAACCTGAGATAAGAAAGAGCAGATTTTTTTGAGAATCTTATTTTGAAAATCTTCTATTAGTCACAGAACTCTTCTACATGCTAAATATACGTCCGTGGCTCTTAAACAAAATCCATCGATTTTCTTCAAAGATAATTCTTCTGTACATAGACGATTTACTTGGTCCGTTGTCGAAGGGTTCCCAGTAAGTATCAAATTTAAGCGAATACTTTTAGCTAAAGCTTTTGTAGCCCATTGACAGACGTTGTTCAGCAGTCTCTTCTCACCGACTAAGCTGATTCTACAGTGGCCTCCGCCTTTAGCCGCTCGGTGAGTAATTTGAATTTGGTCACCAGTTGCCACCGTCGGCATGACACTTGTATCCAACGCAACGATAGTGTATATTTTTCTGTTTTTGAAGCGAGCGCAGTGAGACTTGGTGATAAATTAATCATGTTGGAGAACTCTGTTTGTTTGCACACATACATTTTTATACATAATTGCACGTGAAACTCTAATGAAATGAAAAAGAGATGTTGAAATGAACGTTTTGACGGGCTTATGGATCAAGATGGTTGCACTGAGGTTTGTAACACGTCGGCTTTACATTTGAACACACACTATCCATAAAAGTGCGTAAAATTTTGGTTCAAAACGTAATAGTCTCATTTATTGTACAATATAATATCCGCATGACAATATTTTATAAATTTTTTTCTTACTTATGACTTCTGAGCCAGCATTTGGATATACTATTTCGTCTGGCTTTTACCTGCAAGTATAAATAACTTCAATTTTTCATTGTCTATTATAGTTCAGGTATATCGAAATCAAGATACAAGTACAAAGCCAGCGAAAGCCATCTGACCCATCTGACGTGAGCGCCAGACGGTTTTCCAACCTGTGCGTCCTAGCGGCCTCAAGGTGCCTTACCTCTCCCTCTCTTCTCTCCCATTTTCTCTGTTTAACCTCATGCCACTTCACGTTTGACTTTAGCTGGAAAGAAACCACTTTTTTCTTAAAGTCTCTTTTTCAGCATAAGAAACGTTGTCATTCGTAACACACCATTCAAGGCGCTGACAAACGCCATGCAGCTTCGATTTCCTTTGCCCGCAAGCTACTTTCCCAAATTTGAGATAGTGCCAAGTGAAGTCCAGAGCTATCAATCGCTAGCCAGTGATATTGTTCGAGAAACAAAGCGAGATTTTGAACATTATGTCAAGGATGGTCGTAACTCCATTGATGTACACACGTGGAAGTTAGTGAAGTCTAAAGAGCGACTTCACTGCTACCGAAAGCAAGGTAAAGGTTCTACAAGGTCGAATATAAGCTCTGTGAGTAGCGACAACGTTCAGTCGCGACCATCACTGAGTATTTCGAGTTCGCAGGATCGATCAGGGCTCGACGATATGAACAATGTGTCAGTTTCTGTTCGTTCATCAGATGATGGCGAACCGAGTCGAAAGAGTATAGCGCCGACAGTGATCGGCTACGGTATTTTGGATGGCACAGTAGACGATATAGTTTACGGACTGTATCAGACTTCATCTAGCGAGATGAAGACGTTATCAAAGTTCCTTGGCGATGACTCGCTCATTGATTGCGCCGTTCTTCAAACGATTCGTCAGACACGCTCTTCGTACCTCGGGCTAAAGTGGAAACTATCTCGCACGGTCGGTGGCAACCGAGACTGCTGCTACATGGAATATACTGGAATTTCCGAAGACCTAAATGGTCAGCGTTTTGGATATCACGTACTGGAGTCAGTAAAAGTTCGGAGCTGTCCACATTTCAACGACAATTCCATCGTACGCACTAATATGTCTTTTTGCTTTCTTTTTCGCCCCGGAAAGTTAGTAGATCAAGTCGAAGTGTTTATGGAGGGCGCATACGATTCTTCGGCTGACTTGCTCTCGGCTGGTGGCGTTGGTGACTATCGCAACTCAATGGAAATATTTTTTAACCTTTCAAAAGCCATGATAGGAGCCGAAGCAAAAAAAATTAGTGCACTGGTCGTCAAGCAGTCCGACGCTTTAAAGGCTGGAAGTAGCAGAAATCAAAGTGGCAATAATTGCTTTATCTGTCGCTCAAAGATGGGCTTACTCTCTTCGCGCACAAATTGCCAGATTTGTGGCGCAATTATTTGCAGCAAATGTCGTATCCAGAAGATAACACTCTCTCATCAAGCGAAAGCAAAAGTCTCGTGCTGTAAAATGTGTATGGTCAAAGTCAAGGATCATTCCCCTTTTGCCGGCGACCTTATCGGTGAGCAGCTTGTGAAGCCAACAAAAAAGAGCTTGCTAGAAGACCGCTATAGTTATGACAAAACCAAGGTTAGAATGGACATGATTAACGCGTCAGTCTCGACATTGTCTCTTACTGACTCGGATGTCTCCTCGTCATACCAGTCGTCGTGGCAATCCGGTTCTATTTCTTTGACGCAGTCGGATCTTGACGATAGCTCGTATAGCTCAAACATTAATAATGCTATGATGTCACTCGATCGCAAAATGCCGGCGCTTATGGAGAGCGAGCAATCACTGGTGACTTATCATGGCAAGCAACAGCCTTTACCCGAGCAGCAACAATTTCAACAACAAGTTTTGATGCGACAGCAAATGAAGCAAAACCCTGTCTCAAACACGTCGAGACAGCATCAGTTCGATACGCGCCAAGGATTGTACAATCAAATGCTTGAGCTACAGGTGCAGGCTGAGCGGACATACAATTTGACAAACCAAAATGCCAGCATGATGCATTCGAGGCGATAGAATATACGAAGTGTGGAATGGTAAAGTGTTGTGCTTGGTATAATTGTGTAGCGTAAAATGTTGAATATAACGAGACCGTCCGCAGGGTTACGGCAACAAAGCTTTGAGCTTTAGTAATTCGATCTTGATTCTAAACAGTGTCTAGGATATGCTCGATACCATCATTGAGTCAACGTAGTAGACGAGTGACAGTGGAAACTGTCCTGCACGGAGCCATGTCGATTGAAAGAGTAAAAAGGCTCTTTTTAAAGGAACTTTTTGCCACAAATTAAAGCTTGATGTCGTAATAACATGTCAGACCTTACAGACACAATCGTAAAAAAACAAATTAGCTATTTTTTGGGTAGCATGAAGTCAAGAAGTACTCTCATTCAC
>NW_020187532.1:3382033-3382153 GCF_900000015.1 Plasmopara halstedii | reverse complement strand
CAGCACACTGTTGAGAAAGACGGTGTCGACGTCCAGCTGCTCCATTTTGTATCCAAGTCCCGCACACACTGCGAGTACAACTCGAATTGAGTTCATGTTAACTACTGGAGAGTAAGTCTC
>NW_020187532.1:3377853-3382023 GCF_900000015.1 Plasmopara halstedii | reverse complement strand
AAGGTCGGTGACCTAAAGTACGCTTCCTCAAGCGCTAAGCTACGGCAGCCCCGCTGCATCTTCAGCAAACGTTAGCTGCGGCGCCTTCCACGAAGTGATCGCCACCACCGCGGCGGATAATACGAATATGTCTTGGTGGCATCGAATAGGCCAAAATTTCAGGCTCCTTTGATAATGCGTTTGATATCCTGTTGTGCGCCTATCGAACTATCAAAAAAATGCTTAGCGATTTATAATATCATCTTTTCGACAAATTAATTCAAATATTAGCATAAAATCAAGTAGTTTGTGTATTAACTTTTATAATGAAACACAATGGCCAAAAATGTATCTATTAGTATTTGAATGTCAGAATTAGCATCGAAAATCGATTGGACACAGTGAAAATATTCGCTACGATGTCTGTCCGGAGAAATGTACGTCTGCGCCGAGAGTACCTGTACCGTAAGGGTCTAGAGGGTAAGGAACGCACTCTTTATGAGCACAAGCAGCAACTAAAAGAGGCGATTAGAAGCGGTAAGGCCATCCCGACAGAGCTACGTAATGTCGAGTACAAGTTGCGTAAGGAAATGGAATACGACGATGAAGCCCATGAAAAACCTATAAATCACATAGATGACGAGTACAAGAATGCAGGCATGTTTGATCCCAAGGTTGCTATAACCACGTCACGCGATCCGAGTTCGAGGCTAAAGCAGTTCGCGCAGGAAATCCGTCTCATTTTTCCTAATGCCATTCGTCTCAATCGCGGTGCCCACACTGTTGGCGACGTAGGTAGATACCGTGCGCTTTTTCTAGAGAGTACATTTATTGATCATTTCTATTTCGCCAATCAGTTGGTTGAGAGCGCAAGAGCGAACGATTTTACAGATCTGCTGTTGGTCACAGAGACTCGTGGTGAACCAGGTGCGACTGAAAATGAGCAGTTTAAATTTTTTCAAGGCTTAACAAATGTGTGCTGCAACTAGATGGTCTGGTTGTGTGTCATTTGCCATATGGACCGTCAGCCTATTTTTCTTTGAGCAACACGGTGTTACGCCACGACATTGAGGACCGCGCAACTGTTTCGGAGGCATATCCACATCTGATTATCAATCAATTTGCGACGCCACTGGGCCAGCGCGTTGCAAATATACTGAAGCACCTGTTTCCGGTCCCAAAGCCAGATGCCAAACGCGTAATTACATTTTCAAATGACAATGACTTCGTGTCGTTCCGTCATCATGTATTTAAGGTGACAGGACGTGATGTAGAGTTGCAAGAGTGTGGGCCCCGCTTCGAGCTGCAGCTGTATCAGGTGAAGCTCGGCACGCTTGAACAGAAGGAAGCAGAAAACGAATGGGTCTTGCGGCCGTACATGAACTCCGCTAAAAAACGCCGAGTCTTGTAGACGAGTAGATAAAATAATTTTACGTCGCAGACACCATGTCGGTCTCGCTTGATGGACGCAATGCACATGTTTTAATGGGTTCAGACCTGACTAGACTAGACGTCAGTGTATCATAACATAACCGCCATCTACAAAAGTATCACTCATCTACTTTGATCATAAAGCTTATAAAGATACATTGATCTCGGCCTGTAGGAAGGAGTCACCAGGTATGCGAGCGAGAATCTTGCTGAGTGGATCTACAGGTGGCGCGTACATCTCAAAGGTTGCAGGCGCCGTCGTAATTTTACTCAGATCCAGATGGAAAAATGTCCAGCACCCGACTTCGACCTCCTGCGTAACCAGACTTCGATGCCGCAGCTCCATGACTGCGACACAACCTGACCCACAGCAGCAAATTTGCGATAAGTTTGACCATTTAGTTGAAAAAGAGAAATATAAGCCGTACCGTCTTTGAGATGTTCCAGCGGCGTTTGTAAGTACCAAGTGTTTCCAAACCACCAGTGGTTGCCTCCCGTCTGAATAAGCGACTTTGGAGTGCGCTGTGCTGGATTAACGACCACACCCTTACAGTCTAGGATGTAAAGATTAAAGTGCGGTGTCTCCATGACTGGACCAGTGGCCACAGCAATGGCACCCAAAAACACAGACACGTAAGTGCTGTCGTGTAACCTGTCTGGTGGGGGCAAGAGTGAAGGAGTGATCAAACTCATATTCTTGACAGGAAAATGCTCATCAGTTTGATTCTCCTCAGGCTCAACGATATTTTCTTCGGCTTCGAAGGTATGATTCGCCGAATTAAGAATATCTTTCAAGTCTGCTTCTTGGGCAATATCAACAGGAGAAAATCCCTTAAGATTTTTTAAGCTCGAGTTAGCGCCACGTTTCATAAGAGTCTCAACAAGATCAAAACGCTCCAGCTCCACCGCATAGTGTAGTGCTGTGTCTCCATTGACATCGATTGCATTCGGGTCAGCACCATTCTCAATAAGCCAGACGCAGACCTTTGCAGCCTCAAATCCTTCATCTTCATCATTTTGCACTGCCAAGTGTAATGGGGTAAAACCTAACTTGTTCTTCATATTGACATAGTCGCGACGCAGTCCACTGTCGATGCAAATCATATTGTGGTTGGGGGGATGCGTTGTGGTGACACGGACACCATCGACCTTACGAATAGCGAGCATCCAATCCTGCGCATCAAGCTCCGAATCGGCCACAAAGGAGAGCATTCCATCAAGATTCTTAGAACTCTTCAGACGCGGTGACCGAATCTCAAAACAGTAGTCTACATTAGAGTTGCGCTTGATGGTGGCATCACAAAGCTCTACAATCTTCAGTGGAATTTTATCCTTCTCGGTCTTGTAATACGATAAACAAACTTCGTCCACCATCACGTAGCGTTTTGTGGCCCAACGTGTACCGCTAGCCTTTCGAAGAAATCCCTCCTTGTACACTTCAATTTGAAGTGTCGTGGGAAGAACAGGTGGCAGTCCACCAATCGACGATGATAAGCGCCGGCTGTTTCCTGTTTTTGATGACACAAGAGTGCGCCGGCCATTGCGCTTAGGTGCAGTGTGATCACCAGGCTGAAAAGCTGGTTGCATTGAAAAGGATGACTTTGAAACAGACGACATACCACGCTTGGGTAGGTTAAAGCCTCCCTGAGGACTGGGGTTTACGCCAGACACAGCTTTAGATGGAGAATGGGACGAAGGCGTCGTCAATGATGCCGTGCTAGCATTCGAAATTGACCGAACCTTCATTTCGGGTGGGTCGTCACTGGCACTGCTCGTACCACTTGCGCTACGTGTACGAGCAGCCCTGTAGTCAAAATGTACACCAGGGGTAGAGTTGCGGTTGGCAATCTTCGCGAGTAAGCGTACCATATCTAAATGTGCTAACCGGCTTGCATAGTGCAGAGGTGTACTGCCCGCTGTATCCTTTCCATACACGAGGTCTTCAAGTTGAGAATTTTCTTCCAAAACAAACCGCGCCAAATTCAGGTCACCATTTTTTGCCGCTACATGTATCAGCGACATCATTTCGTGCTCACGATCGCGCACTCTTAACATCCCTGGCATCTCTTGTGCGATGTGCAGCACCTTGGTCAAGTCGTACATATTGGCGGCGCTAAACATAGCTTGCGTGCGATTTCGCATACGCACACGAGACAGGAAGACTCGGACTACACCAAGCACTCGCGCCAACGACCGCCGTCGCATATCGGTCAAAATACGGGATTTTTTCTGACGATAGATACTTTGAACCATGACGATTCGGTCAATCATTTGGTGATATTTCTTACGCTGCACGTAGCTACGGTAAAGAGCTTGAATTCTTACCACGCCGCGGCGGCAACGAAGATATTGTCGCCGACCCAAGTACGTCCGGAAAGCGTCCTGCATCACAAGCACTGCCACACGCATTCTCAAAAAGCGAATACGTGTAATTGTCATGCGCGCGAAAGCTTCTATAATGATACTCTTTTTTATAATGTCATAATACTTCATTGCTTGTGCGTGACAACGCCATAGTGATTGCAGCAATATTACCTGCCGCTTCAATTTTTTAAATTTTTTACAAAAACGGTGCATACGCCAACGAGATTGCACCAGTACGATAATTGAGCGCTCATGGCGAAATTTCTGACGACAAATCACCATTCGGCCAAACGCCTCAATACGTGTCGCCATCTTCTTCTCACGTAAAAATTTGCGACGGACAAGGGAGCGGCGTATCATAGCCTGGGAATTTATTGTCGCCTCACGGCCCTTCAA
>NW_020187532.1:3374072-3374473 GCF_900000015.1 Plasmopara halstedii | reverse complement strand
CATGTAGGCGTCAAGTACATACATCTCCTCGCTTTCGAAAATATGCTCCTGGACTCTAAGGTGAACAAGATGAGTTGCGAGTAAATGATCGTCTCCTTTTTCTTTCCAAACGTTGAACACCGCTTCAAGCGTTTCCTTGCCAAGGGGGTGCTTGTATTCTTTGGCGACAACAGAAAGAAGCAAGGCTACATTTTCTTCAGACAGCCAAGACATTTTAAACAACGAAGATTGCAAAAGCTTGGCTGCATCGCCTCCATTCTTTTTCACGAAATCATACCAGTGGTAGACGTCTTTACTAGTAAGCAAAATCTTGATGTCTTCGAGATGGAAGTCCGACAAATAAAACAGATCATCGACAGACGCACGATCCTTCATCCATTCTTCCCAATATTTGACTCTGG
>NW_020187532.1:3373588-3373877 GCF_900000015.1 Plasmopara halstedii | reverse complement strand
GCTTCAGCGACTTCAAGAACAAAACCTTCGTGAATATCGAGATGAAGAATAGCCCAATATATTTAAGTTTCATCTTAGGCTTCCATTTCTTGTCCTTCTCACCCAGCTTTATGTTTTCGTCCTTCCTATGCATCAATTCCATCCCCTTTTGAACGAGCTTGGTGTTTTTGATGCGATTCCATATCCGCGATGAGATCGGTTTCAATTTTCCCTTCGGACTTCCCAGACCTGTCACTACATTTTTGGAGATTGGGATTACGAGCCGCAGTTACTGAATAAAGTCTCCTTT
>NW_020187532.1:3373229-3373578 GCF_900000015.1 Plasmopara halstedii | reverse complement strand
GAACGAAATAATACGGGGGAAATCCGCCGGATTCCTCCCAGAACTTATGCAAGGTAGGGGTCATGACAATTGGGTCGTCACTCTGCAGCGTGATAGACAGATTGTCGAGTCGAAACTCGTCTTCATGCACGGACAAAGGTGTGAGCTTGATCAGCGTCTTGGGCTTGATGGCTGCCAATGCGAGCTTGATCGCTGCCGATTCAGATTCCAGTCGTCTCAATCTTTTCACTATACCATCAATTTCATCACCAATTGGACGCTTCGACCTGACAGTCGGCGGTGAAATAACCACTAGCACGTGGATCTGGTCCGGTGATGGTTGAGGCATTTTGTTCTTCTCGAATAACCT
>NW_020187532.1:3373039-3373219 GCF_900000015.1 Plasmopara halstedii | reverse complement strand
CGGATCTCGATTTTTTCGTATTTCGACCCTTCCCGCATCTTCAGCACAACCGGTTTACGTTTTTCAAATGCCCCACGAACTGCGTTGTGAAGCAATTATTCATACGCGACGCCATGGAAACGCACACCAATAGATTTTGCATATTTGTAAACCTCTAGCTGCTTGTCCGTGTTAATTTTC
>NW_020187532.1:3372686-3373029 GCF_900000015.1 Plasmopara halstedii | reverse complement strand
TTATTGTAAGTATGAACGATACGCCACTTGCCGTTCGGCTTCCGAACACAAAACGTGGATTTCGAATGGGGAGACTTGCTCTCACGCACCATTTCTACGTCGCGTTTTGCACGGAAAAAGGCGTCAATGACGTCGCACTGCTCCTTGGGGAGGGGCCATTGGCGTGTTATGCAGTAGTTGGTTCCCGGAATCAGGTCGATCTCATGACGCACATCTCGGTCGGGACGGTAGGACCGAAGGCGGGTCTTTAGAGACGACGTCTTAAAATTCCTTTGCCAAAGGATAGTACGGATCCAAGCGATTCCGTATGATGGATGATCCATTTCGTGCGTTCAGCGCTCTC
>NW_020187532.1:3333269-3372676 GCF_900000015.1 Plasmopara halstedii | reverse complement strand
GAGACGGCCGCTCCGATCAGTTTCAAATATATAGATCTGAATGTTTACATGAGATCTTCTTATATAAATTCCCACAATACATACATAAGGTACAAATGGCTGGTATAGCCCATTACATCATCCCCTCTTAAAGTCTAAAGGCTTTGATGCGTTTGCAGATCTTTTGGAGCCGTTAAATTTCCGATCACCAGTGAAGCGATCGAGTGAACAAGCCGACATTAAAGAGCGTTCTACCCTTAACCGACAAAAAAAATCCTTAGAACTTTTTGATGTGTTCTCCATTCTCAATCAAAATGGGAGAAAAGGTTCTGAATGGAACATTTCTTTTATTTGGTGTCTGATCAACAATCGTGATGATTCAACCCAGCTAAGCTTTACTCTTGGAGGACATTTGTTCGCCGTGAGAACGAAAACAAGTCGGCGCTGGCAGAACTCTCAGTCACGGAAGCTCTGGTCGTCATTGTGTTGCCTTTAGCAACACTACAGGCGATTGTCGTAGCTGCGGACCACGTCGGAGGCATCAGAATCCAAGGCCTGACGATGTCCGAGTCCAATGGGTAGCCGCGCCACCAAATTCTTTGAAAAAATGATGGTTCAACTGCTTCTTTCCACGATGACGAATCGAGCAAATCTCGTGATCGACGATCGTCTCATCCACCTAATGACGCTCTTCACGAAAGTATGATAGAGGTGGTGGCGTTGAATGTGAAAGCGATTGATCGACATCGTAAGTGGAAGAGCGCTCATCACGGACAATTTGAGGCAGGACAACAACGTTGCTCAGTGCTTAAAGATCACTGCGAGGGCTTTTCGAACCTTGTTGCAGGACACAACTCGAAGCGCGATCGTTCCGCTCAATGCTTCGCTTTACAGTCCTGTTTTGATCGACGGTTTCAACAGGTTCATGATGTGCTTGTTCGACTCTGGAAGGATGAGAAGTCTCGTAAGTTGGCTCACAAAACCTGTTACGCTTTGTTGAAGCGGCAAAATCTGACATCCCGGTACTCCGGTTGTGAGTACCATTCTCGCTCCAAGCGTTGGCACCAGTAAAGGAGCTTTGCTTTGATGTCCTTCAACGCTTGTACGCCGAAACGAATCTCCACGGTGAAGAGTTGGTCGCTCCTCACGGACAGATGAAGAAACTTCATGATCCGTTCAATCATCAACTAAAAGTAAATAAGGATCGGCAGATCCACTCGGAAGGTACAATTTTAACCGACCCACATAAGATGGGGGAAGTAGGCGCATGCGTGTAGAGATGGCTACTATATACGCATCACCTTTGCATTTTATTACCTTAAACGGTCCAATGAATCTTGGCAAAAGCTTTCTGCCTCCCAAGTTGAACACTGCATGTTCAGGCAGATTAGTCGCGCTAAGAAGTACAAGACTATTGACCGAATAACTATACCCTCTTATTCTTCCTACTACTTGTTCTTTCTGCAGATCCTGAGCTTTCGCAATTGCATCTCAACCAACCGCACAATAGCTTTTCTATTCACAATTAAGTCATCGACGTGACATTCCTCACGGCTTGTCATGTCGTCTAGAGGTCTCATAGGGTCAAACTTGCATTTTTCTTTGTGACAGCATTTAGGTCAGACTGTGGCTCTACAGCCATAACTTCTCCCCACTTAAGGTAGAGACCTCACCCATAATAGAGATAGGTACCCTAGGATGAATACAATAATTCACATAAATCGGCGAATGACCTGTCGAGATATGCGTGGAGTTGTTTAACGCAAACTCTGCATGAGTGAGAAATTTACTCTACTCTTTGAACGATGTAGCGTAACTACGCGATACGTCCTCTAGGACTCGATTCACACACTCTGTTTGACCGTCCTTTTCAGGGTGTAATGCTGATGACATGGAATTTTTTGTGCTCAAGGGTCCTAACAGTGCTCGCCAAAACTGCGACGTGAAACGGGCGTCACGGTCACACACGAAGTCAACAGGAAAACCAAGCAGACGGAAAACAGCGTCTACAAAGACCTTAATTGTCTTTTCGGCATACATCATATCCGAAATAGGGTTTAGATGAACCATCTTGCTGAATCGGTCCACTAATACAAGGATACCACTGCGTTAATGTGTGTCACGCAGAAGTCCGAATCTGAAGCTCATACTCACAGACTCAGTTGGAACCGCCAATGATCAAAGTTGGGCCCGAGCGGAGCCCGATGGTTTCGTCTCCGGCAAATCTCACAAGTCCTAACTAACTTGCGCTACCACTGGCAGACAGAAGACATTGCAGTGCTTTGTCGAAAGGGTCTTTAAAACATCTAAACAAGTCCTCATGTGTCTCATCAGACTTGTAAACTTCGACAATTTCATCGCGCACTGTAGGCATAGCTTGCATTTCAATCGTCTGCCATCATCGCGTTGTCGACACGACTCGCGCATGTTTTCGTATATGGACTTTGGATCACAATCCGGACAATTTGTCAAAATATCGGCTAAAAAGTTTGTCCTGTCTGGCTTGTAGTCGACAACAAAGTTGTACTCCGCAAAGAAAGACAACCATCGAGTTATTCTACGCGATAAATGAAAAGTATTTTCTGCTGTACGCAGCGCGGCATGTTTTGTAAGGATCTAAAAAGCACTTGTAAATTACTCAAAGCTTACATCATTGCTAGAAGCTCTTTGTCGTGTACTGGATAATTCCGTTTTGCGAGTTAGAGTGGTCACAACTGATCCGAAACAACTCGCGTTCGACCCTCATCATAGCGTTGTATCAACCACAACCAATAGCATAATTACTTGCATAACAGACCACATGAAATGGCTTAACGTCGCTAGGACAGAACCTTACTCGAGCTCTTCTTCGCTTCTGCAAATACCGCCTGGTGATCTTTTGACCATTCCCAATTAACATTTTTTTAAAATAAATGCACCAACGTTGGTCAAAATCAAATATTGTTCTCAGCTGTGTCACATTGTTTGGCACATGCCAATCATTGATAGCTTTGACTCTCTCCGGATCAACATAAACACGTTATTTTTGCCCACGAAGTAGCCGAGAACGGGGATCTCAGGTGCAAATAAAATGCACAATGTCAGCATAGAGCTTATTCTCTCGTTAGACTTGGAACACTTGACAAGATGAACATTGGCATCAGACTTTTAATCTTTCGTTTTCTTACTATGAACGAAAAAATCGTCAAGGTAACTCGATTCAAACTCTTTCAGTAGACAAGGAATCGTACCCGTTCAGTTGAAAGTCGCGGAAGCGTTCTTCAAGCCTTGTAGCATCACTTACCATTTCCTTAGCATACAACTAGATGTGCTGACTGCAGTTAGTGGTGTATCGTTTTCGCGCGTTCTTGTCTAATTGAGAATGAGTATCCACATATATACCAAATAAGATTATTCACCACTAAATTGTGTGTTTCACACACTGCGGTGCGACACTTAGTGTGCTGCGGTTTGATTACGTGTAAAGTTGATCCATTTGCTATTTTCGTTGACTTCATGCCATCTAGCACTGGAATTTTGCTGTCATGCGGTCCTTTTTGTGCTCAAGCTTCACAGCTTAGCCATCGCCAATCCAACGAGCTTGAATTGTTGTGGCAATGACTGCGCTCGCAGCTCGAGGAGAGCAAAAGAGCATTTAATTCGAATTGACTGGCCTCAAGTATTCAATGCGCACAATCGACGAAGATAAGATCGGTTTCGAGAAGAGTATTTTTTGCGTCTGCTAACCTTCTTCGCATTGACCAGAGCCTCCTTGATCTTCTTCCATTGCACACTTTAGTAGTCGGCAATGGTCTATAGCTCAGTTTGAGCAAGATCGATGGCAAGTTCACTCGCACGAACAGATTCGAAGGTGTGCATTGCGACTGATGCCGACTTGCTTGTCTGGCTTTTATAATCTTTCGTCGCCCATTGCAGAAGCCTTGCTATTTCTTGTATTTACTAGCTCGTCTTCAAAAAGCTGTTTGACCCCTTCTTTCTTTTTCCTCGACAAACGCCTGGTCTTTTGTGCGAACATAATTGCACAGCGATCGGTCCTGCTAGCAACTCACATCGAAGCTTCCATCACTGCATCACCATAAGACCCCACACTTTGCCAAAGTGGTGGTGATCAATTTTCAACATGATCTCCTTCCCACTGGCAAACCAACTTATTTTCCAATGCAGTGACGACATAGCGTGTCTTTCGCACAAAGATAACGCTCATGGTGTGTTTTGACGTGCAAAAATAGATTTATAGCAATCCCAAAATACAATAGACCTCATTATTAAACGTTCTTGTCCGCAGACGCAGTTACCAGCCTTGAATCGTAAGACGAATTATCCATTGACATCACAAGGAGTGTGAGGCATAAACGCTCAACAAAGAATCTGAGAGAGTCGTCTATGGAGACCTAACGGTACAATCCCACACCGCAAGGAGCTTGTTCGAATCTTTAATGTTGATGAGCGAACGCAAAGCACATCGTTTGACATCTTGAGTAGACGAGCATGTGATGGACCAAGAAGCAACAAGCTGCTTAGTTCCGCATTGTCAGGTCGAAACATGGGGGAGATTCCCAAAAATTAATGTGATTGTCAGCACCACCTGTCACGACGCCACGTCTGTCTTGACTGAAACTAATGAACCAGACAGCGCTACCAGCTTGTGGTTCTTCATCCTTGCACTTATATTCTCTCGAGCTCATGTTTGCATAGCTCCCAAAGCTTTGAGCCCAACACAACGTGCATTTTGCCCAGTGCAAACACCGCTGATAATGCAAGAGACAGGCTACTGCTCAATTTCAGAAGCACTGCAACGAGAACGAGTTCAACATTTAAACTGAAGTTTCTGGCAGTGATAACATTAGCTGATTGTATGAGCTGATCGCGGCCTGGTGCACGTTCAATTGATGGACATTTAGTGTGAGTGCATGCGATTTGCTATACCGATCTTCGAAAGCAGTTGCACACGGCGAAAGAGTTTAGGTTTTAATGTTATTGTTCTGTGGCCCAAGTTGTTCGTTCTTGGCCTCGTCAGAAGAAAATGTAAAGGACTTGAATCGACGATCTTACCACACAAATTAGCTCTAGTTTGTCCGTGGCCGAATTGCCTGTGGCATCCTCCTCCGAATGTTCGTGTTCCTTCAAAGCCGTCTTTGGAGTCGTTCCCGTCTAAAGACCTCGTTGTGGCTTCCTCTTCACCTTTCACTCACGCGCTTCTCACCACGTTGGTGTGCCTTTTAATCTCGATAGTGAATCGTACGCGATAAGTCTCCTGTGACTTTCCTGCACTTTGCGCTGATGACAAATCTCCCTTATCTTACTCGCACAAATGACAGTTGCTCTGTAAATACTCCCTAAGAGCTTTACTGTCCCCCTTTTGTCGTCATTTTGGTGCTGCGCGCTCCACACTCAAAATTGGTTGTCGGATGCGCTTGTTAGTAGCCGACCACCCATGGGATTCACTGCAAACGACTTTGCCCACACATGTTTGGACACAGTGCTGCGTCTCATGGTCCCACCTTGACAAGCGTGTCTTAAGATCTGGATGCTCAGGTCGTAAATGTCGGAAAGCAAGCATTCTTGTGACGCTTTAGACGAAAACGACCCGTCCAGCTCACCAAATCGAGCCTGATGTACAAGCTTCAACACAGGCCTTGTTGCCACCTAGCATCACAATTAAGCTCTGTCGACAACTTAAATAGACGCACGATTCCAGTTAAGTAGCCACAGGCCACGTCGTTGACGTCAGGACTTGGAGCCAAGAATGTGATCTGATGTTCAAGTCATCAGATCATTGACCAAGACGACTAAGTCGTACTTCAATGAAGGCAGATCGGATTCGGCAGGGGGAAATTTGCAGCATGGGCAACAGCACTAATCTATGATTGGCTAATAGTGTCAGACAAAAAAAAGCAAGAACGAAAATCCATTTCACTTTTTCTGCATTTCTAAACGCATTTTTGGATTCTTGCCAAGATATGGCCAAGCTCAGCATAAAAAACGTCGATGTTAAGGGCAAGCGGGTGCTCATTCGCGTGGACTTCAATGTGCCTTTTGCGCGGGATGGCTCAATTTCGAATACGCAGCGCATTGATGCAGCGCTTCCAACCATTCAATACGTGCTAGATCACGGCGCGAAAGCTGTCGTGCTGATGTCCCACTTGGGCCGCCCTGACGGAACGCCCAATGTTAAGGACTCGCTTGCACCTGTTGCTGTTGTTGTCGAGAAAAAACTTGGTCGTAAGGTCATATTTTTGAAGGACAGCGTCGGACCCGAGGTTGAGGCCGCTTGTGCAAATCCTGCAGAGGGAAGCGTCATTTTGCTTGAAAATCTTCGCTTTCATGTCGAAGAAGAGGGAAAGGGTAAGGATAGTGAGGGGAATAAGGTGAAAGCGTCTTCTGAAGCTGTGGCTGCCTTCCGCGCCTCGCTAAGCAAGCTCGGAAATGTTTACGTTAACGATGCCTTTGGTACGGCGCACCGCGCTCATAGCTCAATGGTTGGTGTGAATCTTCCGATCAAGGCCGCTGGCTTTTTACTTGACAAAGAGCTTGTGTATTTTGCCAAAGCACTGGATGCCCCACAGCATCCATTTGTATCAATTCTGGGCGGTGCCAAAGTGGCTGATAAAATTCAACTCATCATGAATATGCTTGACAAAGTAGATGAGATGGTTATTGGCGGTGGCATGGCCTTCACCTTCAAAAAAGTAATTAATAATATGGATATTGGAAGCTCCCTTTATGATGCTGACGGTGCCAAGATTGTGATGGAAATCATGGAAAAGGCCAAAGCAAAGGGTGTGACTCTGCACTTGCCCGTGGATTTCGCTATCGGCGACAAATTTGCTGCAGACGCTGCTAAGAGAATTTGTTTGGAAGAAGAGGGCATTCCAGCTGGTTGGATGGGCTTGGACATCGGTCCTAAGTCGCAAGAGGCGTTTAAGGCAGCTGTAGCGAAAGCCAAGACGGTCGTTTGGAATGGTCCGATGGGTGTTTTCGAATTTGACAACTTCGCTGACGGTACGAAGGCGGTTATGGATGCTGTGGTTAGTGCCACTGAGTCGGGTGCAACTACGATCATTGGTGGTGGTGATACGGCCACATGTTGCGTTAAATTCAAAACGGAGGACAAGGTCTCCCATGTGAGCACAGGTGGCGGTGCTAGCCTGGAGCTACTGGAGGGTAAGATTTTACCTGGGGTAGAAGCGTTGTCGTCAGCGTGACTGTTGGTGTCTTCGGTCTGGAAAAGCATGCTGTAGGTAATGCTTTTTTTTCACGAGATTGAATTACTTGAATTGCAGCGTAAGTTGAAAGCCATTGACTAAGCATCACTTGATTTAATACAAGATGGATCAACAGAAGATTTATACAAACTTTACAAAGTTTAGAGGCAATATTTGCAAAATACGTTACACTGTGCTAAAAACAAATAGTGAAATAGGCAACATCTCATACCAAAGCAACGTTGTCGCCGTTGCTCTCAGCATCTAACTGCTCAACCAATCTGCGCAAAATTAATGTCGCCACGTAGCTCTACAACTTCTAATCACTCCCCCCAGATGGTAGTGTCAACAAGATCGTTTAACAGGATTCACAAGTTTGGAGCAGCAAGAGCAGCAAAATCCACAGAATAGGGAAGCGCTTAGACTTCTGTAGTTGAGTAAGAGCCCGTATAGCTCATCTGGTCAAAGCCCGTCATAGCTGCGTAATTATTATACTGCTGTTGGGATTCGTTATACTCACGTTCAGCTTTGTGGCTGTTCCATTCTTCCATCTCACTCTTGTAGCGCGCACGATCGGCTTTCTCCTTTTCGACAAACGGAGCTTTCTGCTCGTCCGTGGCCTTGGACCAAGCTTCACCCAATTGCTTTGAGATTTCCGTATTT
This sequence comes from Plasmopara halstedii, assembly GCF_900000015.1. Lineage (NCBI taxonomy): Eukaryota > Oomycota > Peronosporomycetes > Peronosporales > Peronosporaceae > Plasmopara > Plasmopara halstedii. Next base: position 3,364,829 of record NW_020187532.1, on the reverse strand, counting down.
TTCATGTCCTGATGTTCAGCTTTAATACGAGGACGCATAACTTGACTATAAAAGAGGAATGCCGAGGACGCGCGCTTGGGAGCGTCTGGATGTTTCTTAGCTCGCTTATTTGGCACCCGAAGAGGGCCATCGTACGCCGCCATCTCTTCTTCGTAGCGTTGCTTATCAGCCTCAGCCGCCACCTTCCAGGGATGCTTATCTTCTTCACTCATTTTTCCCCAAGCGTCAGCGATGGCGCGCATCACGTCCGTCACTTTTGAATTGTCAGGCATCGTAGACTTGATCTCTTCGCGCTTTTCCATGGAAAACAATATGTAGGGAGACTTGCCACGCTTAGGCGCGCCAGGCGCTTTCTTCTGTAGGCGCTTACGCTTCTTTCCGCCAGCAACTTCGGTCTTGATGGCCGCCCAGGCTGCACCAGCTCCGTGCTCATTTGCCGCAAGTGGTTCCATGCTGGTCGTTAGAGGCGCGAAAAGAGCTTGACTTCTCTTGAGTATGCCGTATAGTCAGCGCAGGCAAAAGGGAGAATGGAATGCTCATTATACCATACAAATTTCCTGACAGCTGGCTCTGTTTAATTGTGTGAAGATATAGACATGATTAAATTATAGATATTATACGTCGCCCTCCCCACAGAGCAGCGTTTCTACAATCTTGGCCAGCCAATAGGGAATCATTTAAAATTTAAGCATAGCAATCGACTCAAATTTTTACCATATATGAATAGATTCTTTTCAAAGTTTTCATGTCAGCAATAGCGTCTCGAACCGAAATGCAAGATGAAGGTTACAAGCTCATTTCAAATGCTGTTCGGCAACAACATCCAAAATTCCAGGTACAATAAATACGTATGTTAAGTGTGGTGGCTATGTCGAAAGATCTACTATTTAAAAGTGTGCTGATCGACGAATAGACTGTTTTTTGTATCTAGCAGTCGAAGGGGAATTTAAATGAATTGTACAGATAAAGTCCAAAAATTGATGGTAAGAAGATATTTTTTGACTGATACAGGGCAGAAAAGTATTTCAAATAAAAAAATTGCAATGCAGATTGTGGGGTGTAAATATCATAAATGGATACTTACAAGACTGAGAGAACAATATATGCCTATACAGATGGTTGTGGCTTAGTCAAGGGAAGCTGACGAAATGATGGGTGAGCTACATCACGAAAAAGGACATAATCTCAATTACTTACCTCTCAGTTTAAGCCTGTGATTTTTTAATCAACTCTCGTATAATAGATCGCAAAATATTCCAGAGAAAAGAAATGCATATATATAAATACTCATTAGATAGCTACTTTAATGATTTTTAGACTTGTACATTTACTAATTTAAACAAGGTTAGCGCTCTTGGAGGCTACCTGTTAACGCAAAACTAAATGACCTGTGCAAGGCGACGACTGAGTTTAGCAGACTGTATTTATGGTTGAAATGTCAACTTGTTCCATCCTTCATACACAAGTACACTTACTCCTGTCTTTAGTCCGTCTTGAAGAAATAGACCAGCTGTTGGCAAGCCCAATCTCGCTTATTGCTTGCCTGAAGGCGCTCATCAGTAGAGAACGCACTGACATGACGTAATCAGAATATTTTAATTCATATGTCGGTCGAAGTATGACTCGACTTTACAGAGCTTTGTGAAACAAGACCAATTACATCAAGCGCTGAGACTCTCGGAAGCAAAGGCCGAAGGAATTCCCACCTCAAGATATGAGAGATCGAGACGGCTGCGGTGCGCTCGGTGAATAACGCTTAAGTTCATTCGGCCCTTTTTACTGTAAAGTGTAGTGACGATATCAGAGAGTTGAATTTATCGACAACTTCCCTCACCCATCTGGGCTATAGTCGCATTGTCAAGGAGGTACGGGATTTAACAAATACTTTAAGAGAGTTGGCGTTATGCCTGAAGTGGTCTGCTTTACTTATTTGGCGCAAGCTTCAAGAGTGAAAGCAATTCGCTACAGCACCGCATTATGTCTACGCAAATACATCAGAGGATATCCTTCATCACACGATCAAATTATTTCGTCTGATCATTCGCGGACAGATGTTCAAATGTGGATATATCCAATCTGGTGCTCAGCATCCTGACGGCTGCGGTGTGCTCGGTGAATAACGCTTAAGTTTATTCGGCCCTTTTTACTGCAAAGTGTAGTGACGATATCAGAGAGTTGAATTTATCGACAACTTCCCTCACCCATCTATCTGGGCTATAGTCGCATTGTCAAGGAGGTACGGGATTTAACAAATACTTTGAGAGAGTTGGTGTTAATCCTGAAGTGGTCTGCTTTACTTATTTGACACAATCTTCAAGAGTGAAAGCAATTCGCTACAGCACCGCATTATGTCTACGCAAATAATATCCATCATCAGACGATCAAATTATCTCGTCTGATCATTCGCGGACAGATGATGAAATGTTGATATATCCAATCTGGTGCTCAGCATCCTGAACAAAGTTTAGCGAAAGCATGCTGTAAGTTGTGAATCCCAATCTGATTCTATTGGAGACAATCTTTGTTGATATACCCCTTTGGCCGTATCCTCACTGGTATCGATGTCGCCGACAGCAGCAAGACTAGCCATCGTGATTGAAGGGTTAACAAAGATTACAATGCCGATATTACCAGAAGAGTTTATTGGGCTACCGAAAAGTAAGTCGGTACTTCTAGACTGCTTATGATCTGCTGAATTGGCAGGCTGGTCAAAGCTACCGCCGCATGCGCAGAGGCTTCAACGTTTTACACGTACCACAAGTGTATATACTTACACGTGTTGAGCCACCAGTTCATAGCGCATACTAATCTAAACGCCTATTCTTATTCCAGGCAGTCATCCCATGTGCCTTGTATAGCATTATAATGTCAAAATCATCATGAAATACTACCACACGTAAAGTCAGTGTTGTGATACAGAATTTTGTGGGAAAAGGAATAGTGCTCCCAATAAGCAACCAAGGGCGTCAATAATGCGGCAAGAAAATTTATGATTTCCGTATCTCACTCTTTTGTCAGCGCAACACATGTTGCGTCTATTCCGTACGCCGTAAATATTGCTCCGTCGGTTGGCGAAGTCGCTAAGGTGATATGCGACGGTGTATAGTAAAGGTGATTGTTTGCCGCCACATTTTTCTTAATCCGGCTTATACCTGACCTCGAATGTATCTCCGACAATGAAGAATAATCGTCTTGGCAATTACTGTATGAGAAGAAGCGGTGTCGATGTCGCTGTAAGCGGGGATATACGATCGGTATAGACCACAATATCGGCCAAGAGTTGACCCTGAGCTAAAAAAGGGTATATATCGTTTCAAATAGCTTCCTGTCGCGACATGGATAGCTGGCTAGACTAAAATATGGCCACGTGTCATGAACATCGGCATCTGTTTGGAGTAAGGATAGCGAAATCTAATTAAATGTATAACTAACAGTCAGTGACGAGCGGCACCCACTGCAATTTCAATAAAAGTCAGATGAACGCGGAAGGTGTCGATGCGAGCCGAAGATGTCGAACCCCTCCGTGAAGATGTAAAATGATACCAACCTTGCAGTAGGGTTTATTGCCATTGCTACGATAAGAGTTCGCACCTTTTGAACATAATCTTAGATCCGGCGGGTGAATTTTGTCTTGAAAAGCACGTTATTTGCCGGCATAGGCGCTGAGAATTAACGGGACATTTGCTGATACTTTACGTAAGGGCCTATTCTTGCGCACGTGCTCGTAGTTGGTAGACCATAAGCGCAAGGCGCTGTTGCACCACCTAAAGCATGGCCGAAATCATGTCCATCTCGATTTTGACAGCTCAAAGAGAGATTTTTTCGGACTCTAGCCTCAAAGGGCGAATTATTAACGCTTGCAGTTTATGGTGGGTGTCGTTCATGCTCCCATCAACACCGAGTTGGAACGTTGCACCCTAGTTTTTGACGCCTTTTGGCAAAGAAATTTCTTTTCTATAACTTATTAACTCATTTATTGATCCCTATGAGACCGACGACAGGGGTGATCGTACTAAGCATATGTACCTGTCCTATCCAAACAACTCCTGTTCCATGCAGCAGCGGAGCTGTCGTAGATCTTTCGCTTAGAGGTAGCTGGGTTACGGTCGGTGACCTTCGTTCGAAACTTAGAACCAGTACGAGTGTAGAGGCCCGCAATTTACTTACTCCAAGAGTGAATACATCCTTAACCCAAGGCTGGCGAGCTCTTCCGTTTAAAGCGTTAGCTGTATTTCTCGTTTTGCTTGCTGCAAAGCTGCAGCGGGGTTGCCGAAGCTCTTTGCTTAGAGGAAGCTAAGCTATGGTCACCAACCTTGCGTTCTTTACAAGAACCAGAACGAGTGTAGCGGATCGCAATCCACTACCTCCAAGTACTTAAAACCTAACCCGAGGCAAATGAACTCTTCTGCTCAAAATTAAAACTATATTTATTTGTTTTAGTTGCGGTAGAGCCGCCAGTATTTAAAACCCAAGGCTTAATACAGTAATACCTAACTAGTATAGTAAAATCTAGTTAATACGCCTGCCACGTAGTGGCTTCTTGTCACGGTGTAGCCACACCACTGTGTTATTACACCAACTTGTGTAGTCCACATCTATTTTTGGCCACGCCATCTAACCTTTTGCTATAGGGTACGTGCAACCCCGTTACAAAAGCCGCCTATATCTAAATCTATAAGCATTTCCATCTATTAGTAAAACCTAATTAAATGTATAACTACTGGCTGATCCAGCCAGTACTGACTACTTGTTTAAGTGAAGCCACACCATCTTGTGTTAGCCACACCTTTCCAACCAGTACGTGAAACCCCGTTATACATGCTCAAATACACAATAGTCTCAAGCAACTGGTTTTAATTTTGATGCCAAATGTTATCAAGTCCAACGGGGTTGCCGTGCATCGTTGGAAAACGATATTTTGAGTCAAAATGGCTCGCCCAAACGCACTGAGAATGGACCAACCAAGTCGACCCAAAAACATCTAACGTAAATAAGCATTTCGTTCGCTCTTTTATTCAAAGAGTAACATACATATATGACTGATTATACTTAAATACTACCAAATACATGCATACATAAATTGTTTCTCTATGTTTTATGATAGTGTATCCATATTGCTCGAGGTGACTGTACAGGGTATAAAACTGTGTTACCAATACTTTGGTGTTGCTAATGGCCAACGTGTATTTTGTACAAAAGTGTAGTAATATAGACGCACTACTGTGTGTACATACGTCCCGTTACACCTGGTCGTAGCTAGACTCATATACATATATAGTTAAATTTTGAAATAAAAGAGAAACTTTGACTCGCTAAATAAACGATCCCTCGGAAAAGCAACTTAACACACAAAGCTGGCTAGTGGATTAACGCAACTCCAAAATTAAATATGCTTAATCACTTTCCTGATCCGTGTAGACATCCTGGTGATATTGATGTGTGTCAATGTGCACACGGTGAAGGTGCAGCAGCACTACGTCGTCGTCCAATTAGCTCGAGTTCCTGATTATGTGAGATCTGGTCTTTATTCAAAGGAAATGGCACAAAGTTGTCAAATCTTGATTACTCGGATGCACACGGTTATGTAATAACACTGGTCGTAATTTATATATTAGAGTTATACAATTGTAGTTTTCGTTACATTTTCAGAGCACATGACTAACATGTGTTCATGTACGATTTGACGGTGGTTCAAGCACGATTGCAGACACGAGGTTTCTTACATTCATGAAGTTTGTATTCTGTTGCTTTCCTTACAAGTTAATCGCAGAATATTCAAAATTCTGGCCTGAGAAATGCTTCAATAAACACGAGGATTTTGGGAGATAGGGCAGGACAAACCATGTTCGCGGTAATTTTCTTATGTTGTGGAAGCACCGATAATTACAAAGAGTAAGAATGTGGGGTTTGAACCTACTCGTGAGATTGTCATTGTGTAAAAAATACAATGTAAGGCGTGCTCGATACATACTTGTGAGATGTATTCTAAAGTTATGTTTATAAACTGCTCAGCACAGATAGCTTGGCGTATGATGTGTCAGTTATGCTCTGTATAAAATTCTTTATTTGGAACTTGTCGTCTATTGTATTTCTGTTAAAGTCTTAAATCCAACAAAAGAAAGCTCTTTGCCTATTCCAGATCAGATACCCGAGCTTGCGAACACAGCAACGGCGGTCGAACTTCGTCTCATATAAAACCAGGACATGATTTTCTCACAATCCAGACGACACTTTTGGTAGTACGTCGTTCCGCGTCAAATTGTTTTGTTATATTTGGCTTACTAAATCGACTTCCCGAGGGATTAACTACCGTACAAACAAAGCGAATGATCTATGTCTCGTCTCTACATGTACGCGAGCACAAACAAACAAATTGTAGGCTTGCACATACCACTTGGCGTGACTACATGCGCGACATGCCATATTGTGCTAAATTGTATTTTCACCTGTGGTGACATGACGACAAGACAGTTCTTTGTCTTTGGATCTTGAATGAAAAATATAACTTGATCCTCCTGAAGTTCGAGCAGAGAAAGAAGCTTACTTTTCAATTTTTCGACCGATACAACAATCGCGGTCACTTCTCAAGCATGAAATTTTTTCTGCGAACTTCCGCGATTTCAGCAGTGTTCATGCTCCCGCACATCACTGATGCTTTAAATGTGAGAATGTATGGCATGAATTACAATACGCGTAAGGGATGCGATTGGGAACCCGAAAACATCAAATGCAAGTCCGCGACTGAAGTGCAGAGGGACTTGTATGCATTGAAAACAGTTACTGACCGAGTGCGTATCTACTCGCTCGTCGACTGCAATCAAGCGGAGCACGTACTTCCAGCTGCCAAAAATGCCGGTTTGCAAGTCGAGCTTGGAATCTGGACAACTGCCAGTCATGATTTTCTTTTGCAAGAGAAGGCCAAGCTTGCCTGGCTCATTGACACAGGATTATACGACAACAATGTAATCGCTTTGCATGTTGGCAGCGAGACCATCTATCGCAAGGAGATCACAGCCACCACTGCCATCAATTACATGAACGAAATTCGTGACTATCTTCGGAGCCGCGGATTTCAAACGCCTGTGACCATTGCTGATGTGATCGACATCTACTATGAAAACCCGCAACTTGTTGATATGGTTGACTTCATTGCTGTAAACATGTTCTCATATTGGGAAGGGGTGCATGTGAATGACGGCACGTCAAGAACGCTTGACCGCATCCGTGCTATCCGTGTTACAGCTGTAAACAAGAACAAGGTTATGATTCTCTCTGAAGTCGGATGGAGCTCGGGAGGCTACAACACGACGACAGGCGAGTCTTCCCCTGCCGCCCAGGCCAAATTTTTTTCGGAATTTTTTCAAATTGCTCGCGCGAGCAACATCCTTTTCTACTGGTACACTGCCTTTGACTCAGAGTGGCGTGTGAGGAATGGCGGATACGATGTAGAGCGTCACTTCGGAGTTTTCAGGGAAGACGGCAGTATGAAACCCAATTTCGAGCAGCTACAAATCGGCTGGATGGAGCCTACTGTCATTCGCAGTTCTGTGACGAACATGCTGCTGTCCACAAAGGATGAAAGCATCTTCATGTCAGCTAAGGTCAATGATTGGCTGGTGAAAGAGCAGCAAACGTGGTTTTTTGATCAGTACACTCAACAGGTGCGTTCGCAATACAGCGATCATTGCCTGGATGCATACCAGCCTTGGGATGGAGGCATTGTACATCCTTATAGCTGCATCGACGACGAAAAGAACCAAAAATGGAGATACGACAAGGATACCAACAAGCTTGTACACGCGACTTACAACGGAATGTGTTTGGACGTGGACCCGGCACGGAACAACATAGTGCAGCTGTATGGTTGTTCGCCCAACAATCCGAACCAACAATGGGTCGTCCTCACATGGTCAGACTCTTAAGGCATCCAAATATTGTGTTGCTAAGACTCATTCTTTCTACACGCACTGGTTAACAAAATGATCCTTTTTTGAAACTTCTACTACTTTCTTCGCAGTCAATCGTAGTGATACGACTACGCGCACTACATCTTTGTATGCTCTCAGACCTTCGCTAAATGTGAAAAGCAGTATGAGTGTTTTAAATAATCTAACAGCACTTACATACTCGTGTTCTGCTATTGACAATTCGTTTTAATAATTTTATGATGATGAACCGACAGTATTATTACAGGCTCGTCCTGGTCAAGATTACCCGTACTCAACCACATTTCGAAAAGTAGTCGTTTGATAATTACAAAGGCACTTGTTTTGGAGAGATGCACAAGTGGATTTTAGTTATGTATATTAAATTAGGTTAACTATTCAACTATGAAAACCTAAGGTTTTAGATATAAAACAATCTAAAACAGTTTCAATTGAACGGAAGAGCGTCTTTGCATTTGTTAGGGTTTTTAAGTAGCGGATTGCGATCCGCTACACTCGTACTGATTCTGGTATAGAGTGTAAGGTCAGTGACCTTAGTCAAGCTTCCTCTAAGCAGAGAACTACGGCAGCCCTGTTGCCTTAGGTAGCACTTGTAGTTTAGTGACGCCTGTTTTGTTACGACTGATCCTCTGTGAGGATGGAGCGATTCTCCAATTTGCCCCACGGCATCCAAGGCGGGCTTAGAAAGATGATGTCCCTGCTTTGCCCTGAGGACGTGCAACAACTTACTTCGCAAAGACCTGAGGCGATAAGCGCGCGCCTAGAGGCATTTTCAAACCATGAAAATGCTTTGTTATAGGCTGCCAGCGTCGACTGCGTCCATGACGCCACTGTTGACGACGGATGACTCCTCCCAACCTAGGCCGCTCATGGTGAGTGTTAAGCCCTTCGAGGATAAGAATGGAGAGAATTTCATACTCCGGGGGATAGAGGCCGAGGTAGCTATGACATCCGCCATGCTTCAGAATGAGCAACAGAACGTGGCGCTAGCTATCTCCAAGCTCGGAAGCCAAGCACGAGAATTGGCATTTACGTGTGAGCCTTCGGTTGAAACGGCGTTCCCCACCCGGAAGGAGCTGAAACGTCAGCTTTGGCGAGTGTTCTTGCCGACTTATAGGGCATATCGCGTGAGATCGCGTTTTCTTGCTGCCCGACAGGGCAAGAAAGAGTTGGCGGACTTTGTCCAAAAATGGAGAAGTCTTATTGCCGGGATGGCAGCGAACCTCTACCCGAGGCGGTCGCAATGACCGTCTTTATGGGGGTTCTCCGCACTGGCGTGGCCAGAATGGAAGTCTTCATCCGTCTTCTTCTGAAGAAGCGGTCAATGTGGTAATGAATGCCGAATTCAACTTTAAGGCAGCACGACTTGTTTGGAATGCGCACCCTCAGGGCGAGACGATCGGGCCTAAGCCTATGGATCTCAGCTATGCTAAGAAGGAGGAGGGAGAGTTCCGAGCTGCTGAGCAGCGTGTAAACACCCAGCGGTGTTTTGTTTATGAAGACATCCGTCACCTTCGGACAAGTTGTCCCTTGCGCAAGGTGCGTAAGAGTTTGTCAAACTGACGTCCCGCTTCTAACCAATCTGGTTTGTCGTGGGGAAACGAAAACACCCAATAGGCGCGGGGCGTCCTACCGACTTCTGTTGAGCCTCGAAGAGGTAAAGGGCAACAGGGCCCAGCCCCGAAGAGCTGCATGCTCTTGAACACGGAACGTTTGTGCAAGCCGGGCTTGGTGGTCGTAAAAGCGACTGTGAAGGGCTTTGATAAGCTATCGGGAATCCTTGTTGATTCTAATGCGTCGGGCAATTAACTCAACACTTCACGATCAAAAAAATAAGCTGTATGCTGACGCGCTGGATAAGCGAGCTTACAATACACTAAGGGTGTATTATTTGTCCTCATCGCATCAAACACCACTGGTCCTCCTATATTTCAGACTCCACTCTCTGCGTGTCGCGATATGCCAAATTGTACCGATCGCTTCGAATAGTCTGGATATTGAATCTTCGTGCCTAGCGCTGATGTTACAAACATCATGCCGCTGCAGTTTTGACATATTTTAAATTGTTTAGATCCGTCTTTGGTGCCTAATCGAGTCCTTGTAACTATTCGGTCTATTTTGCTGAAGTCGATATCGCAAACGCCAACGCAATATCCGCGTCGGGCCTTTGGCCATACTTAATTAGCCCGCTATAAAGGTTTTCCACTTTCGCGCTTCCGTGTTATCCTTGGATCATATCTTACCGCATTTAAGGTGTCTCTTTCCTGCATCCTGCCACCAAGACAGTTCTTGTTGGACTGCGCGAGATACACCAGCTCTTTCGCTTATCGCAAGTTGTCCGTCCGCGCCGGATCTAACCCACACAGCATTGACTTTTGTCGTGGAATTTGCATAGAAAGTAATGCCTGTTAGAAGGTTGTTCATATTCTTAACTGTTTCAGTCAGCGCCGCGAAATATAAAAATTGTTCTGCCCAGCTTCGCTCACCGCTTTTTACCAAGCGTTATGCCTCAAATTGGCGGTATCTTGTTAGTCAACATCTGTAATTACCTCTAAACTGCACGATTCATCGCTTCTCATCATCCTTTTATCTGCTGATTGTCAAATCTTTAGGCCCTCTTGACGTGATGTTGGGCCAGTATGTCGACCTGAACGTCTTCTAAAACCAGGAATCTACAAGCACTGAATCTTCCAATTAAAGTAATTTTTCCACGACAAAGTATCTACTAAATCCATAGACCAGTTTCCTTCCGCTGATTCGCCTAATTCCTGTCGTACTCTGCCGCGCGTTTGGTACTCTGAAGCCTCTCACATGCACTGCGTGTACCTGTTACCGTTATATTATCGGTGGCATATATTGTTGCGGTAGTTCAGTTTGTCTAACCTGAGCTTTCAAAGTTTGATTGTTTCATTTCAAAAGTTGCCGATATTATACTTTTTGATGAGCGGAGATTACTTCAGCGAATCCTCAAACGGCTCCATTCCGTTACCCGGCGCGGACTCATACATTGCAAGATGACAAAGAAACTCTTCGTTTTGTCATCTCAGTGCCTCCAGCCAATTCATCCGTTCCACAATCCCGCTCACCATTTGTAATACAATAACTTGTCCGCCTTCCAGACCTCCACCATAACCCTAGATCGATACTTTATCTGGCGATAAACGAAATTTCTCGGTCATTACCCATCGTATGGCAGGTAATCGTAAGCAGGTAATCGTCGCGACAGTCAGACAACTTCATCCTCGGTCCTTAGATCTTTATATATTTATACCCAAAACGCTTTCTCGCTAGTGATTTTGGCTGGGGTCGGTGGGCGATTAAATAAGCGTACATCTGAATTTTTCCGTTTAACGTTATCACTAACTGTTGAATAGCGAGCGCGATGATCAGTAAATTGCCTGGTTATTTAATTAAAAAGGTAACAGTGTGGTAATGAGCGTCCAGACCAAATTCCCAATGCCGATCAAATTTAGTGCTTTTGTTTTCTTGGAGGAGACATCTCCTTAGAATTTGGATCACACGATACAGCGCAATCTGTCGTCTAATGCGCTGATTTTGTATCGTTGACCTTAGCCGTAAGAATCGGAACCACTGTGATCGTCATATGCCGGCCGACTTATCGCGGTCGAATTCTGTACACCCAAACTTGCAGACAATGATGCGACCTATACAGACCATTCGACAATTTCGCTCCACCTCCTACTTTCAAAATCAAAACAATGTTGTTAGTTTCTTTCACCCATTGTGTCATTCTTACTCTTTGCAATCAGAGCACCACTGTGCTAACTTTGTCTGCTTTTGCATGCGCTTCCAGGATCAGAGTTCGATTCCTTGCGTACCCACACCGCTGAACGGGCAATCTAAAAAGGCACGGCTCAATGGCTTAAAACCAACCGCGTCATATTTGGTTAGAAAGTCACGGTATATATTGACCAGAATAGTAAAAGTGACTTTTTGAGTTTTTAGTGATACCACAGGCCTCATAGCGAGTCACAAGAGACAGCCGTCTTTTAAAGTGATCATTCTGTACGCTTCGCCTCTTATCTGCATGTGTTCCGCGCTAGGTATGCATTCTTTTCGGTGGAGATTGTATAGGACCCCGTCGTGGAGCTCGCGACAACGTTTAGCTTGTTACAAATGATATTGATCAACGTCTCGAAGGTTGTTGCGACAGTCGCAGACTCAGAGTGGGCAATCTGATGACGCAAACAAAAGACAAAACAACGGTGTAAGCTTCATTTAGGTCACCAGAAATACATTTTCCGCATCCAAATCATCTTAATTTCGCCGCTTGATAAAGTTAACGAACTTTTTTTGAATAGGTTTGCAAAAGCGGATTTGATAAGCTAATAATTTTTCTGTACAAAATGCCCGAATGATCAATTTTACTTAGCCGCATTTGTCGTTCCTTCTGGCATTGAGTCTTCATCAACTAGATAGTACCAGACTTAAAACTATACTTGCTTCACTTTATCCTATTCTTGGTAGGTCTCGAATGTATAACATACTTGACAGTCCAAAGCGGGAAGCGATAATCATTTGCCTGGAGGCTCTCACCAGTTATATAAATGCGCTGGTACAACAATTTCAGGAGCGCCTCACCATTAGTTAGTAAAGGCTGAATCGGCTTATTACCGAGGGCTGTTTATGTCAAGTGCTCGGCCTATCAATTGCAGGGACAATTTATTTTGGATGAGACGAGTTGAGATAGTCAAACGTCGGTCACACTTTCGACGGACATCGGAAAGTCATGCGCTCTTCAAGCTACCTGGTCGCGCACAAGAATGAGGATCTGAGTGCTCTGCGGAATAGATATTCTATTCTTGGATACTATTGCGGCGACGTAGGGAACGGTTGGTCACACTGGCTGATGCGGCGAGCTATATGCTGTCAAACACATTACCCATTTTGGGAAATAAGACATAGCTGTGATGAGACGCGGTCTTAGAATGAGATGAGAAGTAAATATCTTCTACAGAGTGTGTCTCTTGTGGCACAGAGAATTGCCATGTAATGTCGCAGTCCCTCGACTACAACTCGGGTCAGCATTTAGTTTCAATTGTAAGATGGGGCTATCGAAATCACTTTATGATGTGAACATGAAAGTGTAGTGTATTTCGTGGTCTAAGACAACGATCTATTCACGACGAGTTGGTGCGGCTTAGTGCCGCAATCGCCTGAATAATAATGGGCGGGAATGATCGATTGTGAGCCACTAGTAATTATGTTATCGTACTGTTAAGTCAAGCGTACGGGAGAAAAGTTCATTTATTCGTAAATGATTTCTCAAAGTAGTCATAGGTCGTGAAGGTCGCCTTTCGGTACTTCGACAATAGATTCTCATCGAGCATGAATAGCGATTTCTTTGGAAAGTGTGCAAAAATTGCAAGAGGGCGAAACACCGAGGTTATACGGCTGGTCCTGTGAAATGAGTTGATATCACCATTCGTCACGAATGAATCTGTAGTTGAAATGAAATTAAGAAGAGGAAGAGAAAGGAATAGATAGGCTGTTCTCAAAGATACTACGAGCACTTTGATACTTAAGCGAATAGTGACGAAAGAACCACCAAACGTGTTGCTCCCCGTTCGGGAAGGGAGACCTGGAAAAAACTCTATCCTGAAACTAAATTTCGCGTCACATGCTAATTATTCACATTGAGACACCAGTGTTACGTCATCAAGCTATCATCCGTGCAAAGCACGAGTATTGATTGGTTCGATAGATATAAATTTCTCCATTTGAAGCCAAACTTTTACTATCATGTATAACCAACGGCAAGTGGCGAATCGTGCATGTTTATAATGTAGATACCAAGAAAAAGATTGCCGAATAGCAGCTTAAATGTTTGGCTATTGATCAATAATGTTCAGCAAGCTGAATGTTAATCCCACTGCCGATGAGATACAGTGTCATACCACTCACTCGTATAGAAGAATACTTCAAGCCGAATGGTCTGGGACTGACTCCTATTTTTGAGAACAATAAAACGCGCAAGCGATGCTCGACACTGTGATGACGCAGCTTTTAAGTTGCATCGTGCCTAGCACAAACCTATTCAGATGATGTTCTTATTCATAATTATACAGAGCACAGAAAATTGATTGTGGGATTCCCAACAAACATTTGCAGTGCTCAATTGTATGCGCTCAAGCAAGCTGGTGACAGGCTCGAACAAAAAGTCTCTAGGATGCTCGATTTAATGCATGGTTCGCGAGAGATCATGCGAAGATCAAGCTCTTCGTGGAGTGGCCAGTGACACTGTCACATGACAATATTAGTAAAGCTACTAGGTTTGGTCAACTATTCACACATATTTAGTATAAATATAACTTTTCACCATTTTCCTTGTAGATATTGTCAAATGATGCTAGGTTGCGATAAAAGAAGAGCATTCTAGAACAGTAGAAGGAAGCCTCCTGTATGCTTGATTTTGGCCCTAACGGATTTGGTTCGGTCACCATGTCGTCTGTGAGGCTTCGGCTATTGTTCGTAGCCTAGGATTTATGCCAAGCAGATGCAAAACGTGAGTCTACTTTATCGCGTCTATCGCAATTTCAAAAAGATCTCTTCAGCTCAAGGCAGAAAGCTACCTGCAACGAAGTAACCCTTTTCAGGCGTAGGATACAGTTGTAAGGTTCTTAACGCATTTAGATCCATGCGATCGTGCGTTGTTGCGCACAGTGACGTCGTGACCGTATTTGTTGCATAGAATGGCAAGATTACCGTAATTTTTGTCGAGCATATCCTCGGGGTACAAGCCGGGTTGATTTGGTAGCGGATGCGCTTTTGCGTCTCGCAAAAAATGAGCTGGCATGTGTCTCAATGAGGCGATATGGGGCATATGCAGCATGTATTGTATTGTGACACTTTAAGAAGTTGTCAGCTTAAGCACATCGAAGCGTTTGGTTGCACGTTTGAATCACTCTTTCTTCATTTAACGCTTGCTGAATTTACGGTATAGCAAGGAGTGATGATACCTTTTAATTCGGATCTGGAGCACATAATTATCGTACTACCACTTGGGTGGCCTCATTGGTGATAGGAGACGTACGGATTAGTGAAAGCCGTATATGAATGTTTAACTGGTTTATTATAAATATGCTTGTGAATAAAAATTACAATTAAAGAATCTTCGCCATATGCGACGGCGCCCTTGATAAGCACGTCAATGTTCACGGTCCATAAGCACGGCCATTTTCTCTAGTAACATATTGGGCGATACCGGCATTGCGATATTTGTGTGTATCGTCTGAGCAAGATAGCTAATCTTGCTCCAGTCAGCAGCACCGTAATCGAGCCAAGTATATGCCATAAGTTGAATGCCAACAAGGCTTACATGGTCTTATTTTTCTATATCGATATCGTGCTTGAGCGCTATATTGTGGCAACTCGTTTAAAATGCCCGGCAGCAGATTGGACATGCTCAGCGCTGACAGTCTCCAGAAAGTTGGTCAAACGGAGCATGATAAGTAAATGGTGGGGAATATTTTTCAATGTATTTGCGTGGGCTGGGTCACCAATAATGAAAACTCAGGTTTAATTGCTATTTTCAGGAGCCAAAATGATCTAAAATCCAGTTTGTTTTAATATAATAAAGTCTCAACAGCTATAAATTCGATATAGCTATATTGCATTGGTATTGCATGGCGTGAGGCTATCAGCCCACGCGTTCAATGAGTTTACCTTTTAAAGTACTATTCTCATTCGCAACAATATTGTTCACGATTGTTTATCATGCACCATATTTGAAATTCTAGAGTTTGGTCTCAGGGTCGAGGGACAATAGTGTTAGGTGTACGTACATATAACATGGTTTGTACCTTGTTGCACGTGGGGTTCGCAATATTTATACAGAGATAATAAGTTTAGACACCTTTCAGACTACCTGCGTGGGAATGCCTTTCATGGGATAAGTGTTTGACACTGCTCAGTCTTTGAAGTTTTAATAAATTTGGGTGTGGCCGGATTAAAATTATACACAGTCTTTCTGATTCAGGTATCAGGATTTCTAAATATTATTTTGGATGGCTTAGTCGTTGTGATCAAGTGCTCAATACCAAAACTTTCTTCACTCAAACCCACTACAACGCTTGTCTACAATAATTGGCCCAGCTTCGTTCAAGTCGGAATTAAATGGGTGACATATCCTTACCTTTCTGTCTTCACGATACCTCACGGTCCTCTGCTGATTGTGCTCAATGAAGCTTGCCAAAATCAATGAAAACTCATGCAGTTCATGACATGCTGCAACGTCCTACTTCTTACCTTCTGTCCGACGTAAGACGTTGCATAATGTCAAATGAATAAAATATTTGTTGATAATCTTGTATGGGTATGTTGTCTTCACCAAAATTGCCTTCCATCGTCTCTATAAACGCTTTTTAGCTATAATTTGTTACCTGGTGTCGTTTTAACTACCTCGTGATGGCAACTCTCCAACGGACCAGCTTGACAGTGTGGTGGTTAGCAAGCGCAACCGAAATTCTTAATTGTATATGTTTTTATCTAGAAATTCGACACGACTCTAGTCTGCCAAAAGGACAATTTGTTTGGATTCTTGTCTAGTCTCAAATATATTTACAACGATTTTTTGCGTGACTATTACATTAATTTAGCTCAGTAGTCTTCTCCAGCATCTCTCCTTTGATTGCTCTACTTAAACACAAAAACAGCTTCGCCAGAACATAAATCGTAGCAGTGTCAATTTCACAAAACTTGTTCAGCTAATTTTTAAAAATATTTTGTCTACTCAAAACCCACCCAAAGATACTTTCCAGGTTGAAAATAAGCGACCCGTATATTGCGCTCACTATTTAGCTATCTTAGTCCGAGAACAGTATTATGTGGTTTGATCGTCGCATTCGATTTAAAATCACATGATGTATGTCGAGTGAATCGTTGATATATTACAGCAAACTTTGATAAAAGGACTAGTGAAGTAGACGTGCGACAAACGCTAGGATAAATAGATTTCCAAGCTTCAATTGATATACTTCCTGCGGCTTGTAGCAGTACAGGACATGTTTTGTCCGCTCCGTACACTTGATGAACTTACCGTTAATGCGCCGTATCACCATCCAGAGATGTAACCGTGCATAGACTGGGTGGCCCAAGAGTGGACACTGAATCAACACATTTTACATTACAAGTTAAAGGTGTTCCCAGCAGCATATAATAGCCTTTCTCATTTTTTGTAAAGGAAGTCACTGTCATGAAAGGTATATATCTCTACTGGCCAAATATGCTCCCCAATCTCAGTACTACTTTGCTCTTCTTTGTTGATGGTGAGATTAAAAGCAATGACACGCTTAACACGGCTGGCATCTGCTTAGAGCACCACCTACGGCAAAGGCCGAAGCGTCACCAAAGATAAGATATGCATAATTGAAAACTGAGGGTCAAAATCGGGTACGCACGAGGGATTTTAATATCGTGTTTGAGGCCGCTTCTTCTGTTCACACTCCATCACCATGTGACATCCTTTTTGGAGCGATTGACAAGAGGTCGTGCTATGTCGTTGTAATTTAGATCGCACTTGTGCAAGTAGTTGGCAACGCCAAGCCACCATCATTTCAGATAGTGGCAATGATGATCAACTTTGGTCTGAACTGAAATTTCATGGGAGCTATCTGCCTGCAG
Source organism: Plasmopara halstedii (assembly GCF_900000015.1). NCBI lineage: Eukaryota > Oomycota > Peronosporomycetes > Peronosporales > Peronosporaceae > Plasmopara > Plasmopara halstedii. The sequence continues at coordinate 3,347,241 of NW_020187532.1, read as the reverse complement.
CGAGTGTACTCAAAATAATACCTCGGAAATGGGGTCATTGGCGCTACACTTTTGTTAGTCGATAGATGTTTGCCTGAAACCCTTTCAGACAAGCATTGATCCCAAGTCTCAAATGCAATGCCCAACCGCAATCAGAGTTGGCCTTGCGACAGTTAATCATATTCAATACTAGGTTTGAGTACTAAACAAGTTTCTATTAATGCAATTTAGCAGCACGTCTTCTTTAAAAAAGGTTGTTTGCGCTGTAATGGTCACCGCAACTACAGCTTACATGATGTGTCACTCGCCATAAGCCTTCATAGCGCAATAAGGCGGTATCAAGTGGCGCGACTCACTCTTTCTCACCAAGAGAGAAGCGTGCGAGATCACGCTATTTCCTAAGAAAAGATCATTGATGTGAGATAAACAATTCGTTTTCAAGATCAGGTCAATTTCCTGACGCATACCTCGAAATGAAGGCGACGCTTTTGGCATTGCCCTCATCACCACAACATGAGATATCTACCACAAGTGATAAGCACGTAAATCTCTTGACGGTATTAATTTCACATCTCTCACTCTATGTTCTGTGGGGTTTTCAATAACGTGTTCGTCCAAACGATCAAAGTGCTCGGCTTCAATTATTCTAACTTGGTAAGTCTGTATTTTTCCAATTTCTTCAACGCATTGCTTTATTTAGAGATAACGCTTACATTCAATTAAAGCTCTTGCATACGGCAATGGGAGACGAACATTTTTAAAGCGCTCCCGATTAATCCATTCACAAGTAAATGGCCTTTATCATTTCAAACCCGTGAGATTTAGTACATCGCACAGTGGGTGTATGATATGATAGTGCAGGCTTAGCATAATCATTCTATTAAGACAAGAATAGACCATCCTCAAGAATATTAGAACCGGGATCTCTTACTTGCGACCACCATACTTGCAACTTTCAAATGTCCATCTACACCGGCTGAAGCGCGCAGCACTAGGCAACTCTGCCCCGTCTAAAAGTAAACAAGCCGTAGAGACCGCGACACATCGTCACTTCAACCGTCCAACCATAGCCAATAAATTCAAAACCAAGCCAAGACAACGTTCCACGCGGGCAAAGTCCTCTACTATCAGAGGAGGTCAACAAACATGCTTTACTGGGCGAAAGATCCAATCACAAGATACAAGAATGTATATCAGTTGGCATCATCGATGCTTTCATTTATCTACTGGTTTCGACTGTCGCACATCCTTTTGCGATAAACGACGCTCTTGAAACTACCAATCCGATATGGCTTCACAAAGCTCGAGACGTTGATGTTATCAATAAAACTTTGGGCTCCATGTTTCTTAGAAAGTCTCGTATGCTATTGAGCTCGAAGTGTACGAAATAGTAAGCAATGCCGACGCTGAAATTCGACTTGTTCTTGCGAGAGCTTTGTCCCTCAAATCTGCACGGTAAGTCGAGCTTCTGCTCTTTTCAACAATGCAATAATAAAATTTGCAGGATTTGAATGTTTGGTTCTGCTACATATGTAACATTTTTGAGCGCCTCGGTGCTGTTTAGCAGCTAGTAATTTAATCTCCCTTCACGATCCATCGCCTATAATGTGCTAACAGAGCTTTCACCTATTGTTTTCGTAGCGCCCACGCATAAGTCAAAAAGTGCTCTGCATTTAATACAACACCCAGCAACTCCTCGAAGTGGTAGGTAGACGCGGTCTTGGGGCGAGCTACATCTACTGATGACCCTAAAAAATGGAAGTTGATACCGATATCGTGAGAGGGTATGCTGCGATACAGCTCCTGGACCTAAAACGCTGGATCTGGTCAACATACATTGCTGGACACGAGTTTCGCATGCAAACGGTGCGTCTGACCAGACGGCGCGTCCACCAGCAATGTCTCTCGTCCCCTATTGGGGTGCGTTTTTCTACATCAAGACCTCACTAAAGTGCTCATTCTCGCGCACGAACTTTTTTCTTAAAGACCACTAGTGCCATACACTCTTGCTTCGTCTGGATCAGGCTAAACTTCTTATCATCTAAGGACCCCTTACCCCAGAAATTTTTTTGCCATATTATCGCTCACCCTCGCAGAGGAAACATTCTTTATTGCATTCGGCTGCAGAACTGACAATAATGGCTACCAAGTGCAATGGAATTGTCGTGCAACTTGCACACTGGAAATTCTGATCGTACGAGTCGCATTATGCATTTCTCTCGTTAGAGTGAAATTGTGTGGATGTCGAAAACTTTTGTTCTTAGCCCTTTGAGTAATATGTTGTGAGCTAAGTCTAGTTGAAAAGTGTACCAAACTGTCGTGGGACTAGCATCTCATGTGTGCAACGGACTATTCATCGGCAAGTCGTGATAATTACATCAAAACGGAGTACTAGTTGAGGTACTCCATCATTATTCTTCACCTTGGTGATTCTGAGTTTTGCTCGGACAATAGAAAAAAAGTACAGGTAGGGTAAGTAGTCCGTTACACAGCCCGTCACTGCCAGTCACATGCGATGAGGAAAGTTCCGCATCCTAGGGATGGCCTTTGATTCCCTCCCTTCTGTTTGCTCAACGAGAATTTTTAAGCCAAAGCTTGTGCATTGTATAGATTCCTTATTGCATTCCACGTAGAAAAGCACCTAAGCCCTCACGATCATACAGCCACTTACCGAGCTACATCTGACCATAAGTTCGCAGAACTATATCATGGTGATTGCATGCATTGAATTAAAGCTAGTATTTATCTTGGAAACAAATTGTGGTACGCTATATATATATATATCAAGAAGAAAATTATTGCCATCTTTTAGAATAAAGGAAATCACGTTACGCTTTACAGCATTCCTATAACAGCGCTTCTTTAAATTCTTAAAAATGTATAACAAAGATCCATGTCGCTTGCTAGGGACTATCACTTAAATACGAAGGATGATTCTTGCCAATTTTGCGGCACCGCATGCCTTTATCGTAGCTTATCAGCTCCTATTTAGAGAACGATCAGCGGCTTGCACCTTGATCGTGAGCTGATGAGCATCGTTAGTCTGATGTAACTCCGACATACAGAATGTTGCCTCGATATATCCGCATGTTATGAAATATGTTATTCGGACACTACATGTTATTCAAACATCAATTTGAACTAATTTTGGCTAAAAAACTCTATCAAAATCGTAGAGTTAGCACATTTTGATCGCTCAATTTCTGTCCAGATATAAGCTGCACGGGCATTGATTGACTATGGAGCGTAGTTGTGATTATCGATGCGGTTTATGCCAGCGAAACAACGTCTGTAGATATTTAACTATGCTGTAAAATTGATTGTATTTTCATTGGATACTGCATATCAAATATAAAATTATATTTCGTAACGATAGATTATCTAAAGTACTATATATTTTAAGAAAAAATGTACAGGATAATATTTTAGTCAAATTCCTTGATCTTTTTAACAAGATAGGCGTGTCTCTGAATGAGCTCTGCACGACGTCCCTCCAGGTCCACGACGTCAGACTCGCGTTTGTCAAAGTCTTCAATGAGCATCTCGGATGAGGCAAACCCGTCTTTGCTTTTCAGACGAGTAGCAAGCTGTCGCGTTGCGTCTCTTTCTTTTTTTTTCTGTGCGAGCTGGTCGCGGTTTGCAGACAGAATTTCTTCCAGCTCACGTGATTCTCGTTTAAGCATTTGGCTTTCAGCAAAAACAAAGTGTAATTTTTCTTTAATATGCGTCAGAACTTGTACTGTGTTTGTGGTCTTTTTGCGCAATTTAGAGAGCTCCTCATTTCGTTCTTCTATCTTCTCATTGAGCGTCTGATTTTCAATCTTTAGCTGCTCAAAATCAATCAAGTGAAGCCCCTCTGCAAGCTCCTCCTTTGCATGCAATAGCTGTTCGAGCTTCTTGAGATGCATGCGTAAATTTATATGTTTCAGCCGTATTTTTTCGACGTCTTGATCCTTACGAAGTTCTGCAGCTTCAAATTGAGCAATCATTCGCTTAGATATAGGCTTGCCCGTTCCCAAAGTTTCAGCATTTCTCGCTACTTCTCTCTTAAATTCCAGAAATGCGTCTTGAATCTCTGTCACCTTGGCTTCCTTTTCATCCAGTCGAGCCTGTAGTTCCAAAGCCACCTTGTCATATTGAGATCGGGCCATTGTCATTTGGACCTTGGATTCATGAACACTGCGTAGACAATCGAGATATCGCTTGGTATCTTCATTTGAGATAATTTTGTCCTCCCGTCTTCTGGCAGAATTTGAATTATCTTTCACAGCACCTGAGCCGCCAGTCGCGGGGCTGCTTTCCTGATTTTTATGTAACATAAGTGCAACACGACGCTGTAGACTATAAACATAGTAGTATCACAGTGAGTTGACTGCAACTCGAATTGCTCTGATACGATGACCCACTTGGTGTTTCTAAGCTGTAGCCTCTCACGAGCTTCTGTGGCATTTGCAATTGCCAGTCGCAATCGTTGAGCAGCATCGTCTGCAATGATTGCTGCATCATCTTCATCCTGTCGCTTAAGGCCACGGTGAGGATTGTGATGGATCATCGTCTCTACCTGCATGTTGTATTGCGACGTTTCACCAAACAACCAAAATGTGGAAATTTCGTGGCAAGAATAGGAATCAAAATTTAACTCGAGTTCTTAATTTACAAAATCAAGTGAATATCAATTTTAAAGCTGTTTTGATAGCCATGTACAGACGTCCAAAGTCACTCGTCGCCCACTGCGCTCCATTACGTGCTGTAAAGAGTCTGAAGGGAAAGTCAAATGCTAGTGCTCGCTGGGTACGTCGCCAGTGGAACGACCCTGCGGTGAAACAGGCTAAAAGAGAGGGACTACGTTCGCGTGCAGCCTTTAAATTACGCGAACTCAACGATGTAGGTGTATGATTAATAGGATAAGGTTGCTATTTATCACACTCACAATTTTATATACACGAAAGGCAGCGCTTTCAGCTACTTCGTCAAGGTAATGTGGTTATAGATTTAGGTGCCGCTCCTGGTGGTTGGACGCAAGTAGCGGTGGAGGCTACAGCACCAAAGCGATGCACGACTGATGATCCACCGCGAGTTGTGGCCGTGGACCTTAAGCGTTTTGATCCCGTAGAGGGTGCAGTCATTATTGTCGGGGATTTTCGTCAATCATCTGTGAGAAAACAGCTGACTGAGACTTTAAGAGGTCGCAAGGCCGATGTTGTGCTAAGCGACATGGCTCCATCCTTTTCGGGTACATTCCTTACAGACAGTCAACACCAGCTACGTCTTTGCCACAATGCACTTAAAATTGCTGAACTTTATCTGCGTCCTGGTGGTAATTTTGCTACCAAAGTTCTGAGATGTGACGGGTCTGAGGAGTTTCGAGCTGAATTGAAGGCAGTATTTGATGTTGTGAAGGCCATGAAGCCGCAGTCGTCACGACCAGAATCAACGGAGATGTATTTTGTAGCGAAAGGGTTCAAAGGTATAACAACTCTAGAAAACTGATAATTGTGACCTTGTTATCTTTTTACTTCTCATGTAGTTGAATTTTATAAAGGCTCGACTAAATGTACGCGGCGAACTCTTACCGCAAAAGTCAGACACACGACGAAAAGAGTGAGAGCCAACGGGAGACAATTAGTTGAGATCCTGGCCGAGTCGCAGTGCCAGCAGCGTGTCGTTGTACTGGTTAAATGCATCTTGGATGTCATCTTGCAACTGCATAGCCAGTGGTATAAGCTCCACGTTGACTTTACCACCAATTTGAGCGGAAGCCGCCACACGTGGCTGCAACACTTTGACAGCGTGAATCATTTCCTGCAATTCCGTGTCCTGGCGGACGTCGCCTGCTGCGTAGATAATTTTTTGCAACAATTGGTGCACCAATTGCTCGACCTCTTGCAAGTCTGCATCGTTCAGCGGCTCCGCATCGGCTGCATTAGCCAACGCCTCGCGCTCTTCCTCTTCCCACCGCTTGCGTGCCTCTGCATACGCTTCACGCTCACAGATGTCTTGAGTACGAAGCGTAAGGTTAAGGAACCGATCCAAGTGAATATTCAGGAGTGCATCTGGCATTTGCGTCAACACTTGTGTCATGTAGCGATTCATCTCCTTTTCACGCTTGATAATGAATTTCTCTTCTTGGTTTTTACCCATCATGGATGAAAATGGGTGGCGCTTGGGAAAACGCGGAAACCATGGCGCTCGTTTACCACGGCGACCGGAAGCTGCGGCTTTCAATTCTTGGTGAAGCGCGTTGAAGTCGTTGTAGCGACCACCTACGAGCCAAGCAGTTTTTGATTGCTCCAAAATATCACGGCCCCACGTCACACGCAGCACGTACTCCGTGTACTCATCACCCCAATTTTGATCCTGCTGTTTACGGTGGCCCAACATCGTACACGTGAGAATGCCGCCCTTGTACGGGATTGGCGGACCTGTTGGAAAGTCTTGAATCTTTTCTACCGGGTTGATCAAATTTTCATCATCAGCTGACATGACCGGACCAGCAGGAGCCTCACCACCTTCACCGAATAGGTCGCGACCAGCCTGTGCAAGCTGCTCCTGGCGCAGGGCATCACCCGCGACGGCTTCACCTTCAACTTTCGCATTGTCACCAGCAACCCAGCTCATGTCAGCATTTTGGAGCGACTCCTGTCCCACCATGGCACCGGCAACACCCATCGAACCGATGGCGCCAATCTGGCCAACCTGTCCGGCGGCAGCCTGCAAAGGCTGCACTGATCCCAGCGTAGCCGGTCCGCTACCAGCAGCTCCATGTACACCGAGCGTACCAAGAGCGGGAGCTGTTCCTAGCGTGCCAGCTAAAGCCACTTTTCTTTGGGCCTCATCATAAGCACTTAGCTTTCGCAAAGCAGCAGCCTCTGCATCATGTGCCACGGACGCATCCTGCGCGGCGGCAGCAGCATCTTGAGCAGCCATGGCAGCAGCAAGGGAAGCGGCTTGAGCACGTTCCACAGCAGCCTGGCGCTTGGCCTCCTCGCGGCCGACCGACCGACGGTAAGCATTTTGAATAGCTGTAGCAGCAGCGACACGCCGTTGCTCTAGCAGGCGTTGACGCTCACGTTCGTCTTCCTCCTCTTGAATGCGTCGTTGGCGCTCATCTTCCTCACGCTGGAGTCGCAATCGCTCCTGTTCAGCAGCAAGTCGCCGAGCCTCTTCAACAGCCAAACGGGCTTTGCGAATGTGGTGCAATCGATGCACGAAGTGACGTTGTGCTTGGATGGTATAATATGCCGTAAGCCAGCGTTTTTTGGCCGAATTCTTCTTTTCCGCTTCAATACGAGCAGCTTCCTCCAGTAGCCTCTTCCGCATTTTTTCATCCTCAACCTGCGCACGACGCTTTTCGGCCTGTTTGCGGCCAAACTTGCCGCGCACAATCGACTGGATCTTCACTGCTGCCGCATTCTGCTCGGCATTTTTGGCCCTCATACGCTCGCGAGTTTGCTGCAAGAGTTTCTTGAAGGCATTAGTAGCTAGGACACCACCAATTGCCATTTTCCAGTGCTTTCGGGCCAAAAACTTGCGGCGCATGCGGTGACGATATGCATTCCGCGATCGAATAAACTGCTTTCGGACGGCAAACATACGCATTACCGCCTGTAATTTGACAATAGCTGCCTTGCGCCTTCTCGTATCCTCCAAAAGTTTCAAGAATGCACGTTGTGCGAGCACCTTTGCTAAAGCGTAACGCCATCGACGTCGTGCCAGCCACTTTCGAAGACGGGCAACAATCCACGGCCCCATTTTCTTCATATCCACCTTTAGTAAGGCGTCAAGCAGCGCAATTTTGCCCGTTTTGAAAAAGACCTTCGTCCGTCCTAGACGATAAGCGTCTGGCTCCACCCGGAAAGACCACAGTACCGCTTCCGTAAACGTACGGTCGTTGTACGCGTTAAACATTGGTGTGACGGACGGCGGCAGCACGGGCTTGTAAATTCGGCAAATTTCGTCATAGGATACGCGCGTAGGCAGTCCAACCTTGAGCAGCTCACACGTTGCAAGCATACCCGAACAACGCAACTGGTCGACGACGTATCCGTGGTCAAAGACACCTGGTGTCATGGTCGGATTAGGCTTGATACATCGGATAAAGTTACAACGCGTCGCGTTCAGCGTGTCTGTAAGCTCTTGCATTTGATCACAGAACTTTGCCGAGACACTCTGTTTATGCTGATTCATAGTGTTAATGTCCAATTTAGACGAAAACAGTTCTTTAATGAGCGAAGACTTGCTGGAAGTTACAAAGTCCTCAAGGTCTTTGGGAATAGTATCGTTGTTTTTGTCAATAAAGTTACCGATCGTGTATGGTACGCGTGTAGCAAAGTGTTTGACGATAAACACGTATTTTTTATCTTTTTCATGAGGTGGCAAGAAGTGTGAATGATTCACGTGGGTCTTGTGCAACATGGCGTTCCACTTGTCATCAGTTGGTTTGGGCATCTTGGCTTCTTGATCCAATAATGGAAGAATACCATTAGGCTTTTGCGAGATCAAATCGATACATTCCCGATTGTCCGGCCACATAATCTTACCCACTTCAATACCTTCAGCAGCAAACAATTCCTGTTCTGCAATAAAAACTTGCTGATTAAAAGTAGCTTGCAACGCTTCATTGGCGTAGTTGATCAACAATTGCTCAAAGTCGTTTTCTTCAAATGATTCAAATCCAAAAATGTCCAACACACCAATGAATGGAAGTGAACTGTCACCGTGACCGAGTGAAGTGTTAATTTTATATAAAATCCACTTGAACAAATGATTGTATATGGACTTTGCGATGGCGTCACGGACATAACTTCCTTCTTTTGCAGTCCTTTTGATAGTAAAATTTTCCGTCCGTGTTGAAATTGCACGCGTTGAAATAACATCCAACAGATTTGAGCTGTCCACACCTAGAAGTTCAGCGCATGAGGCAACATATCGTTGCGCCTCTGGTGTCACTTCTCCCGCGTCACCCTCCGCTGTCTCACGGTCTTTAAGTCGAATGTTACCAAGATGCAACAGACCCGAAAGTACAGTCCAAACTTGTTTCTGCAAAGCAGCATCAATGTCAACAGACCCAAGAGCACTCGTCACTTCATCAAACAATAGTTCATCATCCACATTTGGATCCGACACGCATCCACTTTGATTCAAATATGCAAACTTGTCCACTAGTTCAAGTTTCAACTCTTTTGCCAGCGCTTGATTCGCTCCAGAAAGTAGGAAATAGAAAATATGAAAATTGCGTTCGCCAGGAATTTGGGCCACGACACGAAACTTTTCCAGCAAGTACGTTTCAACAAATGCACCCGTAAGCGTATTATCGCCAGGCTTGAACTGCAGCTTCATAAATTTACCGAATCGTGATGAATTGTGATTACGCAATGTCTTGGCATTACCAAACGCTTCGAGTATGGGATTTGTGTCCCAGAGTCGCTTGTCTAATTCCAGTGCAATATCTTGCTGAGCATTGTTGCCTTTACTAGATGCAAACGCCAAATGTTCACGTGATGTTAAGTATCGCAGTACAATCTTGGACGTTTCAGTCTTCCCAGCACCTGATTCCCCAGAGATGACGATTGACTGGCATTGCGCGAGGGTACGCAATGCCATTTGCTGAAATGCTACTTCTGCAATAGCGTACGGGTGTGGCGGACGGTCCCCCATTTGCGTCTTAATGTAATCCGTCACTTTGGGTTCCACTGTGCGAACGAGTGGATTAACAGCAACTAGCACATTAGCCATCAGCGTGTACGGACGCAAATTATCCATTTTTGAGCGTATGTAAAGGTTTTCCAATATTCCTGCCTCATGGATGTAGTATAGACCCGTCATGTCGTCCACAACACGCGGATTGACCTTGTAAAGGTCGCCAATGTCACGCATATCCAGCCTCTCCTGGCCATACTTGCTGTTGACAATCAGAGTCATGCCCTGCTCAGGATCGTCGGCCGGTTCATAGCGTGCGATCTCGACCACGCGCCACACACGTTCGCGATCAGGAACCCAAATGTGGGCACCAATTTCCACAGGAGTGTGCTTAAGTGCAGCCACAACTTCTAGCGTGTTACGACGTCGCGCTGAGTTCTGGGCACGCTTCTTATTCTCTAGCACAAGGCGTTGAGCAATGCTCAAATTGGCTTCGTCCACGGGTGCTGCATTGTGTCGCTGAAAGCGGTCGTATGATGGCAGCGCACCGGATGGCACCATCTCCATACGCGGTCTTCCCGACATGGATTTCAAGTGTAGATGGTCGGTACTGGCACTTGAAGAGGTCGGTTTGGTTCTGTCTTGATTCCTAATTCACACTGCGTGTATATGACAACGCAACGAACAAAGCGGAGGGAGACTTTGATTGTGGCGGACGGATGATGTGTGTGTGGTGGAATGGTATGATTGGCTGAAATCTTACAAAAAAGAGTAGATTGGTGAAAAAGATGTGCAACGACAACTTGGAGTATTTTGCTCTAACGTTCAGTTTCTTATATCTCTCGCCTTAACAAGAGTGTGCAACGTTCTGTATGTATGACGCTTAAAGGGCAGAATACAGCAAATTTGCACACAGCCGTGCTGTTAGGCCACTCAAGACACTTGCGATCGACACGCAGCAAACGTCTTGACGGAATGTCGACGTAACGATGTTATTGCATAGACTGTACGATTCGCTTATTCAACATTGGTAAGCAGCAAAAATCAAAACATTTTACGCCCTGAACGTCAGCACAATGTATTGGCATTAAAATTATTGACTTTCCGACCCATTTCCAGTCTCGCTAAAAGCAGATTTTGTAAATGTCGAATTCTATCGAGGTTTCTTTCGTCTTAGCTTTCGCCACTAGCTCTATGGACCACTTATTATTCCAAATTCTGATTTTAGGTAGGCTCTCTGTGATCTCGTCAGCAATGTCCAGCCTATTTTGGTGGCGTTTTGTCTCAATGGACGAACGAGTCATTTACGTGATAGAGATGTCTGTCGTATATACAAAAAATCGAGTAAATATGCTTGATGTTGTAGCTCATGATAATTTGAAAAACGAACTGAAGAAACTGGTAGTTTTTTTACATATTCAAAAGTGATATTAATAGAAAAATAAGAACAGCTCAATGTGGTACGAAATATACCTGTTGTATAACATTAAACCCTGATAAAATCAACAGTGCAAGGCTAGCTGCCCGTAAGTGCTACAGATCACTCCTTTACAGGGTCCAGCACCCTCACCCGTTTCAATACTAAACACGTTTGTAATGGAGTAAGAACTGTCATCTTTTGTATCGCCACCTCTCAGCGACATTTCCTAAGTTAAATTTTGTCGTTATTACGGATCCCTTGCTGCAGCGGGGCTGCTGTAGCTCGCTGTTTAAAGGAAGCTTTATAGGGTCACCGACCTTACGTACGATGCAAGACCCATATCAGTGTAGCGATCGCAATCCGCTACCTCCAAGAGTAACCAAAACCTTAACCCAAGGCAGATACACCTTCCGTTCAGAATTAAAGCTGTATTTATCTGATTTAATTGCGGCAAAGGCGCCCATATCTATATCTTTAGGATCCCTAATTAAAAAGTAAGACCTAAATAATATGCATAACTAATGACAATCCCGCCATGTAGTGGCTTCATTTCATGGTGTAGCCGCACCATTTGGTGATTACACCGTCTTGTGTACTCAACACTTTTGTACAGTCACACCATCTTGTGTGACCCACCCTTTCACATCAGGGTACGTGTAACCCCTAACACTCTATCAAAATTGTGAAAAGTTCACATTTAAGTGTCACCTCATACGAGGCTCGCGTGTCTAAGACACCTTTACGTCCAGGACCTTCTTCACTCATTCTCTGCTCAATAAGCCTTGTGTATATGACAGGAAAACTCCCAGCCTAGCTGGTTCTGAGGGCGCCCGTGGGCAAAGCCCTTCTTCGTCTTCTGCGCGCGGTGCAACTCCGGACAGTACGTCTACGGCTTCACGGGGAGCACATCCCAAGCCCTCGGCAACTGGAAGCCGCACACCGCGCCCGCCACGGGCGATGTGACGGCTAAAAGCCTCTCCGACAGAGCGCGAAAGCTCTCAACGTGAAGCAGTCGGTGCACGAAGTGCTCCAAGCTCTCGAGGTCTTCCGCACTGCGGTTTGTAACATCGACAAGATGCTCGGCGGAGTGACGATGACGACAGACTATGTCATAAAAAGCTGAAGAGCATCGCGAGTCACCGGACGGCGATCGACCAAGTCGTCATCGTCCACCCCTGACTCTTCTCGGCGAGAACGGTGGCGCCATTTTTCACGTGGAATAACTTGCAGGTCGACGTCGTCAACAGGGTCCAATTCGGTATTTTTGTGAAGTTGCGGGGATATCCAAACTCCGAGAACTCGTGGGAAGTTGAGGTGCCACTTCGGCAAGACTGCCCAGATGTGGACGCTTGTGGTAGGAGGGGTCATGACGCTCCGCGTCGTCGTACGCCTCGCGCTACTTGGTAGTACCCCAGGAAGACGAAGGGCCATGATCTGAGCTCAAGCTATGGTCCTGAGCTGCTGGGTCATAGGCTCACCCTAGTGAGGAACCACAGAACTTGCGGGAGCGTGATGGATAAATCCATACGTTGCAGAGCGACAATACGTAGGAAGTCGGCGTTGCGCCTTGAATTTGGATAACTCGAACCGAAGATGGCATTCCACACGCACGTTCACTTCCTTGTGGCTTCGTTGTAAGTCAGACAGCGAGGAAATTTTGCGGTCCCGCTGCACCCTTCGCTCAAAGAGCTCCTCATTATCTGCAGAGGTTTTACCAGAGGTGAGCACCACAGGAATCGCCCGCATTGCGGGTACAGGAGCGCTTTTTCTTCGAGTGTGAAGCCGAGTGCGATACCTACCCAATGCGATTTATTGATGTACCAAGAAGCGAGCTCGAAGAGCTTTTCGTTGGTCAAGCTCGGACCAAAGGCTCGACTACGTAGACGCCTAACGATCGAGGGTCGTCTTTCGCTTCAGTAGCGAGATCCGCCGAGCGGAAGCCGTATTCCTCACGAGGGTCAAGGATCGAACGTGGATACAAGCGCATGAAAGCCGCTCTGTGGGTGCCCCCCAACTGCTGCTCCTGTGCCTCGTCGAGGCGATTGGTAATGATACCACTACCACCGGAAGTCGAGAGGTCGGGAAACGGACACGGTGTCTGCACGGTTCGAGCAGGGCTCACGTCGCTAGTTGGCGCACCTCACCCTATTCTTCATCCCATCCTAGGAAAGGAGTACTCGATTCATAATCGACTTCCTCCAAATCCTCGACGAGAAAATCAGCACCCATAGGGTACCGATATGGAGAGGGTTTCCCCCTCTGACACGACTCACACGTGCGCACATATGTGCTCGTCCATTAGTGCAGCTTGGGTCACCAATATTGGCAACTCACAGAGCTAGACGTCTTCTCACGGCCCAGATCTGGTTGGTGTGTCGTGGGTCCATACAGGATACGGTACTTCAAATCCTCATCGTGAGGAGCCACAGTTCGTGGCATATCCGTTGAGTCGAAGCTATAATACAGCAAACCGTTTTTCAACGGTTGTCGGTGCAACCGTGCGCGCAGTCGCGACGACAACTTCATGTCAGATTTTTTTAACTCCTTGCTCCCGATAGCCTGTAGCGATGCTACACACATACTATCACCCGCGTATGCGGCGCGGATCAAATACGTCACTGACAACGTCACCATGGTGACATGAGCAAGCTGAGAATCCGGACTGCGTGACAACGCATCAGCCAGAACATTCTGCTTTCCTGGCTTATACTTTACCTCGAAGTTATGATCTGCAAAGAAGGAGAGCCATCTGACCAACTGAGCCGCACTGCGTTATGACGCATGATCTGTGTAGATCACAAACGGCTTTGAGCCGAGCAGGTGCACCCTGAATTTGACAGGTGAATATTTCATCACAAGTAAGTCTTTTTTGTGAACTAGTTAGTTCTTCGCCGCAGCTTAAGCTGGTAGATTCGAACGCGATCACCCAATCTT
>NW_020187532.1:3332088-3333259 GCF_900000015.1 Plasmopara halstedii | reverse complement strand
TTCGGCAAGATTGCCCAGACGCCGTGGACGCTTTTGATCAGAAAGATCAGGACGCCCCACGCTCCCCGGCAATAGCCAGGGAAGTGGAAGGGCCATAAGCTGAGCTCAAGCGGTGGTCCTGAGCTATTGCGGTCGCAGACACAGAGCTCGCGGGAGCGTTAGGTGTTGACTTATACGTCGCAGGGCGACAATCCGAAGGGAGTCGACGACGTGCTTTGGGTTTAGCAAGCTCAAATTAGAGGTGTCGCTCCACAAGCACGTCCACTTCCATGTGGCTTAACTGTAAGGCATACAGTGAGGAAAGTTTGCGGTGCCGTTGCACCCATAGCTCAAAGAGCGCTTCGTCATCTGTAGCGCTTTCGCCAGGGGCGAGCACTACAGGTATTGTCCGCATTGCGGGTACACGAGAGCCACCTTGTTGAGCACGCAGACGAGTTCGATAAGCTTTCAACGGAAATTCTTGTGGGACCAAGAAACGAGCTCTAAGGGCTTTCCGTTCGGCAAGCTCATCTTCCGTTCTGGCCAGGGAGGAGACGTACGATCGAGCTACTGCGTCATTCGCTTCCACAGCGGGATCCACTGGGCGGAAGCCATATTCTACACGAGGGTCAACGATCGGACGTGGATGGGCGCGCATCAGAGCCGCCTTACGGACAACTTCCAGCTGCCGCTTCTGTGCCTCATCGAGGTCATTGGTGATTACACCACGTCCCTCAGGTGATGAGAGGTCAGGAAACTGACATGGCGCGAGCAGGGATCGTATCACGCCGCTGGCGCGACTCGCCTTCCTCGTCATTCCACCCGGAAAAAGGAGTGGTTGGCTCGTAGTCGACCACCTGCACATTTTCATTAAGGTCACTCGTCTCTGATAGTGCGCGCGGAGCGCGACGCTCGGGTACATTGAGCCTGGTATTTACATCCCTCGATGCCGCGGTCTCATGGTCCGACATGGCACCGCGTGCGGAAGACGAAGTTGGGCTTTGCCCATGCTCGCTGTCGAAACCCGCGAGGTTTGGAGACTCCGGTGTCATTGACACAGGGATCATTGAGCACGAAAGTCGTTTAGTTCCAACGCAGTGTCTAACGGACACGCAAGGATCGTTAAGGCAATCATCGATTGGAACTGTAAATGTTCTCAATCTTCAAGGAAGAGAGTGTAACGGGGTTACAA
>NW_020187532.1:3331280-3332078 GCF_900000015.1 Plasmopara halstedii | reverse complement strand
GTTTGCACTGAACAATGCAGTGCATTTGTCTACCGACTACACGCCGTTCTACGTGAACTGGCTGATTCACCCTCGCGTCCGGCTGACGCCGCCATCCCATGGGTCAGGACTTGGTGGAAGAGGAATAGCCGAACGGCTAGCTGATGTCAGCCCCCTCACCATCCGCAAAGAAATCGATTACTTCTTGTCTACCAGACTCAGTGTCCTATGTCACGTTCGTGATGCGATGGCTGAAAGCCAAGACATGCAGAAAAAATATGCAGATGAAAAAGGAAGAGGCAAGGTATATAGCTTTAAGGTCGGGGACCTGGTTTTTTTAAAATCTTAAACCCTTCCTACACATGCAGCCTCTGCTATCTTCAGGACGAAGTGTCCTCCACGGTTTAACGGACCATTTAAGGTTGTGGCCAAACGGGCCCCGGCGAACACGCTGAACCTTCCAAAACGGATGCGCACCCATCCGATTTTTTACGTGGGCTTGTTCAAGCCGTACCGGGATCCGGCGCAAGTGTACGCAAAAGTGTTGGCGCCGGAGCGGATCCCACGGGCCTGCGGCCACCCAGAAGTTGAACCAGCAACTGGTTTTGAGCACGGAGTACAACAACCTACATTTTTAATGGAGCTAAGCGCCCCGTTGCCATCACAGACGCATTCGCCTGCTCCACGGCTAGGAGTCGCTCCGACAGAGCGCGGTAGTCTTCACGGCGAGGCAGCTGGCGCACGACGCGCACCAAATCATCAAGAGCGCCGCACAGCGATATGCAGACGCTCAGCGGGGCTCCGATTACGAAGGACCTT
>NW_020187532.1:3318428-3331270 GCF_900000015.1 Plasmopara halstedii | reverse complement strand
CACCAGATGGGCATGGTGTGACCACACCCAAACAAGAATACGGTACAGGGCTGGATAGTAAGCAGTTATACATGTACTTACATTTTGCTTTACATATTTAGAAAAATCTATGCATTTAAAATTAGACGGCTCTGCCGTAGATAAAAGTAAATAAAGTCAGTTTTGGATTTAAACGGAAGAGTTAATTAGCCTTGGGTTAAGGCCATAAATACCCTTGGAGTTAGCGGATTGCGATCCGCTAAACTCGTACTTGTTCGAAGTATAGAACGAAAGGTCGGTGACCTAAATTACGCTCCCTCAAAGCGCAAAGCTACGGCAGCCCCGCTGCAACATATCTGCGCACGTGTGTGAGACGTATCAGAGGGTGAAACCCTCTCTGAATGCGGCAGCGCCGCTGGCCAGTTGACCGGTACTCTCCGGGAATGGCAGTTCATGAGTATGTAATTTGTGTTTGGCCTGCCGAAGAACTCGGCGGGCAACACGGGTGTGGTGATCTTTGTGGTCCGTTTAAGATGGCTCATCTTACGATACCATCGACGGCGTGGATACAGCGACGTTGTTTAAGGATGTGTCTTTCGACAACATGGACTCCCGGAGTCATTTGTCTCTGACAGAGACCCACGCTTCACTGTGAAGTTATGGTCGACAATCTTCAGGATGCTAGGCAACAAATGATACGTCAACAGCGGACTGTCCGCAGACCGATGGTCAAACTGAACGCGCAAAACACGTCGTTGGAGACGTTCTTTGCAGCGTTTGCACTGAAACCCGAAGCGCTGGAGCGCTATGTGGAGTTTGCTCTGACCAAAGCAGTGCATGAGTCAACCAGCTACGTGCCGTTCTACGTGATCGGGCTTGTTAATCCTCGCGTCCTGCTGACGCCGCCATCCTATGGCTCAGGGCTTGGTGAAGAAGGAATAGCCGAGCGGCTAGCCATGTCAGCCCCCTCACTGTGCGGAAAGAAGTCGATGACTTCAGGACTACCAGACTGAAGGTCCTAGGACACGTACGAGATGCGATGGCTGAAAGCAAAGAAATGCAGAAATAATATGCAGATGGAAGAAACAGAAGAAATTTGGTGAATTTTGAGGTCGGAAACCTGCTTTTATAAAACCCTATTCTTCCTATTCATGCAGTCGCTGCTGTCCGTCTACTGTTTATCGGACCTTTTAAGGTCGTGGCCAAGCGAGGCCTTGCTTATACGCTAAACCTTCTGGATAGGATGCGCATCCACCCGGTGTTTTATGCGGGCTTGCTTAAGCCGTACCGGGATCCGGCGCAAGTGAACGCGGAAACGTTGTCGCCGGGGCGATACCAATGATGCTCGGTCACCCAGAAGCTGAAACATCAACTGGTTCTGAGCACGGAGTGCAACGATTTCCGTTTTCAACGGCATGCCACCGTCGCATTAAGGGACGAATCTGTCTGCTCGACGGCTAGAAGCCGGTTCGACAGAGCGCGATAGCCTTAACGTGAGGCAGTCGGTGCACAAAGTTAGCCAAGCTCTCAAGGTCTTCCGCACAGCGGTATGTGACCTCGGCAAGATGCTCGGCAGAGTGCCGATGACGTCGGACTTTGTCCTCCAGAGCAAGAAGAGCTTCGCAAGTCACCGGACGGCGATCGACCAAGTCGTCATCTTCCACCGCCGACTCTTCTCGATGAGAACGGTAGCACGGGGAACGCCTTGTGGGTTGACGAAGCCGACAGGGTCTAACCCAATATCTTGTGAACTGGCAGGGATACCCAAACTCCGAGAACTCGTGGTAGTTTGAGGTGCCACTCAGGCACGACTGTCCAAAGCTTACGATCAGAAGGATCATGACGCTCCTTCTCGAAGGTAACCCGGGAAGCCGAAAGGCCATGAGCTGAGCTCAAGCTATGGCCTTGAGCAGCTGTGGTTGTAGACTCACCAGTATGAGAAACCGCGGGAGCGTGATGGATTATTCCATATGTCGCAGGGCGACAATACGGAGGAAGTCGGCGTTGCGCCTTGAGTTTGGCATGCTCAAATCGAAGGTGATGTTTTACGCGCACACTCACCTCCTTGTGGCTCCACTGTAAGGTAGACAATGAGATAAGTTTTTGGTGCCGCTGCACCCATCGCTCAAAGAGCTCTACATCATCTGCGGCGGTTTCGTCAGGGGCGACCAAAACAGGATTGTTCGCAGTGCGAATACAGGAGCGCATCCTCTTTGAGCTCGAAATCGAGCGTGGTACCTGTCCGTTGGGATTTATTGAGGCACCAAGAAGAGAGCACGGAGAGGTTTTTCGCTGGTTAAGCTCGGCTTGTGTAGTGACAGGGGCCCGGCTACGTAGACGCCAAACAATCGAGTGATCACGTCTTTCGCTTTAGCTGCGGTATCCGCCGAGCGGAATCCGTACTTTACACGAGGGTCTAGGACCGGACGTGGATTCGAGCGCATGAGAGCCGCCCTGTGGACAGCCTCCAACTGCTGCTCTTGGGCCTCGTTGAGTCGATCAATAATAATTCTACTTTCCCCGGAAGTCGAGAGGTCGGGAAATGGACACGGTGTCCGCAAGGTTAGAGCAAGGCTCAAGTCGCGCCGTTGGCACACCTAGCCCTCCTCTTCTTCCCATGCTGGCAAGGAGTATCCGACTCGTAGTCGACTTTTTCTAAATTATCGACAAGGAAATCAGTCGCTCTGGGCGGGCGCGGTGTGTGGCGCCCAGTTGCCGAGGGCTTGGGATGTGCTTCCCGTGAAGCCGCGGACGTACTGTCCGGATATGCACCCCGAGCCGAAGAAGAAGGGCTTTGCGCGCGGAACCAGCTAGGCTGGGTGTTATCCGTGCCATAGACACAGGGCTAATTTAGCGGAGAATGCTCAAGGATATTATTGAGAACGTAAGGGTGTCTCAGATCAGCGAGCCTCGTATGATGCGACAGTTAAATGTGAATTGTGGATATTCGCCATTCTGATAAGGTCTAGTGTAATGGGGTTACATGTACCCTTTTACGAAAAGTCAGATGGTGCGACCGCTCATAGTTGTAGATAACACAAGTTGGTATAATCACACAATGGTGTGGCTACACCGTAACATGAAGCCACTACGTGGCAGGACTACCAGTAGAAATGCATATTAATTAAGATTTACTATTAATCAAGAGAGCCTAAAGTTTTAGATATAGACGGATCTGCCGCAAATAAAACAGTTAATTACAGTTTCAATTTTGAACTGAAGAGCGTTTTTACCATGGTTCAGGTATTTTAACTACTTTGGAGGTAGTGAATTGCGATTCGCCGCACTCCTACTGGTTCTTGTATAGAACGTAAGGTCGGTGACCAAAGTTTAGCTTTCTCTAAGCAAAGTGCTGCGGTAGCCCGCTGCAACACCAACGTTACAGGACGTATCCTTGAGAGACAAAAATACCATATATACTGCCAGCGCCAACCAGAACCCGAAAGATGCTACGTATGCAAACAGGCATGTTAAACGACATGGCTTTAACACTTATTTTTGTTGAGTCACCAGCACATTACGTTTACCGGGTAGTATTTCTCTTCTCGTCTGGAGTGGCCATAGAGAGGCGTCGTACAGTATTCTGTATATATGTCGCTCATCGTGAGGGGCCCTTACACGTTGCTCTACCTTGGTATAACAAATTGCGATGCAAACCTGTAAGTGAGCGCTTCAATAGCAGCTTCTAAGTTTACGAACTCTATACTTCCCGGAGCTTTCAGCAACGCAACAAATGCGTCCGATCGGAACACTGAACAAGTCTTTTCGGCAATAATCGGCAATACTATCGTGACCTGACAAATACAGTGGGGTGACACGAAAGCGTACAAACTGCCACATTAAGTCAAACCTCATGTTGAAGATGTACATGGCAAAGAAAGGTAACAATTTTGTCATTTCTTGTGAGGGGTGAGGTGACGACGTCACTGTGTTCAGCGACAATTTTGTGCATAGATAATAACGGCTTGGAGCCAAGTAGGTTCACCACAAACTTTACAAGTGTTGTTTTCATAATATTGACCCCATGTCGCACATTATAGTTTGCTTTTGCTGCTTGAAGGCGGCAACATTCAAACGCGAGCATGATTCATGAACGTTGCCCCTTGTTAAAAGCAACCCACAACTATGCCGATGCCATACATGGCATGGATCATAAATGCAGACTCGAATGAGGTCATTCTTTTATAGTCTTGAAGGCCATCTCGTTTCGCCAGATCCTAACAGCGTTGATAAGTAAGGCGTCCGAAGTTAGATCACACCACGGCTGCATGATCTGAACATAACTGTACAAGTTATTCACTTCCTTAAGTCGAGTGCACCGACCAATCCGCAATGGTCTTTATCTTTGCGGGATCTGCCGGCCAACATGTCCTCCAATGAAATTTTTTTAGGCTCCAAAGACACTCTTATCTACATTAGAAAAATTCTTATCAAAGCGCATACACTTGAACACTGCTAGCGATCGTTTGATATGGCTGTCTACATCTGACTCCCCGTACTCTGCACGGAGGTATTAACTAGATCAATGGCACTGAAAAATGTGCAACCGATCGTGCTGATCTACAGCATCTTCTTTATCAGATAAGGGCTGTATCGATGTTACAGTTTTATTCAGCGTATTATGAGCATAAACATCGACCACCTGGGGATTTGGCTTAATTGACACCAGCTTACAGATGTACTTGACATAATACCAAAAAAACATACCTCTAGCATGTGTGTCGGCATGTTGAAAACAATGACCCCAGCACAATCGAATCGTCAGACAATTGCTACGAAGACGATGACTATAAATACATGGTGACAACCTTGATTTAAGCCTCTAAAGAAAGAAGATGCCTACAAGGGCAAAGATTACGTACACAAGGAGTATGATAGAGGGGAATTACAAAAAGACAGCAAAGGCTACAACCAAGTTTGTAACGGCACCGGTAATGACAGCTATCCTAAATATACTGTGACAACGGCAGCAAGAACTTTACTATTGGCAGCGACTATCAAAATCATGGCAAAAGATACGCTGGCAGATAGTTTAGCGAACACTCGGACTACTACTCCTTGTTACAAAATTGACTAGTAAAGCTATGACCATCGAAGATCCGATGACAACTACTACAACCACCGTCGCTACAGTGACTTTAAATATGAATATCCTGGTTGCAATGTGTCCGTATCAGGTATCCTAGTTACGACGTGTATAAGTATTTTAATTGCGGCAACTACAAATGCCCAGAAGTCATCAACAACAGATCTGCAGCCTGCCGTGATTCTTGTGAGTAGGGAAAGAAGATCTGCTGTTATGACAATGAGATCAACCAACAGCAGCAATATGGAAACAACAAAGAGGCGTCAAGCTCAGTGTTGTCAAATGAGACCAAACCACCGACTAGTCAACGAACAAGTGTTAGAAAATTCATCATATCCCACACCCTGCACCAAAGGTTTTGTAGCTTTATGGCTGCGCCAGGAGCGCTTTTGCTTTCTAGTAGAGTTGGGCTCACGAATTACAAAGTTCGACCGGGAAAGAAGGGCGTGCGTTTTAGAGCCCCCAACTTTCGGTCGACCTTTGAAAATCGCGTCTAAGCCACGCCATACCTAGGATGAGATCAGATCTTGAGGTTGGTTCACAAACAAAAAGTCTTTCAGGCTTCGAATGCCTCAAATTTCATGGTAAAGCTCAAAAGAACCTTTGACGCTTTAACTACAAAAGGCGCACAGATATCTATTGATTTTGACATTTCGCATCATGCGTGACAGCGACATCTAACAGGACTACGGTTCCGCAAGGCCTGGATGACTGACAGCGAAAACCGACAAACTTCAGCTCTGAGTCCCACCTCTGTAGATAGAGCCGTGGCTGGGTTTTACCTCCATGAGATATGATAGAGTCCATTTCCTTAAACTATGTGACTGCTACTTCACTTTTATTTGTGCTGAATTGCGCGGACATTTTCTGAAATTGTGATTATTCTAATAGGGCTATTACTCTGTCGAGTCACATGAAGGATAACCATTGCATTATTTTTTGTCAACCTGCACAAAAATGTTGTCAAGACCAACAGCTCGGGCTGGAGTCATTCGTCTAGTCCTGACGCCGGTCACTCATGCTCCGGTGCAGCGAAATTATTTGCATCCAGGCAGCGCGCTCTACATACTGAAACAACAGCGTACATCTTTTATTCGCCTAGCTTCGGATGTAGCAGCCCCGGCCATCTCCTCTAAGGCAACGGAAGTGACATCCACCCCTACCGTAGCTTCTGACACCGCAATACACAAATTGAGCATCTCCAAGCGCCGAAAGAGTAAAAAAAATAAAAAGAAAGTGGCAATTGCTGCATCTACTACGGTTGATAAAATAGCAGATTGTGCTGAAGACAAAACGGCCAAAGTTGCTGCTGATGTCGTGGCAAAAAACGCGACAAGCTCAAAAGTACCTGTGCCAAAAAAAAAGGTAAAGACAGTGCTGCGAAAGCCAATGACGCAAAAGGAGGTCGAAGAAAAGATGCTGGCAAGAGTTCTAAACGAAGACACCAAGGCGACTGCAAGTGTTGTTCCGACGCAGAGCTCAAAGAAAAACAAGCAAAGCGACATTTCGACAGATCAAACTACGTCCGAGACTGCAGTTTTGGTAACGAAAGAATCGATTTCGCCGAAGAACTTGAAAACAGAAACGATTACGATGACCTTGCAAAAAATTGCTGCATTGCAAAAGACGCTACCCAGCGAGTCAGAGATTGCGGCTCTGATTACCAAGCTTCGTCGGAATTCATTCGAAAACGCACACAAACTGTTTGACTTATACCGCAACTTTGGTAACCCGTACCTAGACGAGAGTTTTTTGACACCTGGGGTTCTCGCTTGCTGTGAAGCAAAGAAACCAGCAGAAGGTATTCATATTGTTCGAGATATGCTTGACCAAGGACGAAAAGTAGACAACTCCACGTTGCGTACGCTTTTTGATGCGTGCGATGAAGCATCGGCCGCAAAAGAAGTGATTGAGCTGTGGGATTTAATGGACAAGGCGGGCATGAAGTTGGAGTTGGCCGATTACAACCGGTTTCTTACTATATGTTACCGCCAAGAGTATCTTGATGGTGCTGTCAAGGTACTCAAGCAACTCCGTCTCTTACGCTCAGTTTCAGTACATACATACATGCATTGGCTTCTGCGTGCTTCGATTGTCTGGCGCTCAGATGCATTTTTTGATATTTTGATGGAGATGCGACTGTCCGAAGTAGAGCCAGAGATCATGTCGCTCACTTCGCTAGAGTCCGGGCGTAAAGATCGTGCATTAACGGTAATGGAAGGAGTTCGTGCTGTCGGATTGGACCCTTGCTTTGCGATGGCGTCTGTCTTTTCGTCAATGCAAGCGTCGGTGTACCAAAATGGACCTAGCTACCAGGCTCTCACAAAGCAAGATATCAAAGATGCACGCGAGAAATTTGGCGATTTAACGCCTATTGAGCTGGATTGGCCTGTGACTCCGACGCCGCAAGTTCTAGAGACGCAAGCAGCAGGCCTGCTGCTTGAACGAGAAACTTTTCGTAGATTAAAGCGACAGCAAGTGAATCATATTGACAAGCTGTTGGAGATGCTTCCAATCACCACCAATATGACCATCAATTTACGCAAGCAACTGTTGCGCATGTCATTGCTTGTCAATACGCATCGTGTTCGTCGAGACGAGACCAAAATCTGCAAGGAATATGACAGTGGTCGCAGTCTGATTGAGCTATCGACGGCTCACAATTATCCTCCAGTGTCGCTCATGCGAGTTATTCTTCGCGCCAAAGGAAAAAGTCAGCTTGAGATCAAGGTAATTTTTGATCATTCAGCGACCAGTCGTGATATCAGACGATGACAAACTCTTACTAACGACTGATGTGCATTTGCAGAACGCTCTGGCAAAACCAAATTTGATACTTTCAAAGCGTGACCAGCGCGAACTGCGCAAAGCTTCTGACTACGACAGCATTCACAAAAGTGATCCACTTATTGAGGCTCCTCAGTACAGTACTGTCTCGTTGGAACGGGCTATTGAACACTTTTTAAAGGCCAAGGGAATCCGACTGAAGTGTGTTGCTACCTCAACCATTATCATTCTTATAATCTAATTGTATTGTTTGTGTTATACGCAGAACTCAAGCCGAACTAAGTGCCGACCAGCATGGAACCCACGGCCGAGCCGTCATGTCCCCAGATATTTTATTACTGGATCCCGTGATTATTAACGGAGTTCCGATTCGGTGGATTGATGCCAAGAATTATTATGGTGCTCACATTGTAAGTAAGAGACTCATCTCAACACAGGTGTCAAATTACGTCAAAGAGTGGGGTCCAGGAGCCATTGTTTTTGGTATGGGGTACAGCGATATGTTCTCCCTACCGGGTGTGATCTGCCTCGACACAACACCATTTCCGAGTACACGCAAAGAAGCTGCTAAACTTCGCGTGAAGTCGTTCCTATACTCATGTTTAAATGCCTTTCGCTGGAAAAAGCATTTGGGAAGCGACCTGACGCAAGAGCATCGTCAAGCCAAGACGCTAGAATCAAGCCCGACTCAATCTTCGTAAATACCGGTAGAATGAATTTAGAATAATTTTTCTTGGATGGTCAGTGTTCCTAGTATCTTCTGGATCTGGTATTGCACGAAATGGTCGCTCCCCGTAGGTGGCATTACCTGGTAGAATGCTTACGAGACCCTCCACGCAGTGACTTTGCCTTTGTACCACACCAATACATATCGGCTTCTTCGGAGCTTCTAGATGCTACTAATCACTCGCCAAGTGACGAGAGTACTCCAATAAACTCGCGGTCCGTCCCTTTTCATCCTACTTTAATTTGGTATATGCTGAGTCTATCTATCTTGTAGACTCAAGTATCGTCAAAAGCGGGTGGCAGGCCAGTATAACTCGTTTTTCAAGCTTCACATTGCAGCCATGGGTGTTGCAGGCGTGTCCTGTACTTGGCTAACGCTGTTTCCTATTGCTCCTGGACAACTTTACAACATGCAGGTGGACGTCTTTCGAGCCAGACATGAGCACGCCAGCTTTTTCTTTCGTTCTTGCTTGTATTTAGGAACAATACTCGGAGCTGCAGCTGCTGGATATTGTGGAGATCGATTAGGACGCGCCGGCACTTTAGAGTTGTCAGCCATCCCGCTCACTGTAGGCTGGGTATTGGTTGGAGTTGCATATGGAGAGCTTACAGTACTTTTCGGACGTTATTTACTTGGTGCAGCGGCTGGAATCATCTATGTGATTGTACCAGTCTATCTGGCCGAGATCAGCGCTGAACATAGTCGTGGACGAGTGATTTGTGCACAGAGGCTCGTGTCAGGCGTTGGAGGAATTTGCTACTTGTTGCTTGGAGCGTTATTCATGTACTTAAGTCAACATTATATTGGCTTTAACCTGACTGAATGGAAGGTTTTGGCATTGTCTGGCATTGCTCCTGCCTTGCTGTTGCTACTACTTGCACAAAAGCTGCCAGATTCACCTACGTGGCTCATTGCTCGCCACGACGACCGGAAATCTGCTTTCAAAGTGCTATATAAATTGTTTAACCGTAACGAACGCATCGCTGAGGACAAGACAAATGCAATTATCCACGCAAAAATACAAGCAGCGATGGAACGACGTCACCACGGCGCATTTTTTCGCCCCGTTCTTCTGTGCGCTATCCTCTTTACATTACGTGCTGTGAGTGCGTTTTTGCTAAAACCAGCGATTACATCAACGCTTGCACAAGCTAGCAGTCGAGGGGTTGGAGGAACACGAACAAACGTTTCCTTTGTCTTAACAATTTTCGGTGTAGCCATTGATGGCGCCGAAGAAGAACTGATTACTGTCACAACGGTGGCCGCGATTGCTGCTGTCATGGGTGTTGTAGCGTGCTACTACCTTGTGGATACTAGAGGAAGACCTGTAACCACACAATGTGGCTGCTACTTAGTGGCACTCGCCTGTGTGTTTCTAATTATTTCTCTAGACCGAAAGGCGAACCAAAAGGAAAACAACCGAGTCGCGCTGAGAGACTTTGGTTGGGCATCTATGTTGTTGATAAATGCCGGGCATCAGCTTGGTTTGGGCGTGGTGCCCGTAATTATTGTCAGTGAATTATTCGCCGTTAAGCAGCGTATGGGCGCTGTAAGTCTTATGGTGATTTGGGAGGCCATTGTTAATATCGTTCTCGCTCATGCTGTTCCGGTGCTTCGCGAATTGATGTCAACATCAGTAGACGTGGCAGGTATTTGCGTCAGTATTATCCTAGCGTGTAACATTACTGGCGCCGTCTTGTCGTGGTGGTACATTCCTGAGACTAGCCGGCGCAGTCTCCAGGACATTGAAGCCATTTTATGCGGATGGCAACCTGCTACGCCTCGCCGCACTACGTCTTCACACGTACGGCTCGAGTATGGCAGCAATGAATAATACAATAGATCGTTAAAGTTTGTTTTTGATATAAATAGGGACTTATGACATTTAGCTAAGCTATTCGGTGCTCTTCAAACGAAGGGCTTGACGTGGTGGATGACGACGTCTCAAGATCAGCACCTTCGTCGTGTTGTTCATCGTCGGCTATATCCGTTAGTCTATCCATTACTTCATCGTACGAGCGACACCACCAGGACTTGGTGCGATATTTGATGCGCCCATAACAGCCGAGACTGCGCGCATCGTCGTGAAAAACGTGCATATGAACATGATCAATGCTGTTAAAAGGTGGCACATGAAACGAGTAACGCACTGGATTCTTGTATGTATCGTCAAGCTCTTCAAGTTTTAAGTCCATTTGCTCGTCAAACGCTCCAGGTTCTGTAATCTTGATCATGACAGCTTTGGCCACACGGTACATGCGCACGAGAAGCTCACGATGTCTGGTAGCTAGCCGATTAACGTTCTGAATGTGTGCGCGCGGCACAATGAGGACATGACTTGCCATAATTGGTCGCAAAGGGCGAAAGACAACCACTTTCTCATCCTCGTACAAGAAAAGCTCGGCGCGTGCCCGCACGATCTCGCAAAAGCGACAGCTGCACACTTGTCCATCGCGGTGATATCGCACGCCTTTATAGACACTGACATTTAATCGTGGTGGGGGTAATATCCCGCTTATTCGCGCTAGGAGGGAAGTGTTACGGTGCATGTTTGCTCAGTGTTGGCCAGAGCGACAAATGTACCGGAAGTTCGTCTGGTCTTGATGGCTGAGCTGGGCGGAACCTGAGAGGGGGCCAGCATAATCAGAACATAATTGGAACAAGCTTAGAAATAGTCTTCCATAATCATTGCGCAGTCTAATATGACATAGGATGTCTGTCATCCTATTAGTGCAAAAGATGACAAATCATACCCAAAGTGAATGTGTATATTAATCGTTTTCGTATAGCAACAACACCTCGTTAACGACTTGACGGGGTTTAAGTATAATACCAGGGACAGCTCAAACCTTTGTCTTTGCATATTTCGTCGTTTGTATTTCGGTCGCAACCAATTCCGGAGAAGTCATTGACGGGCAAACGTATGTGCACTGCCACCACATTCTGTTCGAATTCTCGGGCATACGTAAATGTGCATAATACGCAATTTAGAAAAAGCAAAATGTTCGGAAAATCTTGCGACATACGCAAAATCAAGAAGGAGCGTGTCACCACAACTTTTAAAATCTTCTGATTCTCTGGATGTGATTTATGTGGCTATAAGACCAATGCTAGTTCAGCACGTTGTAGCCATCGTGTGAGTATGCTACTACAATAAGTAGGCATGTACTTTTGATACTACAACATCGGGTTGAGGTATCTATTTACGCATGTCTATGCTGATTGTTTGGGTTTGTCTCAGGCTGAGATCGGAAGTTAAAATTGAGTCGTTCATCACATCGCAATGCTAATGCACTGAAATGGTTGTTGGACACAAAAAGCCTTGGCAGCTGTACCAGTAGCTGAAGTTGTAAGCGACGTTAATACAAAAGAGAAAATGCGATGGAAGGGGACAAGAAAAATGATCGGCGGTGGATGGAAATCATAGAAGTTCACGTTCACGTATCGATGTTCCTATCAAGTTGCGCCGAAGGGTTGTGCCTATAGAGCTTTGGATAGATGAACAGCAAGGTCGCCTTACTTATCATAATTCCCATTTGCATCTCAGGTCAGCCTGTAAATTTTAAGATGACATGTGTTTGATATGTACCGACTTTATAAAACCAGTTTGTGTTATTTTTTGCGGCTACTGTATTCCTTTACATCTAAGTCGCTTATTTATGTGCAGAGAATATGAAAAGCAGGAAAACAGTACATGTGTCAATGTGTTGAGGATACTATGTTACCAGGATTTTGTGACTGGTCAGACTGTAGGGTTGCAGCTTTTTTAGCACAAGATCTTTCGATACCCAATAAGTTTTCAGCAACAGGCCATTTTGAATCTCTACTCATTGTTCACTTCTCGAAGATTCTCCTGCATTCAAAAGTTGCCAAAAACCTTACAGAGCACTCACAAGCAAGCAATGCCATGGGCACTTATATCAGCGAAATAATAAGAAAGCTGGAGCGTGCCTTGGGATTGCTTTGCACTGTGCATAGAGAGAGCTTTGACTCAACACAAAATTTCGCTTTTTCCGGAGCAGCACCGAGAGAGTCTAACGCTATTAAGTTCACTTTTATTGAAGAGTTAAGATTTCATTCTACCCAAACCAGTATTCGATTGTAATGGTTTAGTACATCAAGTAATAAATTATCTATATCGCTAGACATAATGCTAAGACCTCGCGTGCCCCATGGACCAGAGTTTCATCATCGCCATTGGTATCCATACTTTGGCACCGCTGAGCTGTGCATAATTGCACAAAAGTTGAGTATGAGCTTTGC
>NW_020187532.1:3298279-3318418 GCF_900000015.1 Plasmopara halstedii | reverse complement strand
GCTTGCAGCAGTGCACAGCCGATGGCAAAGTTCGAAGCGTCACAGACGACACTAAAAGAACGATCGGGGTATGGCAACGCCGGTATTGGTGCATGAAGAGAGCTGATGTTGATCCTGTCGAAAGTCTCCCGATGCTCGGTGTCCCAACACCATTCTGTATCCTTCTTTAGGAGATTCTACAATGGCCGTGCCATTTCCGCATTGTTTGCGCTATACTTGTGCAAGTACCAAGGCACTTGCGTATATCCTTTTGGTTTTTTAAAGCTGGCCAGTCCACAATGGCCTTCATCTTAGCGGAGTCCGCTCGAAGGCCATGCTTCCCGATGGAGCTACCTTGAAAAGGAGGGATTTTTCGGAGCCAAAGATGCACTTATCTATAGCGGATTCGTGCACATGCACTCGAGAACCGCTCTCAAATGGACGCTGTGGTCTTCCTCATGTGTCCTCTTGTGCTCTGCACGACTGTGGACGAAAATGTCGAAGTATGTCTGTGCATACGCCCAGTGGGGCCTGAACATCTGCGTCACAAGACGATTAAATGTTGCTGGTGCTGACAGCCCTCGGATCATCACCACCTACTCACAGAGCAAGCCGCTCGAAGTACTCACCGCTGTAAGCGGAATATTAATCGCAAAGCACATCGACCAAATTGAGTGCACTGTACTGTGTACATTCAACCATATTGACCTGGACAACACACGTTTTAGGAATCGGCGTCTGTACCGGAAAGATGGCAGCGTTTAGCTTATTGTAAGCGTAAGCGATACGCCAATTGCCGTTCGGCTTCCGGACACAAAATGTGGGGAAATTTGCTGTCATGCACCATTCCTGCGTCGTGCTTCGTACGGAAGAAGGTGTCAATGACGTCAAACTGAGGGAACATTGGTGTATTACGCAGTACTTGGTTCCGGGAACCAGGCCATTCTCATGACGCACACCTCGGTCTGAAGGTCGGACCGACGGCGGGTCTTTGGGGCGACGTCTTCAAATTTCTGTACCAGAGGATATTACGGATCCGAGGGATCCTTCAGTCCATTTTGTGCGTTCAGCACCCTCTTGGTGTCCTGCAGGACAGCTGCATTTAGAAGCGACGATGAATAAAATAACCTCCTCGTTCGTTCATATAATGACCACCTCGGCTAAATCGTCTGCCTTCAAGGCACCGCCAAACGTTTCGAAGGACATCTCGACCAGCTCAAGAAGAGCACTCACCGCGGGAATAGCCTCACGGGTGACGTCGCCAACTTCCTACCCCATCATACCGTTGACGAGGGTGCATAGCTGTGCGCTATCGTCTACGGTAGACATACCCTGGGTCAGCGTCGACGCCCTGTATCATATACGGCGTCGTCGTTGCCTCTCCCCGGAGGTATGCGTACCGGTGAGACCAGTGGGAATACGCACTCAGTGTCGCCTGTGTCCCCACTTCCTCCTCTTCAGAGCCTTGTGATGTTATAAACAACATCCAACAAAGAGCTAGTCTTCGTCCAGTGAAAAGCGTGCCACTTCACACGCATCTGAAGGGTCTTGCCCAAGATGCCTCTGACCTCGCCCGACCATGCCACGTAAGTAGCAACTGCTTCGATACATGAGCAGCGTCCAGTGGGTTACGCGCCACTACATGTGCATCGCTGAGGCGTCGCTCTCGATGCCTTGGACCTTGGCCGACCATGCCGCTCTTGGCATGCAGCAACTGCTTTGAACTTGACTAGTGCTCAGTGGGCAGCGTGCCGCCCCACGTTCAGTTCGTGAGCCATGCCCGGGACTCCTGTCCGGTTTGACAACTTGGATACTCCGATATCCAGCACATTGACCATCCTGGTCCAGTGCCCGTGCCAATAGCGCTTACACTTTCTAGCATAGGTGGGTTCATGACTCACAAAGGTTCCACCAGGAGACGTGCGCGTAGCGCAGGGGCTTCGACCAATCTATCCATGGTTTATGGTGTTCCAACCATGCCATACCAATGACAGGGTCATACCTTGCATCCAAGTCTAAGATTAGACAGCGTTCCGTGCTATCAAAGTCATGGAACTTGACAACGAGGTCCACAAGGTTCCTCGACACCTTGACACAAGTTCCCCGCGCTAAGCGAACAGTGACAATGTAACTCAATCGCACTTTTAGCGCCTCAGCATACATCTGACTTCCTTCTATCGTGGAGCGCCCCGGAGTAGATAAGGATCTTTCATGGCCCCTCAAAGCCCTTCACGGTTGCTTTCGCGACCAGCAAGCCTGGCTTGCATACACGTTTCGTGCTCAAGAGCACGAAGCTTTTCGGAGCTGGACCCTACTGTCCTCTACCTATTTGAGCCTCAACAGAACTCAGTAGGGCGTCCCGCGCCTACCAAGTGGTTTCGTTTGCCCGCGACGAACCAGAATGGTTGGAAGCAGGGCGTCGGTTGATAGACCTCGACGCGCCATGCACATGGAACAACCAGTTCGAAGGTGACGGATGTCCCCACAGACAAAACACCGTCGGTTGTTCGAGCGCTACCCGGCAGCTCGGCCCCCCCCTTCTCAGCATAATTGAGATACATGGATCAGATCCGCTCAACGAGCTCTGAGGGTGTGCCTTCCAACCGAGTCATTCCGGCTTAAAGTTGAATTTAGCATTCAATGCCACACTCACCGCTTCTTCACAAGAAGAAGGATGCACACGGAAGAAATCCGTTCTGACCACGCCAGTGCGGTGGCCTTCCATGAAGACGGTCATTTCGACCGCCTCGAAGAGCGGATCGGCCGCCATCCTGGCAATGAGAGTACGCACCTCTTGGACGAAATTCTCCAATTCATTCTTGCCCGGTCGGGCGGCAAGGAAACGCGATTGCACGCAATATGCCTAGTTAGGCGGCGAGAACGTTCGTAACAGCTGCAGCTTCAGCTCCGCTTCGGAGGAAAACGGTGCTTCAACCGAAGTACCGCACGTTAGTGCCCATTCTCGCACTCGACCGCCAAGCTGGGAGATAGCTAGAGCCATACGCTATTGCTTATACTGGAGCATGGCGGATGCCAGAGCCACCTTGGCCTCTCTCACCCAGACCAGGAGATTCTCTTTATCCTTACTCTCAAAGGTCTCAACGCTCACCATGAGCGACCTGGGTCGTGAAACGTCATTCCTCGCAAACGGTGGCGTCATGGACGCCGACGTCTTCTGCTGTAGGTGCTCTAGCAGCGCATTTTCATAACTTGAAAATGCCTCTAGGCGTGCGGATATCGCATCAGGTCCTTGCGAAGCAAGGCGTTGCACGCACTCAGGGCCAAGCAGGGACATCAACCTTTTAAGCCTGTCATGCAGCCGTGGGGCAAATTAGAAAAATTCCTTTATCCTCACAGAGGATTAGTCATAACGCCTCAGGTGTAGATTAACCACGAGTGCTACCAAGTGTAGCGGGACTGCCGTAGCTCTTTGTTAGAGAGAGCTTACTAAGGTCATCGACATTGCGCTCTAGATACTACCTGGGAGCTGATCATGCGATAATGGACGCTGGAAAAAGTAGTATTTCTCGTAGGGTATCGTACTTAATATGAGCTCTTGGTGGAAAAGGTAAGCTGCCTCTCATGTCTTCGGTTTTATAAGTCAGCTTCCGTGATTCAGACGTCAGCCTGGCACGAGTTTCAAAGCTTTACTTTGCTAAATACAAAGCATGGCGTTGACGTCAACATGTAGACTCACTACCTTTCGATTTTGATAGAACCTGCTCTGCTCATCCTCGTGATCCGGTTTGTACAGGTGAAGGTCAACTTGAATTCAAAAATTAGGCTGGTCCTCTCTCGTTAGTGAGAACAGCGTTGCGCTTGGAGTAAATGGTTCCTCGTGCCAAGTCGTTTACCGAAAGCTCGGCAACACGGAAAACTTACCGACGTGGTCGCTCAAACTATCGTAACTTCTTGAATTGAGATTCAGCAGATACTGGTTACGGCCCTGGTAAACCCACCTGCCCAGTATCCTTACCTCAAAAAATTGGTCGACCACTTGCTCATCTAGCCGATTCCACCATGGGCAACCTTCATTTCTCGCCTGGCTGGTCCCCCCGGACTCTCTCAGATACGCATACAACGGAGAAGATGACGTCGAGGCTATTCGTTACGTAAAAATTAATTCACCAACCTTAGCAGAAAACGTTTTTTGCCGTTGATGAACAAGAAGACGCTGAAATGTAGCGTGGTGGTCAGCGAAATTTTGCATATATTTGCGGTCATTGAAAAGGCTATCAGCTGTGCCATCAATACTGCGGATTTATTCGACGTGAAGAAAAGGTCTGCCGAGCAGCCGAGAGAAAACCCAAAGACAAATCCCGTGTACGAGGTTGTCATATAATATGCAGACCTTTCCAGACAAGGTTGCCGACCAATAATCAGATGACAGAGGCATTCATCATGAGATTGAAATACTTTCTGGGTACGAAGTGTTGTATTACATGGCAGTGGCCGCTACTAAAAGAAGTCATTGCAATCGACGAGTATTTTGCGTAGCGACAGAAGGCTGATTATGCGTGTGTGAGCAAGTCTCCGCACTGTAGTCCAACCTTCTGTGTATTAAAAGCCACATGTGGTCGGTGCATCTCAACAAATTAAGCGATGCGACCATAACCGCCCAGACCCCGGTCTCACGCAAGCATAGGACCTTTAAAGAATGGTTGGTAGTAACCGTTTCGGGGTGGTCGATCTAAAATATGATTTCTATCAGACACGATATGTTACTAATGGCAGGCAGTACCCCCACTGGTTTGCTTTGTGAATGCTAAGTGATACCATAAGGTTTGAAAAACGCTTTTGCGACCTTCAACAAAGTTGTCACGAATCTTCTTCGTGTATTGAAAGTGTTTGCACCGACGTGATTTGACGCTGTATTCATTCCAGATAAGAAATGGTTGAGAAGGCTGATGCCAATGTTCATCTTGATCGGTTTCGTCATGCCTTCCCGGTTATGCTGGAGAATGAACTCGACGCTAAACTGATAAGTGCATTTTATTTGCTCAAGAGATCCCTATTCTCAGTTGCTTTATGGACAAATATGGTGTTAGTGAAGATCCCGAGGAAGTCAAAGAGCTACCATGACTGGCCTGTGCCAAACAATGTGAAACAGCTGATACAATGGGTGAGCTTGGCCAACTATTCGCACAAATACACGCGCAATTATGCAGCGTTGGTGCAGTTTCTAACGACTTCTTTATGACAGAACGTTGGGCGGGAATGATCAAAAGATCACCAGGCGGTATTTGCCGAAATAAAAATAGCTTTAGAGAAGCTCCTATCCTTGCCATTACAACCACGATAATTCTTTAATGTGATCTGCGATGCAAGTGATTATGCCATCGGTTGTGCGTTAATGCAGCACGACGATGAAGGCTGAAAGCAAGCTTCGTATCAGCCGAGACAGCTCCGGCCCGCGCAACGGAACTATTCAATACGAGAGCTCTAAGCGATGAAGTATGTTTTGGTATAGTTACGTGTGTAGTTGCTAGAAGATGAGTGCCTTGCGATCTATACCGTTCGTGCCTTGCTGCGTACGGCAGTAAAGACTCCTCTTTTATCGCAGAGAATAGCTTGATAATTTTCGTCTTTGCGGAGTACAACTATGTTGTACACTACAAACCAGGCAAGACGAACACCTAAACCGATGCATTGTCAAGACGTCCACGCCATGATCCAAATTCCAGGAGCGAAACCATGTACGGGTCATCATTGCGACAATGCAAATATGTTAAGACGATTCGATTGCAGACTACAACTACAATGCGCGAAAATTATGGAGAGGTACAAGTATGTGTCAAGACTTGATGAGGTACTTCAAGGGCCCTTCCGACAAAGCACTGCAAATTCTTTGCCTCTCGCACAAGATCGCGTGTTCACCGTTTTGATGTACACAATTAATTATTTAAATTATGCTATTAAGCACAGGGATACATCAAGAAGTGTTGTTCCAGCGACGAGAGTCTCCATCGTCGTCTGATCTATAAGTACCATGCCAGCCCTTGGATGGCCATCTCGGACTTGGGATAAAGTTGCGCAGTCTTTCTCGGGATTACTATTGACCGCACATGTATAAGTGGGTGCGCAGGTATGTGAGATTTGCAAGATCCAAAAGTACAAACATCGGGTTCAACTCAGGTCCCACTTCAATGTTTGGCTGGATAGCCGACAGCTCGAAGTCTGTGAATATAGACGTCATATTCAATGACATGCATAAACGCAATGGTATCCACGAGTACAAGGATGAAATGGTTCGCCTTGCGCCTGTTCCGACAACAATCTCTGTCGAGAAAGCATCTGAGGTCTTTAAAAACATTGTTTTTCTTCTCCATGGTCTTCCTGTTGAGATCGTATGTGATCGTGACACCCGTTTCACGTCGAAGTTTTGGCGCAAACTGTACAGATGATTGGGCTCATTGTTCATGTCAACAGTGGCACACCCTGAAATGGAAGGTTGAACAGAGTGTTCGATTTGGGTCTAGAGGATATACTGCGTCGTTACGCTACGTTTTACAAAGAGTTGAATGAGTTTTTACCTCTTGCATATTTGCGCTGGACAAGTCCATACATGTCTCGACAGGCCACCCGTCATTTTGACTGGACTATGAAATTTATTTTAGAGTGCCTGTTTCCATAATGGGCTTGGTCTCTACCTTAAGCGGGAAAGAGATTGTGGCTATGGGAGTCCGAATGCTGTCATCGAGTCAAAAGCAAATTCGTCTCTATGAGACCTCTAACAAGTCATGAGAAACAGCACTTTGATGACTGTTGCGGAGAGACATGCCGTCGTGCGGTTTGTTCGAGACAAGATTGCAAAACTCAAGATTTACAGAAGAAGAAGCAGGGAAGAGCGAAAGGACAAACAAGAATGTATGCTTGGTCAATGATCTTGTACTCTTCAACGCGACAAAGCTGCCTGAAAATATTGTGTCCACTTGTGAAGCAAAAAGCCTATACCAAGATTCATTGGATCATTCAAGGTGTCTAAAATGCAATGGTGATCCTTATACCCTAGCCATGCCCACACGCACACACCTATATCCCACATTTATATGGGTAGGCTAAACTCGTATCATCCAGATGCATTCGCCAGTTAATTTTTTTGTTAGGCGATTGAGCAAACCGCAAAATCTTCTCCACTTCATCGCGGACTAAGACGTTGACAGGGTCCATGCCTAGCAACACAAGGCCAATCACAATGTTTAAAGAGCAGCCAAATAATCATGGTAGAGATCCTTTTGGCGTACCAGCGTCAAGGAATATCGACCTTTTTGCTGATACTAACGCGTGAAGGAGAAAATAATACTCAGCACTCACCGGATCACCTTGAGAACATAGTCTGCCTCATCAACGAAGCACAAAAATATAAAATATCTCACGAGTCTTCTCGTCCTTGCGAAGTCGAACAAGTTCATGATGAAATTATTAAAGCATTATTTGAAACGAAATTTCAAAGCCGAGCATCAAGCGAAACCAATTGTCAAAACGTCGAAATTCGCATTCTGCTCTATAACAAGGTTTGAAAGGCTTTCAAAACAATCTTCAAGCGTTGAGCAACGCTGCTGGGATGTCTTGATCTGCCTACGATGGGCGCTAAACCGCTTTTACAGTCCCTTCTACCTCAGCTATAAGACTCTCCTGGAGAGTATGGTCGGGTGGATGAGACGATGGTCGATCGCAAGAATCGGTAGACATATTATCGTGGAATAACAAGCCGTTGATCCACCAACGCTTCTACAGAATTTGGCGGCGCGGCTTTCAAGTAAACTTGACGAGGGGACCTTAATTGGCCCTTGACTCCGTATACCGCGTTGTGGCTCACAGCTATGAGTTTTGCTTGCATTTTGCAAGAGGCAACGCCACGACGACCGGTGCTGGGTTTTGCTCGGTCGCTTTCGGAAATTCTACCAGCGCCGACTCGAAAAAGTAGAATGTCAGTCTTGTTCTCATTATCAAGACACACAAACGTTCGTGAAGAGTCCGGCTTGCCGGGTTGTCTTGGGCGAAGAACGCTTGACATGTTCATCGGATCGCTTCACCGCTGATCGAAAAGCGAACTGCTCTTTAAAGACTGTACAAGTATATAGTACTTCTGACATTGAGGAAGGGGTGGTGTCCGATAATTCTTTTTTCTTTAAAAGATGTGGAATTGTATGACCGCACGCGGAAAACTTGGTTGGGCGGTGCGAGTCTTCGCAGTCCTGTCGCTTGAAGGTTACCGTGACGGGTATGTCTCGCAATCAGTGATAGTGCCCACTCTCGCGCTCAAACGCTTTGCTTGGGATCGTCAGCGCAACGCTCTGTTGCTTTGTATGGATAAGGGCCACATTGGCTGTATCAGCATCTCGTATTCAAAGTAGAATATTTGCCTTGACTTGTAACAAAAAGCCACCTTGATGTCCAGAGATGTGTCGGATCCGATTGATCTTCGACAGATGTTTTGTTTAGCGAAGACGTTTTCGGACATGTCCAAATAATACAATTTCGTAGCTAGTGATTAGCGATATAAATTATAGGGGCCTTGGACCACCAACTACATGACTTATCCAGTCCAAGTATCGACAGAAGCTTGTTAAGCGTCTCGTTACGCCGGAAGACGGATACGTGATAATACTATGCATTATGTACAAAGAACTACCATTTTCTTTTGACTCGGTAACCGGAATGGTGACAAATGACTATTAACCATCCCTATACAGCACGGCATGAGACTTATATTTCCGCAGTCTTCGTCTAGTGGATAACGTGCCACCCCACGCGCACCACAAGGGCCTCGCCCTTGGACAATACGAACACACATACCCGTCTATACTTTCCGCCGCTGATCGGCTGATTTTTAGGACTTTCTGTCATCGTCCCTTCAAAGAGCGCAAAAAGACTGGTTTTCTATGCCACCCCTGACACTGATCTCAGCAATGGTTGGTCAGATAGTGATTGTATTTCTTTTTTTAAATATAAAAACTTATTTTGCTTGCTAGTAGAAATAAACAATTAAATCCCTCAAATTTTATTCTGAATCATGTCATATTTAGTGACCATCAAGTCGACGTTGGAAACTCTAATTTTGGCAATTTCCTTACGCGACAGCTGTATCAGTATTTAATGTAGTAGAGGTAGCAGAAGTAGCAGACGAAGCAAGAGTATAATTCGAATAGGAGGCAACAAAGTAACCCTATCGTAATTTTTGTTTTGAAAAGTTACAATCGATAGATGCACACTTTATGGGTGTAATTTAAGTTACCTTTACGTCTCGTAAACATTTCTGTAACTTTTAAAGAGAGCTTACTTTATCCGAGTAATCACAATGATTCGTAAGAGTGATGGTTTTTAAGTAGTAAGAAAAGTTATATACACAAAAGATGTCGACTGCGCAACAAAGTTTGTGCTGTATCGAAGCATATTGCTATTGTTTTGTTAACTTACCAGAGCAGAATACCTCATTTCTTCTAGATGCTTGAAGATGGCGGTTTTCTTCAAATCATAATCAGAAGATTGTTTCAAATACGCTTCGTAAAAATGCCAGATAAATGAAGAAGAAATTGAAGGTAAAAGAGTTCAGCTAGTTCATCAAACTATAGGATGCAACCAATTCCGAGATGAAAAGCTTTTGCTCAACGATCGCAAAGAGAAGACGCTGGAGGTGGCAATTGTGCACATACCTTCAAAGTCTAAAGCGATTAGTGCGTTCGAGCAAATACGGCTCGAACGCGAAAGAATTATTGAGCAAGCTTCAAAGAGACCTCTCAAACGTTTTGGTTTCAAGTCGAGACTCTTTTTTAATGGTCGATTCGTATTGAATGAGTCTAAATTGGGTCTTCAAAGGCTTTTTTCTTTTGTATTTCGCTCTCATACAGTCGAACACCGCGTGATAAAACCACTGCATGTCGACAATAGAGTCTTGGCTTTGAGTTGCCAGGCGGTTTTGCAACAAAACGACATTATCAAGCCCTTGAGACATTTAGGGAGGAGATGGAGGCCATAGCCAGAAGCGAGCGACTAAACAGCTTTTTTTCTAAAAACGAAGTCACCACCTCAGAAGTATTTCGATTATTTAGATATTGGATTCTTTGGAGTCTTCAAATTTTTTTTTCACTGGCTCAGATTCTGCAAGAGATGCAGGACAGAGATAAGCCATACGATCCAAGACTTTACAATTCGTTACTTGATGTTATGGTCGCATCGAATCCAGAACGAAACTGGATGGAATTGCTTGAATCGATTGAGGGTTTTCCGGGTCTCATAAAATATCGTTTCAGATCTAAGTGCCACAGCCAGATTGCGATGTTTAGCAGCGTAAGTGAAAAAAAGAAGCTCTTTGATCATACAACTTAACACCGGTCTAGCTACGCGACGACAAAGCAATATTGCGCGAGGAGATAGCCGTCAAATTGCGAGTGGAGAAGGTAGAAAGGCTACAAAAGGTGCAATCCTGATTGCTAAAGGTCCAAGCAGACAAGTTTGAGAAAATGAAATTGGAACCACGCGAGAAGAAGCAAACAATGCGTAAGGATCACATTGTGGTGAGGAAGCGGGAAATTTTGGCAGGAGTCAACATCAAGTCGGTAATCTGGAACAGTGATTCAAATTAATCCGTCTAGACAGAGCTATCCAGATAAATCTTGATAGATATCTTCTTTGGCCGATTAAGTTACATCCTTTTTTTTATCAGTGTATTTTAGAACGATCATTGTGTATATGGGGACGGTAATTGGCAGCAGCACTGTTATAATCTATTCGACAATTCTACAAACGTCCAGGGTTGATCTACTTCTGTTCTATTTCCTCACACACTGGCAAGGTGATAGAACAATAGGGAGTCCAGTAATAAAAAAATAGCACTATATAAAAGCTTGGTAATTTAGTCACCGCAGCGCGAAGCCATGACCCAACCAAGTACGACAACTGTGTACACGCTTGGTACTGCGCAGGTGAACGTTAACGGGTTGTACTGCCACAACCTCATTTGGTTACTCCATGGGTTACGAATTGGAATAATAATGATAAAACTTAATTATTACATAACGTTTGATTTTACCGGGTACATACATGGTGTAAACGAAGCTACACAGGTATGTGGACCTTAATTAAGTACCGTGGTAAAGTAACGATATCCGAGCGATGGGCTGTTCAAAGAAGAGGTCTGTAAGGTAATGAGGTAAATGATGAGTACGTGTATTCATTAGTAACTTGAGCTAGTTATATTGTATTCGAAATATACCACGCTATAATTTGAGCAGTGCTAAGTATTAGGGACCACATTTGGTTACTCTTCCTATTTGAGTCAACAGATTTTATCTGTATAAGATGCGACGCTTAAATTGTCGTAGTCTTTGTCGAAAGCTACAACATCAACTTAATCATAACTAAATCAATTTTGTGTTAGGAGACGGATTTGTTCTTACAGATCTTTCGTATCCCAACTGATATTCGTCAGGTTACAGTCAAAGTTACGCGAAAGTCATAGAATAGAATCTATTTGGTCATTACTAGGATAAAGACTGGGTATTTTAGAGCGCTAGGACTTCCTACCGCCATTGTACCTCTGACTTACAAGCTACAAGCTTATACTCACTTATCGATTGATGGACTGTAAAAGTCCAGAAGTATTACTTGTAAGACCAAGTCACGACGTTGCCTGTAATGTTAAGTCTATCATACAGTAGAAAATGTGCGAAGAGCTTGAATTGATAGCTTAGTTAAAACTCGATGTTTCATTACTGGCTTAGTCATTCACCGACATAGGATGACCTTTAAGATTTAGAAAATGTATAGTTTCAATGTAAGCAAAATTGATATCGTCAGAGTTTGTCGAGCCACAAAAAGTTTTCAGCGACTTGTTGCCGATATCGACCAAATTACATACTGGTAATCTTTCAAGACAATCGGGAAATTAAGGTCATATGTTGCGCAAAAATAGACCATAACGCATATTTAAAAGAAAAACTTCAGCTTTAAATAAATTTTGAGCAACTTATTATTAAAAATGTAATACTAAAATACTAGCATTACATTCACAAAGTACGAGGCGTACACGGTCTAGAACGATTCGTTTTGAGCGGTTGCCCATCGTGGTGCATCGCCGACAAAGTTTGCAAAGTCGGGATTGCCACCTTTTCTTTGAAGCCTTTCGTCCAGTCGCTTGTAAAATAGCCACAAAATATCAAACCGAATAAATGGCGACTTTCTTTCTGAACCGGCTCCTTCTCTCTTTCTTATTATCCTGTCAAACGGCACATTTCTTAAACTAATCACCATTATAAAAAAATAAATTTACGACCTTTCAATTTTAATCCCTCGTCAAATTTAAATTACTCATAGGATTGTTGTAAAGGATGGACCTTGCTATGATCTGTACGTCATGTTTGTCACTATACTACTCCAGTTTCTGCTTTGTTGTGTTGTAAAGGCTCAAGACCGAGCTCAGCCATTGGCGTTCCATTCCTTGTCTCTACGGAGTAGCACTCTTGTCTCCTCTCCCTTGGTCATGAATGGCTCGTCCGTGAGGCGACCTAGGATGCTACAAAATTGGACGAGACGCAATCTCGTGTTAGTGTTTCTTGTACTAATGATACACTCGAATCCAGTCGCGACGGCATCTTGTGAAAACGCTAGTACTTTAGTAGAAGGCGAATTAGATGCAACGGCTATTGTCTACGATGAGAATTGCAACGCACGCAGTTTTCAAGTCGTGAGGAATTCCGTAGTTGAAAGAAGTTTAAATCTTTCGAATTTGAATGTTATAGATGTCAAGAGCTATCCACGCGTTTATCAATTGTAAGTGAATGAGAATTGAGTGGTTTGATCAAAAGATTAATTCAAGGTTATGCTGTAGGTTACTCAACAATAATGAACTCGAGATATTTGCGCCTGTTGACTTGGACAATGACATGGAAGCTTTGTACGTGTAGAATTGTTCCTAACACACTCATAAGGTTTTGTCCTGATATTATTATTGCTTTTTCACAGAGAGTTGGCCAATAACTATATTACAAATTTAACAAAGTCACACTTTCCACGACGATTAAGTTATTTAGACCTGAGCTCGAACTCAATTTCGACGCTTTCAACATCAACACCATGGCCAGAATCAGGAGAATTACAAACGCTGCTACTTCATGGAAATTCTCTTAATTCTGTGAGCGCTGAAACATTTTCATCATTAGTTGCATTGCAATCTTTGTACGTGAAATAAACAAGAAAAATTATTGTGTACGACAAGCTCAGAGTTTGTATGATGACAGATCATTATCAAATACCGGCATTACGAATCTGGACAAATTGAGGCTCCCAGTGTCATTGCGTACACTTAATATAAGCAAGAATTCATTTACAAGCGCATCTACAAATTTTTCTAACTTACCAACGGCACTCCAGCATCTGTGCGTACCAATATTTTTTGCAATAATTGACATTTATTGACATTTCTTTTAATGTTATGGATTTGAAATATAGGGATCTGAGTGACAATTTACTTACAGTCTTTCCAACAATTGTCTCTGCACTCACAACACTTGTTGAGCTGTACGTACAGAATTCTTGTCATCATTTCGATTTCAAACTGTCATTCTCATAAGTTTCATGCAGGAATCTTGAGTCAAATGGAATTAAAGAAATTTATGGAGTCACCTTTGCTTCGACGCTTCGAAAAATCTACTTAAACGACAATCCACTTTCAACAATTGAAATTTGTCGCTCGGATGTGAGTGTGTTTCAAAGTTTAATTGATTTTGTTGCTCCATCCTCCATTTCAAGCTCATGTACCAATTCGAAAGCAAAAAGCGAAGAAATTCAAGGTGTTTCTTTTTGTGTATTAGAAGATGACGACTGTATGATCACATCAATCTCTGATGTTGGAAGTGGAAGTATTGAAAATCATGACAGTACAAATTCAAGTGCTACGACTAATGAATCAGAAACAAATTCAGACGT
Source organism: Plasmopara halstedii (assembly GCF_900000015.1). Taxonomy (NCBI): domain Eukaryota; phylum Oomycota; class Peronosporomycetes; order Peronosporales; family Peronosporaceae; genus Plasmopara; species Plasmopara halstedii. The sequence goes on along the minus strand of NW_020187532.1, from coordinate 3,304,513 downwards.
TTCGATATTCTCAGCTGAATCGATTAGCATCATTGGTGGTCTCTTTCTTGCTATTGGTATTCTATCAACTGTTTTAATCTGTGGATTTCTTTACTACAAACGAAGAAATAAAACAAATGACAATCCATCGCATTCTGCAGCAAGGAAAGTGAATCAAGAACGTCGTTATGGAAGCAGTGGAAGTAATTTTATCGTCTTAACATCAGGTGAACGCACTGCACGAGCTATTGGAAATAATCAATACGAATATCGCGATGTTGATGGAAAAAATGGGAATAATAGTTCATATGGAGACAATAGTACAAAAACACCAAGTGGGGATACAGTATGGAATGTTTACGAAAGTCCATTAGACAAATATCATCCTGTGGCTCTTCTTGAATCAAGTCCAAAGAGCAGCAGTTTCTTTGGAGCGAGTACAGTTTCTTTACAAGCACGTAGCAAGATCAAGAGCAAGATTAATCTTGATGATCTTCTTGTGTTTGAGATTCCACCCGAAGAGATTCAAATGCGACGTGCACTTCACATGTCAATGTCTAAGAAAAGTAGTAAAGCTGCATTAGCATTAAGTTCTGTGGGCGTCGGTAATGTACGTAAAGTAGATACAGCTCTCTTTCTGGCGGAATATCAAGGATATAAAGTTGTAATTCAAGCGCTCATGCGGTCAAAGAAACGTTTGGAACAACATTTTGTGGAGCAAATTCGTCTTGCTGCATCACTTGATCATGCATCCATCGTTCACTTTATTGGTATCACTACTGGCTGTAGTACATCAACTAGTCGCAATCGTGGAAGTAGTGCAGCAGCTCAACTTGCTTCGTATGCTAGCAATGGTCCAAAACCTAATTTCAATGAAAGTCGAAGCAAACATACAACTATGGGTGCACCAGCATGGCATCTTGGCGTTGTTTTTGAGTACATGCAATACGGTTCTCTTGCTTCAATGTTTGAAGCTGAACGTCATCGTCGTGAAGGCAAAGGATTTTATCCAAACAAAAGCATAGCAACAACTATTGGTAGCGGGAATGGAAATATCTTTAGTTGGTATCCAGTATTTGCGAATTCAAGCGCAAGTGTAAATGCGAATCCAAATGCTGATTGGCGTTGTAAATTATCAATTGCGTTGGATGTGGCTATGGGTTTAGTCTACCTTCATGCGAATAATTATGCACATGGTAGAATATGTGCTCATAAAGTCTTGGTTAATGAACAAGGAGAAGCAAAGTTGAGTGCAATGGACATTTTATTACCTTCGGATCTATTGTCGAAAAAAGGGGAACTTCATCATACAGCTGACGATTTTCGGGAATCTTTAATAGAGAATGCTCGATGGACGATGCAGAAAATTACATCAAGAGTTGGAAAAAAACCAACTACTAGCAATCTTGGACGTAGTAGATATGCGAATAATAGTGGAGAGAGCAATGTGAGTGAGATTAGTGGTGCCACGTTTGATGAGAATCATAGTCCACATGATCAAAATATCGTATCTGATGAAACATTAGATAAATTTGACGAAACTCGAGGTAATGGAGGTGCTTGTATCTCAGCTCAACGAGATGATGTTTACGCATTTGGTACGTTTTTGTGGGAACTTGACACAATGATTGCTGTAGAGGAAGATTTGGCAAGTTTACGGGCTCCAACTGGTACTGGTGGTAATTCTCAACTTTTAAAATTCTCATCAGATTGTCCAATGGAGTTACAAGAGCTTGCTCGACAGTGTTGGCATGAAATACCAACCGAGCGTCCAGATGCTATTGATGTTCAAGAAGAATTGGTTCGAGTTTTAGAAGGTCGTCTTACAACAACTGGTCAAGTGCAACCTAATTGGACACGACCAAGTTACGTAAGTGATACTAGTGCATTAAGTGTTTTATCAAGCTCCGAATTGTCGTCAAATATGTCGAGTGCACGAACTCGTAAAGATGTTTCGATGGCTGATCTTTAGATCTTGATATTTGAACATGTTACTACTTCTTTTTTGGTGTTATTTTGATAGACATGGTATGTTTTATTGTGTCTTTTTAAGTTATGAAAAATATAACAAGAATTTTCAAATCTAGATTCGAAATGACAAGAATTTCGAAGATTCGATCGGTGTTAATGTTCATTAAGCGCGAGTGGCTATCAGCTGCGGTAAAGTGTGTAAAGTATTGTACCTACAGACATGAGACGAGAGTAAATGCAGTGGAGATGATTAGGCAGCTGATTTATGCTTCCAAAACTTCGATAGTATGTTTAAGTATTCTTAGAGATTAGAAACTATCAAATCTAAAAAAGAAACCGAATAACTCCTATTCTGCCTCTCTAACTATGTAAAACAACAGTATTGAAGTAGAAGGTCGCCAGTTTGACGTCTCTGGTCCCTGCGGGAATTCCAACCTGTATTTTCCATTAAGTACCTCTTTTTACAGGCCAACGAAACGAAAAACTTGGCATTTCATCCCTATGTAATGAAATTACCAATGGAAACACAAATGCTAGATTACACTTTATCTATCCAAATTACATCAATAAAACAAGGTTATCATCCTCTAACAATAACTTTTCCAGCATTTTAATATAAAGCTTACGATACGACAACAGCGTAACCATCTGGCGTACTGAGTTATGCCTTATCCGAAAAATTAGCCCCCAGTCTCAATTGAGCTATACAACAGACAAATGAAATTTTTAAACACTTTACTTCGACTTTCGAAAGCGTCGGCTCTCGCTCTGTCTCGGGTCACTCAATCTCAACGTTCTGATTCAGGACATCGCACTACCTTTGTTAATCTTGATGGTAAACTATATACTTTGTGATTCTTGAAGGTGATCTGGGTCTTTTGGACGTGACTTTCTGTAATTCATTCGCCAGTGTTAAGAATGGATTGCAGCCGCTTCCAATGTGTATTCTTGTAAGATATCAATGCACGAAATACAAAGATTTTAACGAGACGAAACAAGACAACGGCATGAAAGAGGAAAAACCGAGAGGAAATGAAATGTCAAATGCTAGATGCAGATTTAAAGGTGGCACTTGATCGAAAAACGAGACTGCGGATGGAGTTAGAGAATGATACGATCACTCGTGAGGTGATTGAGCAGGCAAAGTGCGAGTTGGGTGAATCTCTTCAATTTCAGCGATTGTGATCGTCAAGAAGGCTGTGATATTTCTACTGACACCTGAGAATGCTTACAAGGCTTCGCTACAAAGTGCTTCTGCAGATAATATGGTTGATTGGCACCTTCACCGTCACCTCGGACGATCTCCAGCGGTGCATCATTTCCAGATTTTCATGTAGGCATCGTATTCAAGAAAAATTACATCAGAAATGGCTTAGAAAGCAATTCATGCGCATGTACGTCCAAGTCGAACTTTGTTACGGAAAGACACACGGGATGAAAGATATGAAAGAAAAGCAACTGCTCTTCTGTTTCGTATGTGGTAACCTGTATCTTGTCGTGAGCAATCTCTGGTAGTGAGCAATAGCAAAATTGAAGCCACGTTGGGACTGTGTTTGATTAGAAGGTAAAAACCGAAGTGAATATATTTAGGTCCTGAGTTCGCTACTCTGCGCTACCTCTATGCCTGTCCATCTAGATCCCCTTAGAAGCTTCTATATTATCTAGACCAATGAACGCCAACCATTATGTAATTACTTACTGTGACGTGCTCGTAAATATGATGACGTCATCTTGTTCAACATGCATTCAGCGGTGTAATCTCAACACTCCCACTCACCGCTAATGCTGCGTGTCTTTGTCGCTGACTTGACCTAGTTTCCGGAGGCTTCGCGCGGAAACTTTAGCATCTTGGTTCCAAGTGCCTTCGTCAGCAAATCCGCAAACTGCCTCTTCGTGTCAACATAATCAATCTCCGACAGTCCTCCTTACACGTTCTCGCAAATAAAGTGGTACTTGATGTCTATATGCTTCGTCCTAGCGTGATATCCAACATTATTGGCTAACGCGATCGCACCTTGGTTGTCTTTCCAAACCTGTGTTCCTCAACTTGCTCGCGTCCCATGTCTCTTAGCATCGCCCGCGTCCGGAGAACTTCCTGCGTGCAAAGACTAAGAGCCATATACTCAGCTTCCGCTGAACTTAGTGGAACTGTCCGCTAGTATTTCGATTTGAATACTGCTGGTGCGCTCGCAATCATGACCATAACTTCCGAAACCGAACGTCTGTCATCGGTGTTGCTGCCCAATCTGCATCCGAGTATGCCTTAACCGCAACGCTCCCACTTTCTCAGTCGACGATCCCAATTTGGCTCGCAGTCTTCAAGTACCTTACCACTCGAATTGCTGCGCCTCAATTTTGTAGTTCCGGGTTCTCCAAAAATCGTGATAGCTGAGTTACCACGTACGCAATATCCTGTCGAGTATATGTCGTTATGTACAGGAACCATCCAAACAAAGAGCGATAAGGTCTGGATCGCATTGCCGACCGTTTCTCTTCCGTTGTTGGTGACTGCTTTGATGACAGCTTCAATACTGATGCGCATGGGCTATCCACGCTTTTGGCATCTTGTAGCGAGTCGGCTTGATCATCAAAGTTCCAGCTGACCTGTCGTGATCGATTTCCATCCCAAAATAAATTCTGCCTTACCCAACTCCTTCATCTTGTAAGCATTTTTGAGTACGTCCTTGACTTGATTTATTTCTTCGCTGGTTCTTGCTGCGATAATCATGTCATCCAGATATAGTTCAACGTGGACAAACCCTTTATTCGTGCTCTTGACATAAACACATTGATCTGCCCCGCAACTCTTGAAGCCATTCCCCACGAAGACACGATGAATCATCTTTTTCCAAGCACTTGCTGCATGTTTCAGTCCGTAGATAGCCTTCTTTAGTTGACATAATCCTTGATATTGTTGACACCTAGCGGAACTTCCATAAAAACGTTGTCCGTCAACACGCTGTTGAAAAAAGCCGTATCGACGTCCAGCTGATCCATTTGATAGTCGCATTCAGCACATACTGCGAGAATTATCCGGATTGAATTCATGTTGGCGACCGGAAAATAAGTCTCGAAAAAGTCGGCGCCATGCTTTTGCTTGAATCCTTTTGCGGCCAGTTGTGTTTGTATCGCACGACATCGCCATTTTGATCATGCTTCTTGGGAAAAACCCATCGTGATCCAATTGTGCGTTGAATCTTTTCTCGTGGCTTCCATGTCCACGTTCCGACTCTTCGTCAACTGAGCCGTTCCTTATCTTTAGCACCAGCTCCCGTCTTGCTATTGTTCGCTCCACTTCAGGCCGAAACACCAAACGATCTTCGTGTTGCACTTGGGTCGGTTGATGATACTCCATAAGCTCAAGTCTGTTTATTACAGGGCTCTCAGAATGCATTAGCCGCTGTACATCGATGCTTGGCGCGTGATCGATATCATCCAATTCGACATCCGCAACTGGCTCTTCGACAACTTCCATCGGATCGTCAAGAACTGGCTGTCGATCCACTTGATACTGTACCTTCACTTCATCACCATCCTTCATTACTTGAATGATTCGATCCGGCTTGACCTCTTGCGTGTCGCAAATACCGCCCATCTCACGCTCATCCAACTTCGCAGAGCCATTCACGTTGATCTTGGCATTCTTCAAGTCAAACACGCGATAGCCCTTGACATTCTCTGCGTAGCCGAGAAACATAGACTTGAAGCTCTTGGGTTCCAGTTTGGGTCGTTTCACATCGTTAATGTGAGCGTAGCCGTGCGAATCAAACACGCTCAAGTGATCCATTTGAGGCTTCATCTTGAAAAGCCAGCTCGTAGGGTGTGATGCCTGGATGGGCCGTATTGCTGGAACGGTGAGTTAAATAAACCGCGGTGTTTACCGCTTCTGCCCACCATGCCGTCGAGACGCTCTTGTAATGCAACATGCTGCGGGCCTTCTTCATGATTCATACGCTCCGCCACTTCGTTCTGCTGAGGGCTGTATGGAACGGAACGCTGGTGTACAATGCCGTTCTGTTGACATATTCCGGTAATTGTCTTGTTTACGAATCCGGTTCCGTTGTCAGATCGTAAATACCTCAGTCGCGCGCCCCATTGGTTCGCGTAAAGCGTCAAAAACTCCTTGAACTTGCCAGCCACTTCACTCTTGCTCTCGATTTTTAGAAATCGCCACATATCTTGAAAAATCATCCACAAACCTAAAAATGTACTTGGCACCACCCTTCATGGAAGTCCTCATAGGCGCCATGACATCGGTGTGTACGCGCTCCAGCACACGTTTCA
>NW_020187532.1:3298161-3298269 GCF_900000015.1 Plasmopara halstedii | reverse complement strand
ACTTCTCTGCTCTTCTAGTGAAGCGGCAACTGATGCCACTAGATGGCATCGCAACCGAAATTTTCTTCCATGCGCTCCAGTCGATGGAGGTCTCGTTCGAAAAGAAGA
>NW_020187532.1:3297890-3298015 GCF_900000015.1 Plasmopara halstedii | reverse complement strand
CAGCCTTCTTTGCCTCGAGGACGATGTGCCGCTTGGTCCTTTCGCACACCTTCTTGGGTCTACCCGACCTCTTTACCGTTCCGTAAGTAGCTCGGTTCCTTCAGAACTGGCTCACACCGGCTGGA
>NW_020187532.1:3286608-3297880 GCF_900000015.1 Plasmopara halstedii | reverse complement strand
CCTTTCGTTCTATACTTAGAACAAGTACGAGTTAGCAGATCACAATCCGCTTACTCCAAGAGTAATTATTGCCTTTACGCAAGGCTAATTACTCTTCTGTTTGAAATTCAAAACTGATTTTTATTTATTTTTACTTATTTTTATCTGCGGCAAAGCCGCCTAATTTTAAATGTTAAGATTTTCCTAAATATATATAGTAAAACATTCATAACCACTGGCTACCTAGCCCCATACCGTATTATCACCCCATGCCGATCTCGTGTGACACACACCCCTGTTACCAGGGTACGTGTAACCCCGTCACACATACCGTCGCTCGAAGCTAGCAATGTAAGTTTTCGCTACCAAGCATTCCATCCATATGACCAGAACTACCGCAATATTCCTCTCTTGTGCTTTTGTCTTCACCTGCTTACTGATTTGTTCAAAAATTTGCTGCTTACCCTCGAGACTTGCTGCCCTCGAAACAGTATGAATAGACATACGATTTTAGAATGATGATAGTTTGCCTCAAAATTCAGTTTTGATTGGCCAATATAAGTCATCAATCTTCGCATCAATATCAATCCTGAAAGTCGAAATGCGATTTTTCTATCGCCTAGGAGCGCTCAGCAGTGGATACCCCGTAGTCACAGTGCTGCTAGCAGTGGTTTGTAGTGCCATATTGTGTCTTGGAGCTCTGAAAATCAAGCTGAAGACTAATCCACAGGGACTTTGGGTCCCTCCTAACAGCGTTGCCATCAAGGAACAAAAGCTTTTCAATCAGCTTTTCGGACCATTTTTTCGCATCCAGCAGCTTTTATTCTTTGTTGAAAGTGATACAGATCCAAACTCCAACTCAAAATTGAGTGAATCTTTGACGTGTGATGCTAATCATGATTTAGTCCAACGAGAATTCTTACTCCAGATGGCTAAAGTGCAGACCGAAATCACAAATGCTGTCATTTATAGCCAAGACGAATCAAACGTGACACTCTCTCTACAAGACTTTTGCTACCGACCAATTAAGGGAAAAGGGTGTTTAGTTACAAGTCCGTTTCAGTACTGGCTGACAAATGCTACTTTACTACAAAATGATCCAGATATTAAGCTCACGACTGCGTGTCAGACTACAGATCCCGAACTTCAAAATCGATCGCCTTGTATGGATCAAAACGGAGTGCCAGTGATGAGGAATGTAGTCTTTGGGGGTCTGTCAAGAGATAATTGTCACGAAAATCCAGACCCGTGTGGAGAAGCTACACCTCAAGCTAAGGCCTTAATAGTCACATTCTTATTAAATAACAATCCAGAAAATGAGACATATACGCAATATGCTGAACGCTGGGAGAAGGAGGTATTCCTAAAGATTGCTGAACAAGCTGCTGAATCATTACATCCTTCGATAGCGAGTTGGAATGATGAATTTATCTGGGATAGTGTAGTGGATCAAGAGTTGGCGAAGGTTGGTGTTGACGGTATGAGACTCACGTATATGGCTGAACGGTCCATTGCAGATTCATTGAAAGTGCAGACACAACAAAATGCGTTTATTGTGGCGGTCAGCTACATCGTCATGTTTTTGTACGTGTCGGCATCGCTAGGAATATTCCTAGACCCGGTGCGATCACGATTTGGACTTGGATTGACAGGCATTTTGATCGTGATACTATCATTGATTGCTGCTATGGGTACAAGCTGTGTATTTTTAAATATGGAAGTAACAATGATCACGTTGGAGGTTGTGCCATTTTTGATCCTCGCCATTGGTGTGGACAATATTTTTATTCTGACCAACGAATTTGACCGATTGGCAAGTTTGCATGGACTTTTTACGATTGATACCAAGCGCGACACACACAATCGAATCGAAAATGAGCGGATAATGCTCAAGCAAATGATGGGAGAAACTATGCTGAACGTTGGGCCATCAATTGTTGTAGCGGCTGTTGCCGAAAGTTTAGCTTTTTTAATGGGAGCATTCACTCGTATTCCAGCTCTCGTGAGTTTCTGCACTGTCGCTGCATTAGCCGTTGTCGTTAATCTTTTCCTTCAGCTAACTTGGTTTGCCTCAGCACTTGTGCTGGATGCACGTCGTGTGCGTGCTCGGCGGTATGATTTGTTTCCGTGGGTGAAACAGAAAGTCATACTCAAACCACCAATAAGTCATAAGCGAAGAGCTAGTGTAAGAAACGACGTTCAGTACGATTTGCTCCACGAGAAGGTTGGTGGAGAAACAGCGTCGGAAAACGTTCGGACCATTGGTGTGATTCAACGATTTGTTGAAAAGAACTATATTCCCTTTATACTGCGTCGATCTACGAAAATCTTAGTACTTATTACAGCATTGACAAGCCTGACGCTTAGTGCTATCGGGTCGTTTGAGTTGCCTCTAGGACTTGAGCAAGAACTTGCTGTGCCGGTGGACTTTTACCTACACGAGTACTTCAAGCAACAGACAGCACTTGGTGAGGCTGGCCCTCCAGCTTATGTTGTTCTAGACGGCGATGTTGACTATACGGATGCGCAAGTGCATCAAGAGATTAATGCTCTTTTGGACAAGCTGTCGGAACTTCAGCAGTACGTCGAACTGCCAATTTATTCGTGGATACACACGTTTAATCAGTGGCGCCAAATGCGCTTCTTTCTTCACGACAAAATAATTCAAGGTCTGTGTGACTGCCCGGTTCAGCCATTGGATCCATTTGCGTACGAATTGGTTATCAATGAGTCTATTGAATTGAGCGCTACATCGAATTATTCCATTTACGAAGATGGATTTCTATCAGCCGCAAATGTGACTCCTAACGCGCTGTTCTACCCATTGGTGAAAATTTTTACAAATATAGCTATCGATTCGACATGTTGCCAGCATTTCGGACTCTGTGGTGCTCAGTATGAAGATGATATCATCTTCGGCGATTCGAAACTCTATGAGAATTCCGAAATGGGTAACATTTCAATTCTTGGTTCTCGAATGCGCTTTCAATTAAAAGCTCTTCGCAATCAGTCGATTTATATAAATTCGTACTACTACCTGCACGATGTGACAAGTCAATGGAGCGCTAATAAAGCTGCAACTGCGTTTCCATATGCTCTAGTCTTCGTCTTCGAGGAGCAATACACTTATATCCAAGGAGTGGCACTGCAAAGTGTACTGCTAGCTTTAGCTGTTGTCTCGGGTACAGTTTTTGTTCTCATGGATGGATCTTTGCGATTGACTATAATCGTTTCTTTATGTGTGCTCTCGATGGCATTTTCGCAATTGGGCCTCTTGTTCGTTTGGAATTTAATCGCTGGACGAGATGCTATGACCTCGATAAATGCTGTATCTGTAGTAAATCTAATCGCTTGCTTTGGACTTGGTGTGGAATTCTGTGTCCATATGGCCCATCAGTTTTCCAGTTCAAAGAAACATCGACTAGGAACGACCGGAAATGACCATACTCGTAATGCTTTAACGAGTGTGGGTGCTTCCGTCTTCTCCGGTATCACGCTTACCAAACTTTGTGGCATTGGCGTGCTCGCGTTTGCACCGTCCATGCTGTTTCGTGTGTACTTCTTCCGAATGTACTTGGGCATTGTAGTGTCTGGCTGTTTTCATGGTCTTGTGTTACTACCTGTGCTTCTTAGTCTGGTTGGTCAACCGCAAACTTATCCGAATGATCTCAGCTCTTTTCTGCTATCCGAAGAGCGCGATGACGAGTTTGAGGACGAATTGAAAGCATTTTAAATCATAGTGAAAATAAAGGGAGACACTATTTTTTACTCATATCCCAAAAAAATTTCAGCGGAGAATGCATAGAAAGTAAATGTGTATATCTCATTTTTCGCACTGCACGAACACTATCTAGACGTCAAAGTCAAATTGAATTGCTGTGCAATCGATCAATAAAACGGAATGTGCTATTTTTCGGTCAAATTGAGGGCTATCTGGCACGTGTCACCATAAAAAGCGATAATGGATTGCAGTGCTCCTGCATCCGCTATTCCGTTTAATCGTGAAAAGACGGATCGGTCTTTATACCTCAGAGCCCCGTTCTTCTACCCGCAAATTACAGTCACCAATTCATGGTTGTAGTTTTCACGGATTAAAACAAGCAAACATCAAAAACGAATGCTTTCTTGGCGTTCTGATTTGAAATGGTCCAAATCCAGGTAAGCGTGCCTAAAGACAAATATTGCTAAAGAAATTTGATGATCCCCGTAGTGCACAAGTACAAGTCTGGGGTGAGGAGTAAGAACCTTCACGTTGGCAATCAACACTGACAACCAGACTCCTGCATAGATCGTTGACAATTATCGGGAGACTGGTGAGCACGAATTTTGTAAATTACTTCATCACCACAAATCACCGCTTCGCAAATATATTGACAAAGTTTTTCAAATGCTATGCTTAACATTTGAGTCGCCACGATCAAGCTAGCATAGCATTACAAGCAATTTAAAGCGTTGGGGTAATTTTTCTTTCTCATGCTTAGTGATGTCACAAAAAGCACGATGTTGCTTACCGTTTGAAGCAGTTACTGCATGCCAAGATTGGCATGGTCGAACAATGTCTGAGGCATGTAGGGTTAGACCCTTTCAGTGCGCGTGGAGTAGCACGTTATCCACTGGACGAAGACTGCGGAAATAGCAGCTCTTTGTCGGATGTTGGTTATAATAGGGTGCTTGATTTGATCGGATTGATAGTCGTCAATTATCAATGTGATTCTGGTGGAATGAGAGCCTGAAATATAGTAAATCACCAATTTTTCTGCTTGCGTCATGAAATTTTAACTTTATGTGCTCGTCACGTGGCAAAGATTGGAATTGCTGTGTGAATTTTAATCATACCATATTGCCAGATGAGTCTCAAGTAATTCTTTGAATCACATTATCTCAATTTTGACGCGTGAGAGATTTCTTGGCTACCATTCCTGACACAGAAAAATGTAAATAACTGAAGTCTTGTGCCGATATTATACTATAAGTATATTACGCAAGAACTTCTGAACTGTGATCACAAAGTTCCAGTTCGCAAAATTTGACTAATATATCTAGATTTGAGTCAGTTTAAGCTGATACTTTCCAAATCTGTTTTACTATCTGTAACACTTTAGCCTTCTGTATGACTGATAGCCTATACGTCTGATGGACCTATCCTTTACGGAGTACCCTGACCTTCATCTATACCAGTACGTCAGTAAATTTGAGCTTCGCTCTTGGCCAGAGGGACAGTAGTATAGTTATATAACACAGTACATCTCTCACTGCATTCTCCCCCGCATATATATTTCCCACTTTCTGTATTTACGCAAAAATAAATGCCTTTCCAGCACCCATCACACCCAGAAATATTCTCTTCCACTTGCCTCACAACTTCCACCAGCAATTTTGCGCCAGGGGCTTTTCTTCCTGTGTATCCGCAACGACAGGCGCGGCTCCATGACCGACGACCTGCGAGAAAGCAGCCGAGGTACCCTCCAAAAATGTGAGTGATGTTCCGAGCTACGACCCGGCATCACCACAAGATATTCGGCAAAGTCAGTCCTTGTCTGTGAGAATCTCTCCACAGTTAAGGCGTTCCCTACACTCCGCCTCACCACTGCACATTTTGTAAGCTCTGTATCTGTTCCAGCGGCGAAGGGCCCTATCGACGTTCAGATCAAAACAAGTGGGCAAGATCTGGCTCAGCGAGCCGATCTTGCCCTCTGCAAATGCACTATTACCGTGACTTTTGCCGACTAAACCACGTCGTGATTATGCTTCTGATTATCGGTAGGAGCTCGAACCATCGTGTTGGAGTTTTGCGTAACGATCTTCTTAGAGGAAAATGAAATCTTAAGAGTCGCTCTGAAAGCGCATGCTGACCTATTTGTTCACTATTCTTCAACCTGACAGCAGCAATAATCTTAGTCTCCTAGAAATTGACCTCTGGTACTGAACACTGACGTGTAAGCAGATCAATCCTCCTTGACTCGCGCACGGGGTCAAGAAGGTACATTGCTTCGCTCGTCTAACGGCTTACAAGCTAAAAAGATGTCTGACTAAAATTTCGAATGGTGTTTGGGTACGTAAAGAACAAGAAAATCGTAAACATTGAGGTGGACGCTGACCACCACCTTCGACGGCTCTGCTGATCTTCACAAGCTCGAGCTTGGAACAAGACGAGCAAGTGGAACCTCTAACTCGAACCAGTTCTGAGAATAAGTATATCTGTGACGGGATACATACAGAACGATAGTACGTACATGCTACACGTCCGAACCTGGTACAAAGAGAATATTGTACAAATATGTGAAAGTCACATCTCACTTTTGTTGAATTGTGAATATTCATAAATGACAAAGCATCGGTATTTATGGTGCTGATGGGCGGACTGTTAGCCTCACGTCGAGAAAGATAGAAGTTGTACTGTTGATTTAGTAATGCTTGTGTGTTTTGTAGGAGCCAAAAGAGAACTTATCCTAAATTTATATCCATCTTAACATTTTCGAGCGGCTCAGCCAGCACCTGGACTGAGCGCTCAAACCTAGCCTCGATTCACTAACGAAGACTTATTGAGTCGACACTTCTACGGTTCGCGGTGCGCGACAACTCCATTCGACTCGGACGCATCTGAAGTGAATTCCTCAAACGAGTCGCGAAAAATTTATTTTATGCGAATGTTCTGTCTCTGTTGTGGCACTACACGGTCATGGACAATGAGCTGTTCTTCAAGATAAACTATGATTGCTTGGTAAGCGTATATCGCTGGTTCGACGGTGTCAGGCTAAGGATTAGATGCGGTAATCACTCGCCTTAAGAGTTGACCAGTTATGAGTGCCACAATTGAGCTCTTGTGAGAGCACAGGTGGCATCCACCGAGCAAACTACTGATCTTAGCCGTGTCGTTATTTGAAGCCAGTGGCAAAACTATCTGGGGAATGTGCAGACCATTAATTTGGCTGTGTTTTGGCTCGAGTACCAGCACGGTGCTGCCGTGGTTTTCAGTCTCAAAACCCGCGTGCGAAAATGGTTACTTGACGTGCAGTATTTCTGTGAAGAAAACAGGGAGATTTAAAGTGGCTTGTTTTTATCGCGTAACCGCGCATATTCGGTTTAAGCCTGCTCCAGGTAGCAACATTTAGTGTTAAGGAATCGAGAGCACTTGAGGCGGTAACAATAATAACAGCAATAACGGAACTCCGAAAATGCGGTTAACACCAAAGCCGCTTACGTTCACTCAGCATCATTTGATGCAGCGATGGGTGTTGCATTGAATGCGGAGTACATCTTTCGTTTAGCGCAGGTTTTCGTAAGTGAGAGTTTATGAATGCACCAGAGGCAATAATTTTACAATTATGCTAAGAGAATAAAGAGATGTATTGGCTGCCAAGCAGCTCCGTATTAAATTTAGTTTTTTGTCATATCACGTAACATCTGCGACTTGTACGATCCCTTCGCTTGCATTTCTAAGACAACAAGGGTCGGGCTCCCAGCCTAGGCCGTCCAACAAGAACATCATGAGGAAGGATGGGGTCTTAATAGCGCAGAGCGCTCGACTGGGAAATATGAGGGATCTTATGTATGTCGTTGTGGTCGTGGTCATTTGATCGTAGTTCGAAAAGGATCAACGATTTATGCGAGAAGACGGAGCTCATTCCCTAACTTATTGGTTGTTGAGATCAAACTCTTGGGCGTTGTATCGCCGCGAAAAGTCCTACTACATTTAGCTGCGCCGTGTAATTTTGTATGACTTTCTACTGTCGAAAAAATATACAGTACGTGGAGGCATTAAAGTGCCAAAAATGAATGCAGAATCCGCACAACTTGCGACAAGAGCACTAATGAAAGTGTCGATGTTCTCGTTAACGTTCAAGTAAGTTTGGAGAGCCTTAACAGCGCGGAACGTTCTCTCGCCCTGAATCCTTGACTCGATATTTAATCGCTTGAACGCTTTAAGACTAAAAATCGCTACGTTACGTTAAAAAAATACATATTACTTGTGTTGTGGGGCATAAATTAAACATATTCCCACCTTCTCCAGGGAGTTGAATAAACTTTGGTAACGGAAACAAATCTATAATCGTCTTTGTGCAGGACTTGACATTGTCAGCCTTTCTAGCAACGATCTTACTTGTACCAAGTGAAAGTAATTTGCTGTTTCTATGCCAAAGCCGGTTAAGAAAAGCAGTGAATGGTATCGCGGTCGTTTGTGCCAAAGCCAGAGAAGTTAACTTTAAGCCGAAAATTGATTGTCATATTGAATAAAGGATGATTATCCTTGTCACGATTCAGTGGAGTGCTGGATCACCACTGATGTGTAATGTGACCAACGTGTGGAGCAGCTAAATCCAATAATCACGATGAGCAAGATTAATCACGCGTGAATAGAGTGACCGTGGTAACTTAGGGATTGTTAAAATCCTTACGCTACATCGGTAGAAACTCACTGTGCGTTAAAAGAACAGTCTTTCAAAATGGTTTAGCAAGAGAATGAAGTCACAAAAATTGTACGTATGATAGCGGAGGAACTGAGCTCATCTTTTGTCTTGGATGAGCTCTTTACTGAAGACATCTGCACGTAATTATGTGTTAGGAGATGGGTAGTGCTACTCTAACCGATACATATTGCCCTTAATTGGACAATTTAGAGACTTGAGAATTTTACTACGCTTGTTACCATCGGATAACGAAGTGCGATACGTGTATGGCTCCTATTTCGTGGACTCAAACCAAGCGTTCCTCAAGTCAAATATAGCGCCACTCCTCGATTGCTTTTATTTCACACGACTGTATGGAATCATAGACATCTAGAGAATAAATTTTCCTACTCGGCAGTTAAAACTGATAACGACAAGTAGCAAATTGTGCATGTTGTTATCAAGCTAAATATAGCCGCTGTACCGGCGCAAATACCGAAATCAAGAAGGAATGAGCTATTACTTGGTCGTACATTTTTGAGTGTCCTTGACAAGTTGAAACAACCGCAAGCGATCTCTCGCTGCGATGAGGATCTAGAGTGGATGCTTTCTGAGTGGTTGAAAAAGCTAACTATACTGTTTAAGATTTCAGCAAGGACTATTTATCCAGGCACCATTTTAGCTATGCATGAACCTATTTAGATGTTTATTCGTCTATAGTCGTTCTTAGCATCCAATTAATTACTTGCGAAAAGTGCTCGAGTGTGTGCGCTATAACAAGCTGTTTGCTAGTATACACATCTGTGTCTTTGGCGCTGGTAGGGTCTTATTATGA
This sequence comes from Plasmopara halstedii, assembly GCF_900000015.1. Classification (NCBI taxonomy): domain Eukaryota; phylum Oomycota; class Peronosporomycetes; order Peronosporales; family Peronosporaceae; genus Plasmopara; species Plasmopara halstedii. The sequence continues at coordinate 3,288,679 of NW_020187532.1, read as the reverse complement.
ATCACTTTACTGGGGAGCATATCCGGCAAACAAAATATGCGAACACAAAACCCATTTAGTGCCCCTTCATTTGGAGTTGGCTTGTCTTGGGCAACTTCTCGCACAAGAATTTTTCAAATAATGCTGACATGGCACAATCACTTACCATTCTTCAAAGATGACAAGACATGGTGCCAAGATGCGACAGAAAAAGCAGCCTCAAAGCTTCAAAACAAAGCCTTATTTGTGTTTCGATACTGGCTATATTGAATCCGAAATAGCGATGGTATTCGGTCTCCAAATCTTCAGCTTCGGACAGAGGATGAGCTATACTTTGAGACGATATGAGCGTGACGTTTTGGTCTCCGCAGCCTTGATCTGGAAGTGGAGAACAACCCACTCTACCACAAGGAGCTACTTGCTATGAAGTTTGCTTTTTGACAAACCAAACATACACATGCTTTTATCTAAGCTATTTGGGATTCGTTCCAATCATGATTCGTTGTGTACAGCAAGTTGTCAGCCATCTTCCACCAAGAATGGCGAGATAACAATCCTTTTTTGCCGAGTTATCCTTCGAAGTAAGTTTTAAGTCTGGTCGGCTTAATGTGGTGACGAATGCGCTTCGCGTCACCCTAGCAATCAATTGCCATATATCACATTGGTGATGTCGTGTAAAGCATATAGCATACGGTGCTGCCAAAAAAATTGAGAGTCTATGAATGACTGAGTTCAGATACCGCTTTGACGGACCACTCTATTTTCGTGTTTGCGCCTTTATTCCTCATCTCAACACTTGTTGTAAGGTAGCACTGACTTTCTCGACACTCAGCTTGCGGTTACATTTCAATATGATGCTCTCAGTACAGATTGATATACAATGCACATGATACCCTGATGGTAAAAAGAAAAGCTAGACAGCCTGGCGAGCTCTTTAAGGGTGGACCATCTGAGGTTTAATATGGTGAGGGGGGGTTTCTATTCTCGATTGACGAGTTTTACTACCTGATAGTAGCAACATACTGCAGCTGACACAAACCAGATCGTGAGCGATTTTTTTTCCTGCACGCAAAGTCTCCGGTTAGTTAGTTGGCTGCAAGCCCGTACTTCTCAATATTTTTTTAAATTTGTCAAGAGAGCAGAAACGCCGGGTCGAGCTTTGAGCTAAGCATACGGCACCGTTGGTGATGCAAGTTAATCTTTTTCGCATTCAGTGGCATGCCTTTTCGTAATTGGTTTTCTTTTTGCCCAGGATGATTTTATCTTAATTTCAGCATGTGTCTCTTTTTTTCCAATTTATTCATACTCTTTGTTTCTATCAGCTTTCATATTATTGATGGTACTTCCTTCAAAGGTCATATCACACAAACGGTCGATTAAACCATTGAACCTTGACACAAAAGACATTTTCTCTTAGAGCACATATTATAGGAGCTTCCCTCTTTGAATTTCAGGAAAAATGAGATCTAATCATTTCTATATTTTGCTTCGAAAAATAAAATATAAGCAAGGACCTTCCGAATCAGATAACGCCAGAAGAGCATCGAGGGTACGAGTTTGCCAGGTTTACGAGTACGGCGTCGAGTGGTTTAAGAATCGCTGAAACGCTGGAGGTATTTTGGTGGTTTAAATTTGCCTTAGGCAAGAGACCAATTAGTGGCACAGATCCTAGTCAAGAGCTGGTATGTCAATCTTCTCTTTAGACAATATATCTTTCAGCCTTAGTGATGGATTGGTGTTAATATTGGCTAATTCGTTCACATGGGTCGACTTTTGAATCCTTGAGACAGGAGTCCACAAAGTCAAAATGCTCACCCCGGGTCGATTTTACAATCAATGGCAAACGGGCCTACCGTTGCGATGTAGGTCAAATCAGCTAACTATGGTGAAGTGATTCTAAACCAAACACTGTCGTGTTTGGAGTGACAAATCTCTATGTCAAAGTGTCATTGCGGATTATCAGGGTACGAATAATCAAGCCGCAGCGAACTATGATAATTAGGCTTGACCGCCGTTGGGCTTGAGTTGAGCACTATATGAGGAATTTTTACAGAAGTTGGGTTGGTAATGCTTAAAGATTTCTTAGCCGCTT
>NW_020187532.1:3286103-3286598 GCF_900000015.1 Plasmopara halstedii | reverse complement strand
ACGCCGTATGCTGGCTGCAAGACGCCGGGCGTCGACCCTGATCCAGGGTGTGTCTACCTTAGATGACGGTGCACAGTTATACACCCTCGTCAACGGTATGACGGGGGAGGTAGATGGCGACGTCCGCCTCGAGGCTATGTCTGCATCCACTATTACAAGTCCCTAGCGCGGAAATGCTACCCATCACAAAGAATCTCAAGAGCTGAAGCTGCCTCTTTGACAGAACGCTGTAGAACTTCATGATATGTGTAACAGGGTTACGCATACCCTGGTAACAGGGGTGTGTGCCACACCATATGGGCATCGTGTGACCACACCCAAACACGAAATCGGTACGGGGCTGGATAGTCAGTAGTTATACATGTATTTAGATTTTACTATACACATTAGGAAAAATCTCTGCATTTAGATGCTCTTCTTGAGCTGGACGAGACGTCCCTTGAAAGCAGACGATTTGGCCGAAGTGGTCATTGTACAACCGGACGAGGAGATAAT
>NW_020187532.1:3285851-3285958 GCF_900000015.1 Plasmopara halstedii | reverse complement strand
GACCGGAAGTTTGGCTTTACTCTGCGGACTGTATGTTTCTGGCTGCACCCGAAAGGGGGACGGGGGGCAGAGCCCTGAGTAGAGCTAGACTGATGGTCCAGTTAAAA
>NW_020187532.1:3285444-3285675 GCF_900000015.1 Plasmopara halstedii | reverse complement strand
GAGCCCTGAGTAGAGCTAGACTGATGGTCCGGTTAAGGGCAGTGAGGGATAAGTGATGACGTCTGGTGGAGGCAGAGCGACGCACCTAAACATAAGTGAGTGAGTGAGAGAGTGAGTGAGTGAGTGAAAGAGTGAAGATACACGGAAAAGATGTCCAAGGCAACTCTCTCATTGTTGGACAAGCCTTACGTGTGAGCTTCAAAGGTTTTCAAGAAAAATGTGCGTATAAGA
>NW_020187532.1:3285231-3285434 GCF_900000015.1 Plasmopara halstedii | reverse complement strand
TCTACATTGAAAGGATCATCCTCTCTTTCACTGTCGGCATTGCTCCACCTTTGCTGAATTTTCCACCCGTAAACATCATGATTCCAAGTGAACCACTGTGACGGGCTTTTGTGAAACCCTGCAGCTTCAATGGAGTTCAATACCACTGACATTGGTATTTACAAGGTTTTCCAGGACGATAAATTGTCCTGGAAAACCTTGTA
>NW_020187532.1:3284573-3284721 GCF_900000015.1 Plasmopara halstedii | reverse complement strand
GATAATTCCTGCATCGCACGGTTGGGTTTTTGACGTGGTATTTGGTGGTAGGTAAAGGTTACTCGTGTTCCGCAAGTTCACATGGCTTGGAATATCTGGCAGCGGGATGTGCGCGCTGCAGTTGTCAAAAAGCAAAAGAACCTTTCGA
>NW_020187532.1:3284056-3284423 GCF_900000015.1 Plasmopara halstedii | reverse complement strand
GCCACCCAGAAGTTGAACCAGCAACTGGTTCTGAGCACGGAGTGCAACAACCTCCATTACTAATGGTGCCAATCGCCCCACCGTTGTCTGCAGCGATGCATTCACCTGCTCCACGGCTAGGAGTCGCTCCGACAGAGAGCGGTAGTCCGCAAGGCGAGGCAGCCGACGCACGACGTGCTTTAAATCGTCAAGAGCGTCCGCACAGCGATATTCTACTTCAGCATGACGCTCAGCGGAGCTCCTATTACGAAGGACCTCGTCCTCAAGAGCTCGAAGAGCATCACGATTCACCGCCCCTTACCGACACTTCTCGATGAGAACGGTGACGTCCACTATCACGTGAAACGTCTTGTGGGATGACGTCGTC
>NW_020187532.1:3283890-3284046 GCF_900000015.1 Plasmopara halstedii | reverse complement strand
CTACACATGCAGCCTCTGCTATCTTCCGGACGAAGCTTCGTCCACGGTTTATTGGACCATTCAAGTTTATGGCCAAGCGAGGCCTAGCGTATACGCTAAACCTTCCCAAACGGATGCGCACCCACCCGGTGTCTTACGTGGGCTGCTTAAGCCATA
>NW_020187532.1:3283613-3283880 GCF_900000015.1 Plasmopara halstedii | reverse complement strand
GGGGAGGAAGATGGCGACGTCCGCCTCGAGGCTATGCCTGCAGTAGATGCTCTTCTTGGGCTGGACGAGACGTCCCTTGAAGAGTTCGGCATTGCCTTGAAGCCAGGCGATTTGGCCGAAGTGGTCATTGTACGACCGGACGAGGAGATAAACTCGTTATCGCTTTTGGATGAAGCTGTCTTGGAGGACACCAAGAGAGTGCTGACGCACGAAGTAGATCGTCGATCCTACGGAATCCCTTGGATTTGTACTATCCTTTGGTAAAGG
>NW_020187532.1:3283463-3283603 GCF_900000015.1 Plasmopara halstedii | reverse complement strand
GCCAATGTTCTGAACCACTGTTCTGGAGTCATATATGTTAGTTGAGTACAACAGCCAGGGTCTTGAGGTGTGTGTCTAACCATTGCTTAATTGCTTCAGCAATACAAAAGATATTTCCGAATAAATTTTCAATGCAACGT
>NW_020187532.1:3277425-3280393 GCF_900000015.1 Plasmopara halstedii | reverse complement strand
GTCATGAGCTGAGCTCAAGCAGTGGCCCCGAGCTCTTGCGGTCGAAGACACAGAGCTCGCGGGAGCATTAGGGGTAACCCAAATGTCGCAAGGCGACAATCCGAAGGAAGTCGACGGCGTGCCTTAAGTTTGGCAAACTCAAATTGGAGGTGTCGCTCCACATGCACGTCCACTTCCTTGTGGCTCAACTATAATTTAAACAGTGAAAAATGCTTCCGGTGCCGTTGCACCCATCGCTCAAAGAGCGCTTCGTCATATGTAGCGCTTTTGCCAGGGCGAGCACTACAGATATCGTCCGCATTGCGTGTACACGAGAACCACCTCGTTGAGCACGTAAACGAGTGCGATAAACGTCCAACGTAATTTCTTGTGGGACCAAGAAACGAGTTCGAAGAGCGCCCCGTGTGACAAGTTCATCTTCCCGGTTTGGCCGGGGGCCCAATGATGTGGACGCGTAACGATCGAGTTACAGCGTTCTTCACTTCCACAGCGGGATCCGCAGGGCGGTAGCCATATTCCACACGAGGGTTAATTTCTGGCCGTGGATAGGCGCGTTTTAAAGCCAACCCAGGGCAGCTTCAAGCTGCCGCCTCTGAGCCCCGATGAGATCATTGGTGATTACACCACGTTTCTCGGTTAACGCCAAGTCAGGGAACGGACATGGGGTCCACAAGGCGCGAGCAGGGCTCTTATTACGCTGCTGGCGCAGCTCGCCTTCCTCGTCATCTCATACGGTAAAAGAAGTGTCAGACTCGTAGACGACCCCCTCCACATCCTCAGCGAGTTCACTCGTCATTGATAGCGTTCGCAAAGCGCGACGCTCGTGATCATCGAGCCTAGGATGTACATCTCCTGGGGCCGCGGACGCACTGTCCGGCATCGCACCGCGAGTGGGGTACGACGTTAGGCTCTTCCCGTGCTCGCCGTCAGAACCAGCGAGACTTGGGGTTTTTGGTGTCATTGACAGAGGGCTCATTGAGCACGGAAGTCGTTTCGATAAGTTGCAGTGTCTAGCGGACACACGAGCCTCGCTGAGGCAATAAACGATTGGAACTGTAAATATTAACTTGAGTCAATAAAAAGGCTGTATCTGCAATAGACTTTGTGGGTATGTTTTAATATGGAGATACGTGACAACGTCTGATTTCACTTGAAGCGCTTACTTTATATTTGAGCGTTGCATTGAAAATTCATTCGAAAATATCTTTTGTACTGCCGAAATCATTGAGCAATGGTTAGACACACATCCCGAGACCCCGGCTGTTGCACTCAACTAACATATGGAACAATGGTTCAGAACGTTGGCATCACTGAGATATATCGATACAAAAAAAGTCTATTTCAATTTTCACTTCACAAGAATTAGCTTCGAAGTCATGAGTTTTATTTGTAAAATGATTAGATATTATGTTGTTGGAGCTCAAATCAACCTATTCAAGTACCAAAACCATAAATTAACTAAAAAAACATTGGCTAGCTCAAAAAAAGACTGAAATAAGATTGAATATACTATTATCTATTTTTTCTTGAGAACATCACGCAACATACCGTAAACGTGATACAACACTATCTGACAACTGGTATAGATGACCTCAGGCCACTTGATTGCTGCTTGACTCCGAGTCGTCAACAAAGTGTACCTCATTACCCAGATATATGATTCAACTTACTCCTGTCAGCCACTACAAAGCCAGCCTTTGCAGCCAGCTAATCATATTCTGGGTATGAAGATGATTTTGATGGCGTGTAAACCTTTTTTTTTAGTTAACGAAAAGGGTGTATTTGCAACGGACTTCGTGGGTATGTTTTCATTTAGAGATATGTGATAACGTCTGATGTTACGTTAAGCGCCTAATTTATGTTTAAGCGTTGCATTGAAAATTTATTCGGAAATATCTTTTGTATTGCCGAAACAATTGGGCAATGGCTAAACACACACCTCGAGACTCTGGCTGCTGTACTCAACTAACATGTATGACTCTAGAACAGTGGTTTAGCACATTGGCATCACTGAGATATTCAATACCAAATAAAGACCTAATTCGAATTTCAGTTCATTCCGATTAGATAAGAAGTCATGAGTTTCATTTGTTAAATGATTAAAAATCATGTTTTTGGACCTCAATTCAACCTTTTCATATACCAAAACCATTAATGAAGTAAAACCAGTACTGACTAGCTTATAAAAGTACTTCAAAAAGATTGAACTTATTATTATCTTTTTTTGTTAAGAACATCACACAACTTACCGCAAATGTGAAAAAACACTATCTGGCGACGGGTACAGTATACCTCAGACCACTTGATTGCTGCTTGACTCCGCGTCGTTAACAAAGTGTACCTAATTACCGAGATATATGATTCATCTTACTCCTGGCATCCACTACAAAGCCAGCCTTTGCAGCCAGCCAATCATATTATGGGTATAGAGATGACATCGTTGAAGTGTAAACATTTTTTTGAGTTAATGAAAAGTATTTGCAACGGACTTTGCGGGTATGTTTTCATTTAGAGATATGTGATAACGTCTGATGTCACGTCAAGCGCTTACTTGACATTTAAGCGTTGCATTGAAATTTTTTTCGAAAATAGCTTTTTATTGCCGAAAAAATTGAGTAATGTTAGACACACACCCCGAGACGCTAGCTGTTGTACTCAACTAACATATATGACTCCAGAACAGTGTTTCAGAACATTGGAATCACTGAGTTATATCGATACAAAATAAAGACCTATTTCAATCTTCAATTCATTTGAGTTAGCTTCGAAGTCATGAGTTATATTTGTTAAATTATAAAGAATTATATTGTTGGAACTCAAATTAATCTATTCAAGTACCAAAACCATAAATTAACTAAAGACAGTATTATCTAGCTTATCAAAGTACTAATATAAGATTGAGTATATTATTATCTATTTTTTTATCAAAACATTACACAACTTACCGTAAACGTAATAAAACACTATC
>NW_020187532.1:3276852-3277415 GCF_900000015.1 Plasmopara halstedii | reverse complement strand
CGAAGTCATGAGTTTTATTTGTTAAATGATTATAATTATGTTGTTGGACCTCAAATCAACCTATTCAAGTACCAAAACCACAAATTAACTAAAAACAGTACTGGCTAGCTTATAAAAATTCTGAATTAAGATTGAGTTTATTATTATCTATTTTTTGTTGAGAACATCACACAACTTACTGCAAATGCGAAAAAAACACTATCTGGCAACGGGTATAGTAGACCTCAGACCACTTGATTGCTGCTTGACTCCGCGTCGTTAACAATGTGTACCTGATTACACACATACATGATTCAACTTACTCTTGAAGCCACTACAAAACCAGTCTATTCAACCAGCCACTCATATTATGGGTACGGAGATGACATCGATGACGTGTCAACACATCTTTGAGTAAAAGAAAAGGGTGTATCTGCAACGGACTTTGTGGGTATGATTTAATATGGGGATATGTGATAACATCTGATGTCACGTCAAGCGCTTACATTATATTTAAGCGTTGCATTGAAAATTTATTCGGAAATATCTTGTGTATTGCCGAAACAAATGAGCAAGGGTTAGAC
>NW_020187532.1:3276155-3276313 GCF_900000015.1 Plasmopara halstedii | reverse complement strand
TTGAAAGTTGCGTTGTTGGACCTCAAATCAACGTGTTCAAGTACCAAAACCATTAATTAACTAAAAGCAGTACTGGCTAGCTCAAAAAAAGACTGAAATAAGATTAAATATATTATTATCTATTTTTTGTTGAGAACATCACAACTTACCGCAAATGT
>NW_020187532.1:3269974-3276145 GCF_900000015.1 Plasmopara halstedii | reverse complement strand
AAGCAGAATGCTTTGGCTGATGCGTTGTCACGCAGACCGGATTATGAGCTTGCTCATGCCACAACGGTGATATCGCCAGTGACGGATTTCATCCGCGCCGCATACGAGTGTGATGGTATGGGTGAAGCGCTGCTATAGTCTCCCGGGAGCAAGGAGCTCGGAATCTCGGACAAGAACCTATCGGCGCGTTTGCGCGCACAATTACACCGATATTCGTTGTAAAGCGGGTTGCTATATTATAGCACCAATTCGACGTGGAGGCCACGAATTGTGGATCTTCACGTTGAGGGCTTAAAATTTTGTATTTTCTATGAGGCCCACGACACTTCACTCAGTGGTCATATCGGTCGTGACAAGACGTACAGCTCTGTGCGTTACCACTACTGGTGTCACAATCTGTACAAATGAACAAGCACATATGTGCGCGAGTGGGTCGTGCCAGATCGTGAAACCCTCTTCGAATGCGGCGGCGCCGCTGGACATTTTACCAGTACACCCCGAGTGTTGGCAGTCCATGATATGAGCTTTGAATTTGGCCGGCCGAAGGACTCGGCGGGCAACTCGGCTGTGGTGGTCTTTGTGGACCGTTTGAGCAAGATAACTCATCTTGCGGCAGTGCCGGACACCATCGACGGTGTGGGTACAGCGACGCTAATTGTCGATCGTTTCTTTCGACAGCATAGACTCCCAAAGTCAATTGTCTCTGATAGAGACCCGCGCATCACTGCAAAGTTTTGATCTACAAACTTTAGGATGCTGGGCACCAAGTTGACTATGTCAACAGCGGACCATACACAGATCAATGGTCAAACTGGGCGCGTGAATCGTGTCGCTAAAGACGTGCTTTGCAGCGTGTGCGCTGAGACGCCGAAGCACTGAAGCGCTACGCTGTCACTCGATTGGTTTTGCTCTGAGCAATGCAGTGCGTTCATCTTTCGGCTACACGCCGTTCTACGCAAACGGGCTTGTTGTTCCTCGCGTTCCGCTGACGCCGCCAGCTCACGGCTCAGGGCTTGGTGGGGGGCATAGCCGTATGGCTGACTAGCAATTGTCAACCCCCCTCACTGTCCGTAAAGACGTCGATGACTTCCTGTCTACCAGACTGAGTTTCCTACGACACGTTCGCGATGCGATGGTTGAAAGATGAGATATGCAGAAAGAATATGCGGATGGAAGAAACAGAAAAAGTGTGGAAAACGTTGAGGTCGGAGGCCTGATGCTAAAAGCCTAGTTGTACATGCAGTCTCTGCTGTCTTTAAGACAAAGCTCCGTCCTCGGTGTATTGGACCTTTAAGGGTCGTGGCCAAGCGAGGCCTTGCGTATACGCTGAACCTTGCGAAAAGGATGCGCACCCACTGGGTTTGCTTAAGCCGTACCGGGATCCGGCGTAAGTAAAGACGAAAGCATTGGCACCAGGGCGGCTCCCAAAGCCCGTCCACCCAGAAGCTGAGCCAGCAACTGGTTCTGAGCAAGGAGTGCAACAATTTCCGCTCCAACAGTGCAAGGCGCTCCACTGTCACAAGAAGTGACGTCAGCTCGACGGCTAGGAGCCGCTCTGAAAGAACGCAATTGTCTTCAACACGAGGTGGTCGGTGCACAAAATGCTCCAGGCTCTCGAGCTCTTCTCCACAGCGGTAGACGACCTCAGAAAGATTCTCGGCGGAATGCCGGTGACGTCGGACTTTGTCCTCCAATGCTCAAAGAGCATCGCGAGTCACCGAATGGCGATCAATCACGTCGTTATTTCTATATACTATTTAGACTTCTCCTTTGAGTGCGCGCCGCGGTTTCTTTCATGTCGCATGTCACAATCTTTGTAATGTGAGCTTCGTAAAGAGATCAACATCCTTTTGTGTCCTTTGCTAATACGAAAGGTCCTACAGAGCATACTCTAGGCTTCCAAAACGAGGCTGTGGTGGATCAGATTATTATCCCGATTGTTTCAATTGCGACTCTTCTCGATGAGAGTGGCGGCATCTGCTATCACGCGGAACGCCTTGTGGATTGACGTCGTCGACAGGGTCCAAACCGATATCTTGTGAGATGGCGGGAATACCTCGACTTCGAGAACTCGTCGGAGTCTGAGGTGCCACTTTGGCAAGACTGACCAGACACCGTAGACGCTTATGATCAGAAGGATCATGACGCTTCGCGTCGTCGTGCGCACCGCGCTTCTCGATAGTAGCCCCGAAGGCGGAGGGCCATGAGCTAGCACAAGTTATGGATCTGAGCTGCTGTGGTGGTAGACTCACCAGTGTGAGAAACCACAGAGCTCGCGGGAGCGTGATGGATGCTTCCATGTGTCGCTGGGCGACAGTACGCAGAAAGGCGGTGTTGTGCCTTGAATCTGGTAAGCTCATATCTACGATGGCGCTCTACGCGCACGTCCACTTCTTTATGGCTTTGCTGAAAAGTAGACAGCTAGGAAAATTTCCGGTGCCGCTGCACCCATCGCTCAAAGTGCTCCCCATCATTTGCAGCGGTTTCGCCAGGTGCGAGCAGTCCACATCGCGGTACAGGAGCACCTCCACTCTGAGTTCGGAAGCTTGCGCGGGACCTTTCGATTGGATTTTTCTTGAATAACCAAGAAGCGAGCTCGGAGAGCTTTCTGCTGGTCAAGCTCAGCTTGTGTAGTGGCCGGGAGCCCGACTACTAAAACGCCTACTGATCTAGTGATCGCGGCTTTCGCTGGAGCCGTAATCCACACGAGTGTTTAAGACCAAACGTGGATGCGAGCGCATGGGAGCTGTTCTGTGGCAGCCTCTATTGCTGCTCCTGTGCCTCGTCTAGGCGATAATGATACCACTTCCTCGGAAGTTTAGAGGTCAAGGGACAGACACGGTGTCCGGACGGTTCGAGTAGGGCCCACGTCGCGCCGTTGACGTATCTCGCCCTCCTCGTCTTCCCATGCTGGGAAAGATGTGTCCGAATTGTAGTCGGCTTCCTTCGAATCCTCTACGAGGAAATCGTCGTTCGGGGCGAGTGCTGTGTCTGGCGCTCGGTTGCTGAGGGCTTGAAATGTGCTTTCCGTGATGCCGCGGACGTACTGTTCGCAGATGCACCCCGTGCAGAAGAAGAAGGACTTTGTCCGCGGGCGTCCTTGGAACTAACTAGGCTGGGTGTTTTTCGTTTCGTAGACACAGGGCTCATTGAGCGGAGAATGTTCAAGGATGTTCTTAAGGACGTAACGATGTCTCAGACACGCGAGCCTCGTATGAGGCGACATTGGAATTTGAATTGTGAATTTTCACAATATTGATGGGAAAGAGAGTAGCGGTGGTGTGACCGTACATAGGCGTGGATAACACAAGCTGGTGTATTCACACAATGGTGTGGTTACACCGTAACAAGCAGTCAAGGGGTTTGTTGAATGCCCTTATGTTGCGACTTAACTTACGAACCTATAAGCTGATAGAGTAGAGGGTATGCTGGATACAAATATTTTATACTCCCACGTGTCACACATCTGCAAGATCTACGGGGCTGCTCAACAGCTAAAAACTCTTTACCCCAGTTTTATCGCCTCTGGTGAAATAGCTTTCACTTTGAGTATCCCATTCGGACCTCGCGGCACAGAAATTGTACCCCGCATTCAATGCGAGACTCACCGCCGCTCTGGAAAAAAGGTGAGTTGGAAGTTGAAGGTCTTAGAGCGTCCCAAACCCGTATCAAAGACCTTCCACATAGATGAGAAATAATGCTGCCCTTAAACGATGATATGGCTAGTTTTTGTTGTCCTTGACACGCAGCAAGCAATTGGAACGCACCTTACAGTCAGTATAACCACCCCCAGCATTGTTTGCTTTAAGACTTCCCATGTTATGGACCCTCTTTCCGGATGTACCATACGTTTGCACTCATTCTCGCGCACGGGGTTACATGAACCCTGATAACAGGGGTGTGTGTCATACGAGATGTGCATGGTGTGACCACACTCAAACGAGAATACGGTACGGGGCTAGGTAGCCAGTAGTTTTGCATGCATTTAGATTTTACTCTATTTGAGTAGTATGTTTAGAAAAATCTAAACTTTTAAAATCAGGATAGAGACCCAGTTTTGAATATAAACCGAAGTGTCAGTTAGCCTTGGGAAGGCAATAATTACTCTTGGAGTAAGCGGATTGCGATCCGCTAGCTCATACTTGGCTCTTGGAAAGAGCGAAAGGTCAGTGACCTAAAGTAAGCTTCCTTACGGCAGCCCCGCTGCAGTCTCCTTTCCTGTAGACAAGCGGCACGCTTTAACTTCCTCTGACTTTTTCGGCCCCGTCAACTCGCCTCATCCAGGGAGAATTATTACTCCACCTTGGCCGTCGGAGTTCTAGACGCTCAATATTGGCAACCTCGAGGTTGGTGCATCTGCTCTACCACCGGCGCCAGGTTGAGGTGCTTCTCGAGGAGTCTATCCGCTCATACATCATTGCTGGTAAGTAACTTAAAGAAACAAAGACCTGTTTCCGGTCTCTTGGTGGTCTTGTGCCTGATTCGTTGGGAAACCATAGAAAAGTATGTTTAGCGTGTCTAGTTGCTTCGGGGACGAACACTCAAGCATTTCATGAATTCTACATAAGATGCATTTTTCGTTGGAATAGATTGTTGACTTGGATATACGTGACACTGAGTAGTCATACACTTAATACAGATGGCACTTTGACTTTACAAGTCCGCGTTAACAATCGCATAGAACATGCGTCCGTATGGCCACCCAGAAGCAGAACTGATAGGCTTTAAATTATTAAGTTGCTATTTGATCGAAGCATAATTCAAGATTGATGTATATTTAAAATGTAGTTATATTGACTGATGTATCATCGGCAATAGGATTGCCGTGCAACCGCTACATAGTCGATATTAGATTCAAGACCTGGCTCTTCTACTCACGTCCAGCACTTGCTCATTGACATCACCAGCTCTGGCACATCTAGCCGCGACACTCAGTCGCTTCGTTCTCTCCCGGCTCTGACAGAAGAAGACAGCTGTGATTTGCCATCCCACCAGGACACGACACCTCGTCATTTTTCCTGTATCAAAAAAGATGCATCCCAAGTATACTATATCTTTTTCATGTCCCTTTGCAAGACTGCAACTCAGTGCCGCTTCTAGCTATTGAGCTCTACTTCTGGCACTAAGCAACATCATTGCTACTCTTATTGGACAGTCCATCTCCTGTCAATTAGACAGTAGACTCATCCCGTGCCGAAAGCGTTCTCTAATCAAGCACTGATGGGTTCTTGACTCGACAGTTACACCACGCGAAAAATTTGCGCTTACTAACTCTTTTTCGGTATTGACATGACTCCTGGTGGTCAAGCCACGCCAGAGATATGATCCTTCATATTCATCGTAACCAATTGCACGACGCTCTTGGAGCATTAGGGAAACTCTATGGCCTAATCGGGTCGAATACGCCGATGTAAGCAGTAGACAACCTTCTTATCAGAGCTTCACCACTCTTAGGAGAGCCTTTCGTCTCTCAAGATTGTTTTATTGACCATGACCTATAAAAAGGTACAATAGGGTGCACTTCTTACATAGCAGACACGGGTGGTCAACTGGATTGCTGCCATTCTGTAAGAGGTTCGTCGGACGGAGCCCTACCCTTTGAACTCTCAACCACGACAGGAACGCGCACACAAAGCAAAAAATATTCCTTACTACCAAAAATATAGCATCTACGAGTCCCAAGAATCTGCTAGGCAGCATACATATCCAGTTATTCCTCCTCTGCGTGAATCGCCTTTTGCGAGTGAATAGAACTTCCACTTCCGGTACCCCATTCAATCCTCGCGTCACGAAAGTTGTTCCCCACATTCGATGCCACGCCCGCTGCAACCTCGAAAACGATAGAGTGGTCCAAGATTGAATACGAGAACATCTATGCTGACAAGTTACTTCGGCTGATTTGCTGTTTCAAAAGAGACAGATACGTATGTTAAATTAAGTTAGACAAATACTTGATGAAAACGTGTTATGTATTCGATATTTCTTGCTTATCGTGCGCGTAACATGGACAACATTCAAGAAAACGATGATTTAACAAAAACCAAAACGGTATAATCTTAAAAAGCAATAGGAAAAATGGCTACATTGCATTTCGGATATTTTCTGTAATTATACGCCACTTAAGTGAAATAAATTTATGGCACCGTGTCTTCGGGGCGCTTGATAATGACT
>NW_020187532.1:3269793-3269964 GCF_900000015.1 Plasmopara halstedii | reverse complement strand
GCTCTGTGTCTTCGACCGCAAGAGCTCGGGGCCACTGCTTGAGCTCAGCTCATGACCCTTCAACCTCCCTGGCTATTGCCGGGAAGCGCTGGGCGTCTGATGTCGCGGGACGTCCTGATCTTTCTGACCAAAAGCGTCCACGGCGACGGGCAATCTTGCCGAATTGGCGCC
>NW_020187532.1:3268360-3268510 GCF_900000015.1 Plasmopara halstedii | reverse complement strand
ACCTTGGGCGCTACGCGCACGTCTCCTGGTGGAGCTTTGGCGAGTCATGAACCCACCTTTGCTATGAGACAAAAGCGCTATTGTCGAGAGCACTGAACCGAGACGGTCTACGTGCTGGACATTGAAATGTTCGAGTTGGTAGACACCTAC
>NW_020187532.1:3268142-3268350 GCF_900000015.1 Plasmopara halstedii | reverse complement strand
ATATGCGACTTGATATCTCAGCTACTTACAACGTGCCGAATATTTCAGTGCGCTAGCTATTTCCGCCGCGTCAAACAGATGTGTCTCGTGAAATCAAAGACACTGTAGCACGTATGGAAGCGCCTCAAACTTATGTGACTTGATATCTCAGGTATTTACAATGTGCCGCATGTTTTAGTGTGATAGCTGAAGCCGCCGCGTCAAATGG
>NW_020187532.1:3267917-3268132 GCF_900000015.1 Plasmopara halstedii | reverse complement strand
CAACGTTTGAAGGCGCTAACTGTTGCCGCCGCGTCAACGGATGCATCTAGTGGAATCAAGAACGCTGTAGCACGTATGGCAGCGCCACAAACATATGAGACTTGATATCTCAGCTACTTACAACGTGCCGAATATTTCAGTGCGATAGCTGTTTCCGCCGCGTCAAATAGATGCGTCTCGTGATATCAAAGACACTGTAGCACGTCTGGAAGTGT
>NW_020187532.1:3266413-3266532 GCF_900000015.1 Plasmopara halstedii | reverse complement strand
CGCATACGCGGTGCGGATCAAATCCGTCACAGACGACGTTACAGTTGTAACACGAGCAAGTTCATAGTCTGGTCTGCGTGACAACGCATTAGCCAAAGCACTCTGCATTCCTGACTTAA
>NW_020187532.1:3266084-3266403 GCF_900000015.1 Plasmopara halstedii | reverse complement strand
GCATGCAGGACGGGATTAACAAGCTGATGTCCTTGCTTGGCCCTGAGGGCGTGCAACACCTTGTAGCACAAGTCCCCGAGGCAACCGGTGCGCGTCTAGAGGCGTTTTCGAGTTACGAAAACGCGCTGCTAGAGCACCTGCAGTAGAAGATGTCCGCATCGTTTGTGTCTATTACGCCACCGTCGGTGACGGATGACTTCCCTCGACCTAAGCCGCTCATGGTGAGCCTTAGGATCTTCGAGGGGAAGGATGGAGAGAATATCCTGCTCTGGGTGAGAGAGATCGAGATGGCCATCGCATCCGCCATGCTTCAGGCGGT
>NW_020187532.1:3264301-3266074 GCF_900000015.1 Plasmopara halstedii | reverse complement strand
TGAGGACGTTTGGCACACGCTTCGCACTGCAATTCTTCACTTCGTCTGGTCGGACCGCTATCGGTGTTTGTTCGATTCGAGACAGTCCAAACCAGCGACGCCAGCACTCTTCATGGTCTTGTCGGTTGCATGCGCACACTTCCGATGTAACTTGAGAAGGCGCTATAATGCTGTCGAGGAAATGCATTTTGGGAAATGCATTACTGTCATGAGGAATTATGCGCCTTTCGGCTATTACACGGCATCGAGCTCAGCTTTAATATCCATTCGGTGTCGCCTGTTAGAATGAACTCGAAGATCTTGCCCACTAACAAGACCTGCATGCGACGACCAAAACGAGACACAACACGGGTCATGGGAAAAGTCGATATATTATGGCATTACACTACACTCATCTCCACACTGTCAGATGTAAAAATATTTGCCTTTTAAGAGGCTCTAGGTCTGGCAACTAAGATATGGCGGTGGACCCATCGTTCATCTATTCACTAAAGCAGACTACAAAAGTCAAATTAGTATTGCGCGTGGTGCGCGGCAACCAGGTTGGATTTGTCCCCAAACACTAAAATAGACAGCCTGTAACGGGGTTACACGTTCTCTAATATGAAGGGTAGGTTACACAAGATGGTGTGACCACACAATGGTGTGGCTCAACCTTAACAAGAACCAGTTTCACTATTCAATTAGGAAAACCTATAGATTTAGATATAGGCGGCACTGCCGCAAATACATCAAAAGAAATACATTTTTGAACGTAAGTGTGTATTTGCCTTGAGTTAAGGTTGTGGGTTTTCTTGAAGTTAGCGGATTGCGACCCGCTACATTCATACTGGTTCTTGTATCGAACATAAGGTCGGTGACCTTAGCTTATATTTCTTAAACCAAAGGGCTACGGCAGCCTTCGCTGCACAACCTCTCTGACATTAAAATATTATATTTCACATATGTGCTTTTTTGAAAACAAGTCATGTTAAACGAGCTTTTGGCTTAAAAGAAAGCAGATTTAATGCCTTGAAGCGATTGCCGCTCGCCCGGGTAGCGCTTATTAGGTTGTGCAAATTTGCTGGTGTGAACGTGTCAACCAGCCGTAAGCGGAAGTAGAACCGACTATTACAGAGGTGAAGAGAATAAGGTCGTTTATATCAAGCGTCAAGCCCCATGTGAGCAGAAACGGGAAAATCTCACCCGGTACGAGAGATTAAGATGAACATCGTTTCGTCTTTGACTCAGGTGGAGTAAATGCGCGTTGTGCCAGCAGCCTTAATCGTGCCCGATTATAAATATCAACGTCGGGTAACTCAATAAAGCTAGACGAATCTTCACATCATATGTATTGTATGAGGTTACACGTAGTCTGATAACAGGGGGTGTCACACGAAATGGGCATGGTGTGACTGCGCCCAAACAAGAATACGGTATGTGGCTAGGTAGTCAGTATGCATGTATTTAGATTTTACTATATATTTTTAATATATTTAGGAAAATCTAAACTTTTAATATTAGAATAACTAAATAAATAAATAAAACCAGTTTTGGATTTAAACCGAAGAGTCAATTAGCCTTGGGAAGGCAATAATTACTCTTGAAGTAAGCGGATTGCAATCCGCTAACTCGTACTGGGTTCTTGTAAAGATCGGGAGGTCGGTGACCTAAAGTACGCTTCCTCAAGCGCTTAGCTACGGCAGCCCCGCTGCACTTGGTAACGCTTGTAGTCATCTACACCTGAGTCGTTTGGACTGATCCTCTGTGAGGATGGAGGAATCTTCCTCTTTG
>NW_020187532.1:3263945-3264291 GCF_900000015.1 Plasmopara halstedii | reverse complement strand
TGATGCTGCCACATTTCGAAAGTGGTGGCGCAACAGAGACGAGATTTTGAGTGCTCAAACATACCAAAAGCGGCTAAAAGGTGGTGGTCGCAGACCACTTCTAGGAACTCTCGAGGGTCTACTGCTGGACGCTATTTATCGACCCCCGTCTTCGCAAAGAGAAGGTCACACGAGAATGGATTGGGTTGGCTGCACGTGAGCTTTACGGATTGCTGGATGAAGATGGATCTGCTTTTGTGGCTTCTGATGCTCAAATTTCTAAGTTTATGAAGCGCATTGATCTCTCACTGCGCAAAAGAACAAATTTAACAGTTTTGTCGGACGATGTGCTTGTGGGGCGTGCCGC
>NW_020187532.1:3263802-3263935 GCF_900000015.1 Plasmopara halstedii | reverse complement strand
CACCCTACCTTCAAGCTGGTGACATTGGTATTTACAAGGTTTTCAAGGACAATTTATCAGGTTTAATCGACCAATGGAAGCATTCAGCGGCCGTTGATAACACCCCACGCGGCAATCCCCGCCCTCCATCCAG
>NW_020187532.1:3263649-3263792 GCF_900000015.1 Plasmopara halstedii | reverse complement strand
ATCATCAACGTCAAACTTAGAATGCGAATCCAATATTTATGAATGACTTATTCTATTTTAGGGGTGAGTTATATTAATTTATACCATTGTATTCCTGTTCAGAGGGATGAGTACATAACGATAAATATATTGATATACAAATG
>NW_020187532.1:3262922-3263639 GCF_900000015.1 Plasmopara halstedii | reverse complement strand
TTCTCGTCGAGAAGAGTCGACGGCGGATTGGTCGATCGCCATCCGATGACTCGCGATGCGCTTTGATTTCTTGAGGACAAGGTCCGTCGCCATCGTGACCGCTCTTAGTGTCATGCTAGAGTCGCATATGGCTGCGCGAAAGATCCCGAGAGCTTAGAGCGTTGTGCCCTGGCTGCCTCACGTTGAGGACTATCGCGCTCTTTCGAAGCGCTCCTCGCCGTTGAGCTGATAAATTTGACGCTTCAGGCGAAGGTGGAGCACGTGGAGCCGTTGAAGATAAAGATCGTTGTACTCCGTGCTCAAAACCAGTTGCTTTCTGCTGTACTTGTACAAGAGTTGGCAAGGCCAAGCAAATTGCGCGAGTCCTTTTGGTTCGTTGGAGCCGGCCAGTTTACAATGTCGTTGACCTTAGCGGGATCTGCTTGAAAGCCACGCTTCTCGATGAAGCACCTAAAAGGGAATGTCTTTAGCGCCGAAGATGTCCTTGTCTGCATGAGCATACAGCCTTATTTGTGCGCATGCACTCAAACACCGCTTTTAAATGGACGATGTGGTTTGCTTCATCCGTCTTCCCGTGATCCGCATGACTGTGGAGAAAGATGTCGTCGAAGCATGTCTCTACATACGCCCTTGATAAGTTTATTGGATAATATAATGATCTTAACCGCATGATGTGCTGCTAACAGTCCATTTATACAACGGGCCCTTTCATTACTG
>NW_020187532.1:3262350-3262912 GCF_900000015.1 Plasmopara halstedii | reverse complement strand
TCCGTGTGCATTTGTCTTCTTTTCAAGAATAGGAGAATGTGACATTGAATGCCAGATTCGACTTCAAGCGGCACGACTTGGTTGAATGTACACTACATAGCTCGTCGAACGGGCCTGAGCCAATGAATCATAGCTATACCGAGAAAGAGGAGGCAGAGCTCCGAGCTGCCAGGCAGCGTTCGAACATATGACGGTGTATTGTCTGTGGAGGCACCTGTCACCTTCGGACTGGTTGTACTCCGCGCAAGGAGCGTCAGCATTTATCGAATAGACCTCTCGCTTCTTACCAGACTTCTGGTTTGTTGCCGGGAGACAACATCGCCCGGTATGCGCGGGTCGCTCTACTGGGGAAAAACTGAGTTTTGTTGTGCCTAAAAGAGGTGGGCGCCAGCATTGAAGAGCTCCGTACTAAATTTGTATACAAGCCAGGCTTGCTGGTCGTCAAAGCGACCGTGAAGGATTTTGTGAAGCCAGGAAAGATCCTCTTCGATCCGGGGCGTTGGGCATTTCTGCTCGACGCTCCACGATAGAGAGACTGTATGCTGAGGCGCTGGAAGCGCGG
>NW_020187532.1:3261862-3262340 GCF_900000015.1 Plasmopara halstedii | reverse complement strand
CTTCATCATATTCCAACAAACCGATACATCGGTAGTTCTGCATAATTACATTTTCACAGAAGTGTGCAATCTGCTCCCCGGTATTGCGAACATGGACCACCTTTGGATAAGGTATAAGGATTGCATACTGCTCGATGGTATAGGGAGTTTTCTTCGTAAACGACTTGTAGTATAGGGGCGGAAGCAGAAAATATAGCCGGTTACCGTTTGCACCCAATTTAACGAGATCGGTTGCCGTTCCACCCTTGATGTCGTGCTTCTTTCCAACAGTCATTTGGAATCCACCGACGTGCGGCATCCAAGCGTCAATAGCAGTATAATTCGATGTCCGTGGCACGTACAGCTGATTTTCAACCTGACCGACATCCACACACTCCACTATTTGCCGACACTGCAACGATCGTGGAATGCTGATCATCTCTTCGTCTTCATTGCTTGTAGTACCTCTTTTGCGTTTGATCGCGTGGAACTTTCGCAT
>NW_020187532.1:3259053-3261852 GCF_900000015.1 Plasmopara halstedii | reverse complement strand
GAAGTGGTTCTACTTGAAGAAGGACAAGCAACGGTTCTATCTTGGAGAGCACGAAGAGAAGCCCTACATCACCGTGAAGAACAAGAACTACATGATCAAAGTGATGTTCCTTGCGGCAGTGGCTCGCCCGCGATGGTCTGCGAAGAATCATTGTATTTGGGATGGAAAGATCGGTGTGTGGCCGTTTGCTGTTTATGAGCCTGCAGAGCGATCCAGCAAGAATCGAGCGGCTGGGACTTTGGAGCTAAAGACATACACTGTCGATCGCGACATTTATCGACAAGCGCTTTGCCGGATGGTCATACCGCGCATCAAAGCGGTATGGCCATCAGGCAAGCGGGTCGTGCTGCAACAGGATAACGCCAAACCGCACGTCACGGTTGATGACCCCGAAGTGCACTCTGCGTGCTCAGCTGGCGGCTGGGATATGAAGCTTACCGCGCAACCAGCCAATTCACCGGATTTCAATGCGAATGATCTCGGGTTCTTTGCTTCACTGCAGTCGTTGCAGCACAAAATGAAAGCTAAAACTATCGAGGATCTAGTCAACAACGTGGACGACGCTTTCGCTAAACTCCACTACACTGCTCTCGACAAAGTTTTTCTGACGCTGCAGTCAGTACTGCAGGAGACAATGCATATCGACGGATGCAACAAGTACAAAATCCCTCACCTCGCCAAGGACACGCTACGAACGAGCACTGGTTTGCTACCACCTTCATTGACATGTAGTGATCGAGTGTACGATAAGGCCAGACGTTTCTTAAGTTCGGTTGGGCAAAAATAAAAAGTCAAAACCGTACTTAGGCTTATATTTTCGGACACGCGCAGTAATAGACACCAGCTTATATTTTCGGACAGAGGAAGTATTCAATAGTGAGGTAGTTTAGCTATCAGCCAACCCCATAGACCGAATTTTCGAAATCCCCTTTTTTTCGAATATCAGCCTTGCTGTTGATAGAGACAGACTTACTGCACACATAAGTGTTGGTGAGATTCGAATAGAAGTAGCGAGTATGAGTATCATCAGGATCGTTCTTGCCTACAAATACGTACCCAAGAGCGATATTTACCGTAAAAGCACTTACCTGGATCGAAAGAACATTCTCGAGCTTATCGTTGAAATCGGTAGCCTCGATACCCTCATGTAGGTTTGATTCCATTTGATTACCATTGTAAAAATGGTACTTAGAATCAGCCTTGTAGTCAGGCGACAAGTGTTTCTCAAGGGTTTCAGTCGAAGCATTGTACTGCTTAGCTACCAATCTCTGGTTGATTCGGCGCGAAACGTTGCTTACATAAACAATCTCACCCGTTCTACCACGCCCTTTATCACGGTAGCTACTACCCCATTTGATAGCTTGGATATTTAATCTCTTTAAGCCTTCGAGCTCGTATGCAAAAATGTTGCCTATATATACTTTGGCATATTCTTCTTCGTGGATATGTCTTCATAAAATTTGATCTTATATCAGGATCGATTAATTAATTTAAACATTTGGCTTTATACCTTTCTGGAGGTTTTAAGCAAAAAGAAGGATGGTGGACAAGAATAATCACACGATACTTCAGTTGTTGGCCGGTCGAAAGGTGGCGTTTGCTGCCCATCGCATCGGTCTGCTTGGCCTTGATGCTTCTACTTGCCTTTCACATGCTTGGTCGGCATAGTTAACGACGGTGATTCGTGTTACCCAAGGAGGAAGGACAGGGACACAATGAACCGAGAACTCATCTTCATTATTTCACTTCGTGCTCGGTTGCTTCGAACACCACGCTTGCTCTAGTCGCAATAGTTTTGTATCTGTCGACCCGATCATCACTGAAAATGACGTGCGGGAGAACGACGTACGATTTCCCTTTGCTGGTTGTGGGAACCTTGCCATCGTGAATACGGCTATTTGTACGCCAATTCAAATCCTTGAGGTCTTTCCACTCGTCCTCAGTGAAGAAGCTTGGCAATGGCTCACTGGTCAGCTGCCTCCCACATTTCAGACGAATACACCATTCATCATTTTTGACAGCACTGAAGACGTCGCGACAATTCGCGACGTACAGCTTGGCGAAATTCTGCGCCAACGCATTCAAGAACTTGCGACACGGACTCGGTGCTCATTCCCTTGTATCGCAGTTGCTTCTTGATTGAAGCAGCTTGCAGCTTAGCTGGAATCACCACCAGCGCGTGAATCTGTCTCGACTGTGGGTTGGGCATATTATTTTTTTCCAGCACGTACATCAACGAATTCTCTGCCTGTAGCTTTTGGTCCTCCTTCATTAGCGCTTCGATGAGATCCCCCTTCTCGCCATTCTCAGCTTCGTGATATCTTCCAAGCAGGACGTCAGCCAGGCGCCGCCATCCGTCTAAGCTAGATAGAGCTCCAACTTGTCTGCGTCAATGTCCTTGAAATTGATCGGCTTTTCCGCCTTGGTCGCCTTCTTCAGTTCCCCGCCAGACTAGGGTTTAGGGTTTAGGGATAGCCTCGACATTGATCTCGACTATTTCTCGACGTGGAATCCTTTTCGAAAAGGTACTTTTTAAAAGACAGTCCTACTTCGACTTGTTAACGGAATGCTCCATTGACTTTCTAGGATTAGAGATGCACATTGACCACGCAGCTTTGAAGATTGTAACGCAAGTATTCACTTCTGTGCGCTACAAAGTAACCCCTCTTGATTCTATGCAGCCGAAGCAGCGAGATTTTGAAAGAATAGAATTCGGGTTGTGGATGAATCGTCTCGAGGCAGCTGATAGAATGGAAAACGCTTCGAAACGTACATTGGAATTCAATCAAGTCGTTGATC
>NW_020187532.1:3256926-3259043 GCF_900000015.1 Plasmopara halstedii | reverse complement strand
GACGCTTCCAGACGTTCTACAGTGTTCTTGATTTCACGAGACACATCTGTTCGACGCGGCGGCAACGGTTCGCGCACTGAAACGGTCGTCACGTCGTAAGTAGCTGAGATATCAAGTCGCATATGTTTGTGACGCTTCCAGACATACTACAGCGCATTTGTTTGACGTGGCGGCAACATTTCACGGTCTCAAACGTTTGTCACGTTGTCAGCAGCTGAGATATCTTGTCACATATGTTTGTGGCGATTCCAAACGTGCTACAGCGACCATGATTACACAAGACGCATTTATTTGAAGGTGCGGCAACAGTCTATTGAACCATACGCATTTGTTTGACGTGGCGGCAACATTTCACGGTCTCAAACGTTCGTCACGTTGTCAGCAGCTGATATATCAAGTCACATATGTTTGTGGCGCTTCCAGACGTGCTACAGCGATGTTGATTACACCAGACGCATTGTTTTGACCCGGCGGCAACAGTGAAGCCACGGAAACGTTCGTCACGTTGTCAGCAGCTGTAATATCGAGTCACATATGTTTGTGGCTCTTCTATACGTGCTACAGCGATCTTGTTTACACCAGACGTATTTGCTTGACGCGGCGGCAACATTTTATGGTCTCAAACGTTCATCACGTTGTCAGCAGCTGAAATATCTTGTCATATATGTTTGAGGCGCTTCCATACGTACTACAGCGTTCTTGATTACACAAGACGCAGTTGTTTGACGTGGCAGCAACAGTTGACGATTTTAAACGTTCGTCACGTCGACAGCAGCTGAGATATCTTGTCTCATATGTTTGTGGCGCTTCCATACCTGCTACAGTGATCTTAATTACACCAGACGAATCCTTTTGAAGCGGCAGCAACAGTTCACGAGCTTAGACGTTTGTCACGTTTTCAGCAGCTGATATATCTTGTCAGATATGCTTGTGACGCTTCCAGACGTGCTACAGCGTTCTTGATTACACAAGACGCATTTTTTTGACGTGGCGGCAACAGTCCTCGAACTTAAACGTTCATCACCTAGTCAGCCGCTGAGATATCAAGTCACATATGTTTGTGGCGATTCCAGACGTGCTTCAGCGATCTTGATTACATCACACGCATTTGTTTGACGCGGCGGAAACACTTAAGGCACTGAAACGTTCGTCACGTTGTCAGCAGCTGAGATATCATGTCACATATGTTTTTATGGCGCTTCCATACGTGGTACAGCGTTCTTGATTACACAAGACACATTTGTTTGACGTGGCAGCAACAGTTCACGATTTTAAACGTTCGTCACGTCGTCAGCAGCTGAGATATCTTGTCACATATGTTTGTGGCGCTTCCATACCTGCTACAGTGATCTTGATTTCACCAGACGCATTCGTTTGACGAGGCGGCAACAGTTAAGGCACGGAAATGTTCGTCACGTTGTCAGTAGCCGAGAAATCAAGTCTCATATGTTTGTTGTCAGTGGCCGAGATATCATGTCGCATATGTTTATGGCACTTCCATACGTGCTACAGCGATATCGATTACAACATACGCATTCGTTTGATGCGGCAGCAAAATTTCGGGCTCGGAAACGTTGGTCACGTTGTTAGTAGCCGAGAAATCAAGTCACATATGTTTGTAGTCAGTAGCTGAGATATCATGTTGCATATGCTTATGGCACTTCCATACGTGCTACAGCGATCTTGATTACCCCATACGCATTTGTTTGACGCGGCGGCAACAGTTAAGGCACGTAATCGTTCGTCACGTTGTCTGTAGCAGATATATCATGTCACATATGTTTATGGCTCTTCCATACGTGCTACAGCGTTCTTTAAAACACCAGACGCATCCCTTTAATCCGGCGGCAACAGTTAAGCCACGGAAACGTTCGTCACGTTGTCAGTAGCTGAGATATAATGTCACATACGTTTGTGGTGCTTTCAGACGTGCAACAACGTTCTTGATTACAGAAGACGTATTTGTTTGACGGTGCGGCAATAGTTAAGATACTAAAACGTTCGTCACTTCGAAAGCGGCTGAGATATTATGTCACATATTTTTGTGGCGCTTCCAGACGTGCTTCGACGACCATAATTACTCCAGACGCATCCGTTTGGTGCGGTGGCAGCTGTTC
>NW_020187532.1:3249620-3256916 GCF_900000015.1 Plasmopara halstedii | reverse complement strand
CTCGACGATTATTAATAATACCACCTCCCCCGAAAGTCAAGAGGTTGGCAAAGGACACGGTGTCTGCAAGGTTCGAGCAGGATTCACGTCGCACCGCTGGCACAACGTGCCCTCCTCATCTTCCCATCTTGGGAAAGCTGTATCCGACTTGTTATCGACTTCCTCAAAATCCTCGACGAGGCAATCTAACGTGTATTATTTCAGAACTGACACTCAGTGGGAGCGTTGGTATGCACGCATAGCTCACTCAAAGAAGGATTCTCTACCAAAGACACTGCGTCAAACCAGAAGTATCCCAATGATCAAGAACGAAACAAGAGTGACCTTAGAATTCTTAAAGGACAATCACGATGATTATGTTCATGAGCAAGTGAATCGACAGCTAGTGCGGGACGAATCTATAGATACTGTTGAAGAAATTAGTGAGAGAGGTCAAAATAAGGAATGTTTAGCGTTCCCCAAGTGTCAGCTTACAGCAGATGATGCTTTGATGATTATGTTCATGAAGAAGTGAATCGACAGCCAGTGCGGAATGGATCTATAGATACTGTCGAAGGTTTAGTCGGAGAGGCCAAGTAAACGATGTTTGGCGTACTCCAAGTGTCAACTTACAGCAGATGATGCTTGAAAAGAATTTGGGGCTATCAGAATATCGTCCACCTCATTGACCGAATCGTGAAAGGTCAACTTCCTCTGCGAGGATAGAGCCTGTCCCCATCACAAATAGGCCAGCTTTCTTGAAATGCTTCTGTCTATCGAGCGTCACAACGAGATCCTTGAATCCTTGAATTGTCGGCCGAAGAACTTGATCAGGTAACTGGTCGTTCGAAGGCGCTCTTCAGCTTTGAGAGTGCGATGGTGAGGCACACCCAAAAACATTTGAATCTGAACCAGGGCGAGAATTAGATGGCTCTCATCGCGAGGCCCTGATGATATGCTTCTAGTTCTTTAAGGACCTGAACGGAGAGACTTTCGTTAAGGATAGCAATAAACTCTTGGAGCGAGACGCGTCGTGCTTGCGATCTCTTAGCTAGGAGGTTGTGCGCCCTAGAGAATAAGCACTTACGTGCAATACCTCAGTATGGTTAGCAGTGGGGTTGTAACTGTACGATTGGTAGCAAAAGAGAAGCTGGACTCCTCCCTCGTCATGGATACGTCTGTCATTAAGGACATTCGCAGTGCTCTGCTCTGTGCAAGTAGTGAGCCTAGCTGGTCGTTAGAACCTTAGGATCCTTTTCATCTTTCGTTGGAGGAATGATACGACGTGATGATGAGATATCCATTATGCGTGTTACCCTTAATTAGGGAAGTACGTCATATAATTGACCTGGTTCCCGGAACAACATAATGCGTCACACTGCAAATGGCCCTTACAAGGGAACAGTGTGACGTCGTTGCCCCTTTCTCACGCAAAGCACAAAATGTTTTTCTACGAGAAATCGAATCTTCACACTGCGCCAATTTTTTGTGTCAGAAAGGCTTACGGCAAATAATTAGCTAGATGCGGCCACGATTCTGACCCAAATGTCGATATCTCGATAAGACGTGCACGCAGACTCCATGGTCTGCTCTGTCTTACCAAATCCAATAATTAAAAATGTATTGCACGGCATGTGGATAACAGCTCAGGACATTTCCGTAAAGAAGACTCATCGTCCCCGTTAGTACCAATCTTTGGCAAGTTTCGGTTTTGTTTCGCACAATTTCATAGTGTATACAATACGGTACGTACTGCACTCAGTTACATGTTTAGCTTAGCAAATGTTTAATTGCTGATGCACATCTGTTCTACCCTCATCCGTAATGTACTTGTAATTATACTTCTTCATAGCACCGTACATTGGTGCTTCTCGTAAGTCCAAGTATAGCCATATATACTTGTACCATGGATGATGATTTTATGATCATTTTAATCCTATTTGTGGGTTCTGATGCCTCAAATCCCGAACATTACTCCACATAAAACATGGTTTCTGGCGCAGACCGTAGGATACATAACTCAGATACTGGTGGAGGAAGTATCCAGCAAAAAACTCATTTTCGATTTTGCGCCGAAGATGATTAAATACCGAGTATACAAAGTCTTTCTAGTCACATTGGCTGTCTTGCTTGCAAGCAACGGGTTCGCAATTGCTCTCCACAAGAATATCACACCAACAGAAACAGCTCGTACGTTATCATCGCTAGATGGTGTTGAATCCAGCAAAGATAATCACCTTCGCCAGATTGAGGAAAACTCACCTGATGATGATGAGCGAAAAAGGAAATTACCGGTAGGAGGGGGGCCTTGGGTAGTCGGTGGAACGTCGGCAGGTAATCATATCGAGGCATCGAGTGGACACGAAAAGAAGAAAACGAAACATCGGAAAAACAAGGCCTACCACATGGTCAAGAGATTTTGGAACAGTGGGTGAAGCTTTTCATTCTCTCTAACCGTGGGCAGAAGACTTTAATTGCATAATAATAAGACAGCCCCTTGATACAAGTATTGCTTTGATCTCATTCTAACAAAATAATACAAAGAGAAAATTCTACACATATATTTGTGCTTCGGCTTAATGTATCAGCGCTTTCATCTTGGCAATAATGGCAGCGCCCATGGCCTTGGTGCCCACTACTACAGACTGATCCCTGGTCAAATCACCTGTGCGCACACCATCTAAGAGCACATGCTCCACAGCCTTTTCAATCAGCTGAGCCTCCGTTTCCATCTTGAACGAGTAACGTAGCAGTAGCGCACCCGACAGGATCTGCGCGATTGGATTTGCGAGATCTTTGCCAGCAATGTCAGGGGCTGACCCGCCAATAGGTTCAAACAAGTGGACACTATCACCAAGACTAGCTGAGGGCATGAGACCTAATGATCCTGGCAGTACGGAGGCTGCATCCGAGAGGATATCTCCAAACATGTTACCCGTCACGATCACATCAAACTGGGACGGATTTCGAATCAGCTGCATCACAGCATTGTCAATGTATCTGCAAACAGCAGTATTCAGTCATTACCTGACAAACTTCAACAGATATACACACCACCACTTACAAAAAGTCCAATTGCACCTCCGGAAAGCTCTTGGCTATGTCTTTAGCGACCTTGCGCCATAGACGACTACAATCCAGCACATTGGCTTTGTCTACGACTGTCAGGCGTTTGGATCGCTAGAATTAAACCAAATGAAGAAAGCAAATTTATTAGCTATGAATCAATACTTCATAAAGCAACATACCTTCATTGCCGTCTCAAAAGCAAACTTCATAGGTTTAGCAATCTTTCCATCAACCACAAATTAGTAAAATATCCTTGCAATCACAAATATGTAATATTCGCCAAACCTCAGCCTCGGTATATCTCATGATATCTGTGGCCGTATCATCAATTGTCTGGTGTTCGCCAAAGTAAATACCCGATACAAGTTCACGGATAATCACCATGTCAACTCCATTCGAAATGATACTTGACTTTAATGGAGATAAATCTGGTAGCATTGAGTAAATCTTTGCTGGGCGGATATTAACGGCCAATTGAAAATTCTGACGCAATCCAAGCAGACAATTCTTTTCAGCATCTCGCCACTTTGGGTCTTCTTGAGCATCTGTCGGCCCACCTACTGACCCAAAGAG
Source organism: Plasmopara halstedii (assembly GCF_900000015.1). Taxonomy (NCBI): domain Eukaryota; phylum Oomycota; class Peronosporomycetes; order Peronosporales; family Peronosporaceae; genus Plasmopara; species Plasmopara halstedii. The sequence continues at coordinate 3,253,295 of NW_020187532.1, read as the reverse complement.
CACGGCATCTGACGACGCTACAATGTCAACAGTTGATTGAGGTAAATGAGTTTTATGCTGCTCGTAGGCTGCACCACCGCAGAGTGCTGGCATGAAGTCAAAGTGGTGTTGAAACAATTCAGCTACTGTCTGTAGCACTTGTACGGCTTGGTCACACACTTCGGGGCCAATACCATCACCTGGTAGTACTGCAATCTTGTATGTCTTGCCCATACTTAAAAAAGATGAAATGGATAATGAACGACCGCGTATTTTGCTTATATCGACGTGCTGTGATTGGTTTAGACGACAAATGCGCAAACATTGTATGTGGTACACATAACCACATTTGTCAGAATGTTGGTCAAACACAAACTATGGATGAATTTGTACTGCGAGGTGACGCGGCGATGGCATTGGCAAATTCACAAGCGAAAGCAACATCTGCATCACTTCAAAAGCGTCAGAGACAAACAAGAATTTATCATGGAGATAAAGTGGTTTCAGAAGAGCGTGTGCAATATCTTAAAGAAGAGATGGACGAAGCAAAGACAATTGCCAATATGTTGAATATTTTACATACATTAGAACATCTTTTTGTATCGCTTGAAATGCTTGAAAAAACGCACATTGGCGTCTCACTTACTCGACTATCACGTCGTACTGAGTCACATGAGGTGCATGATCGAGCTCAAAAGCTTTTAAAGGTGTGGAAGACACGCGCTAAAATGGCGATGAGACGCCGTGCTAGACGTGTCGAGATGTACGGACGCAATTACGCAGAGTAAAGTCCTTAATAAATTATTGGTAAACAAAATTACTACTTGCTGTAATTATCTATTAGCCATTGTGATTGCGATTCTACACATCTTGCGATTTACGTCGTCACGTCAAGGTCTTACAAGTGCTTGTGCGTAAAGTGGAGAGAGTTGTATCAGCACGGACGAGATATCCCAAAAAACCAAAGTACATACAGCCAATACAAGTTAGCATCAAAAGTCCCAATGGACCAAAATCAAGCCCTTCAAGATTCGTGAAGAGCAAGTACAGATACGTGACACAGACAACACCACCCATGAGCCAGCCCGTCAATATCGTCGCTTTGCTGTTTGCAAAGTCACCCATAATTGCAGGGGAGCTCGTAAAAGTTAGTACAGGCAACAATGCAAATGGAAGTTGGATAGACTGCAACACATTAAGCAATTCGTCCATATGATCACTATCTGCGGGGTTCCGTTGACTTAGTATTGCGACAGTCATAGCTGGAACGAGAGACACACATCGTGTCAGTGCAACTCGCTTCCAAGGTGATAGATGAAGTTGTAAAAAACCTTCCATCACAAATTGACCAGCGTATGTTCCTGTCATAGTGGCACTTTGTCCTGCTGCTAACAAGCCGATGGCCCATATCGTGTCCGCATATTCTCCCAGCATACCACTAAGTGCGACCCCAGCACGTGATAACCCAATTTCTTGACACATTCCTGTACCACCGCTTGCAAGTTGGCAGGAACCATACGTAACACCATCGACAATTGCAGTCGGAACACACGCCGTATTAATTCCATTTGTCTCATATGATGCGGTACAATCTGACGAAAAAAATCCCTTGGCAAAAACTGCGAGCACTGCCAAGTTAATTAAAAACGATACAAATAGAGCAAGTGTCGACTCGATTGCAAAATATTTGTTTGCTTCACGCACGTTGCGCCCATCGTGTCGATTTACTTGTCGTGTTTGAACGAGTGCCGAGTGTAAAAAGATATTGTGAGGCATAATCACAGCACCTAGAATACCAACAGCTTGAGTCACAGCGTAGCGATCGACTCGTGGTACAAAACCACCTAGAATGTCTACTGACGCTACCTCTCCACGTACTAGATTGGCACAAAAGCACACGAGCATCACTAAAATCAATGAAACGAAAAACGCTTCAAGTTTCCGAATTCCATAACGATGTAAGAGCAAGAATGTAAATGTATCGAATCCTGTAATAAGACAGCCAATCCAAAGTGGAAAGCCAAAAAGCACTTGAAATGCAATCGATGAACCTAAAACTTCCTGGACATCACTTGCAACGATTGCAATTTCTGTCATAATCCACAAAGTCACTGATGCCCAGCGTGGATAGACACATGTACACATTTCTGCTAAATTTTTGCCAGTAACGACACCCAGTCGAGCTGCAAGCACTTGTAAGAAAAGTCCCATGACTGTTGCACCGAATAAAACCCACGTTAGCTGGTAGCCGGCATAGGCACCAGCCTGTAAATCGCTCTCCAGATTACCAGGATCGACATAAGCAACGCTCATGAGCCATCCTGGACCTGCGTACACCCACAGCGTTCGCCAGCTGTAATTTAAAGTCAAATCTAGATAGTTGCATGTAAATAATACGTGTATATATACCTGAAGCCGTGCGTCGTGGGCTCTTCGTTAGGCGCTTGAATCTCACCAACGGACAGAACAAGAGCCTTCTCCTTTGCGTCATACCTACTCGCGCTTCCTGCCTCATCACCGAGCAAAAGATCCAGTTCCGACGCATTGGTCTTTGGCATCCTTGAAGTCGCTGCGATGCCCATAGCTCCACGTAAGATATTTGTAATCAATGACTTTTTTCTCAAAAATGCAGGAAGATATTTACTACTTTTTTACTCAGATCGTCTGGTTATGGACACATTGAGTGTGGAAATGAGTTCTGCGCCTGAGCGGGAAAAAGATCTAGAATGCGTTTATCTTTAACATCTTTGATTAGCCATTTTCTACAAGACTTCCCGCAATACATTTTACGACATGAACATTGTTCAATGTTGACATTAAATTTTGTAAGTGCCGACTCAATCTTGGTTAAATATATAGATGCTACTTTTGTAAGGCCATCATAAATCATGTCTTTCGGAATATTGACTCTAAGCTAGGCTAGACGAGGTGTAAGTTTGGTAAATGAAGTTTGACTGTTCATAACCAACAATATATACACTTGATTACAAAGAGTAGCCTCTATTCCACAATTCTGCACAAAAGAGCGAAATGCGAATGTTCCTTATTGCTGCCACAGGGTTGTCGAGCACAAAGATAGCATTGGCTCTGCGTGTCCACATTGACCAGCGCACGACGGAAGAATTCGTACGCTATAGTGGGGCTAGCAGCCCACGAGTCCTTTTAATTAAGTCTTATCACCCTCATCCGTACTGTACACAATCAATGCTAAGCGATGATACTTTGGCGTGGTTACTTATTGAGATTTCTTGGGGTGCACAAAAGCGAGCTCGGGGAGCTTTTTATTGGTCAAGCTCAGCTTGTGTAGTGTCCGAGGGGCGACTACGTAAACGCCCAGCGACCGAGAGATCGCGTCCTTCACTTCAGTAGCGGGATCCGCCGGCGGAAGCCGAATTTCACACGAGGGTCTAGGACCGGCCGTCGATGCGCGCGTATAGCCGCGCTGAGGACAACAGCTGGTTTTATTAACAATCGCCTCGACGATTATTAATAATACCACCTCCCCCGAAAGTCAAGAGGTTGGCAAAGGACACAGTGTCTAGGTTCGAGCAGGACTCGGTAGGTACCGCGCTCGACTTCGCGCTCAAAGAGGTGGCGCTCCTGTACCCGCGATGCGGACCATTCCTGTGGTGCTCGCCCCTGACGCAACCGCTGTAGATGATGAACAGCTTTTCAAGCGATAAGTGCGACGGCACC
>NW_020187532.1:3247377-3249610 GCF_900000015.1 Plasmopara halstedii | reverse complement strand
ATTGGGTGGCTCTCAAGCCATGTACCCATCTAGTAGCTGTGGTGTATGCCACACCACACCTCCCTTGGGAGAGTGACGGGTCACTCTCATGTAACCTCGTTACATATCATCAAAGTGATATGCATTCAATTAAAGTTTAATTTTGTCTAATACCGAATATTATTGTTTGTGTGTACAATATAGAATGAAATCTCACTGAATCACGTGCGGCTAGCAGCACATGTGTCTCCAGAACATTTCCTCTACGGTGCATCATCGGCATCAGCAGGACCCATACTGTGGTTCATCTAGGCTTTCGAAAAAGAATACAAACGAAAGGGTGAGCTTCGTGTGCTTAATCCATAGGCAACACCGAGCCTTTAGAGCAGCGAGATATTTCGGTTGCTCAGCAATATAAAAAGTGAGCAGCGAGATATTTAGCTTGCTAGACAATTTATCTAAAAATAGGAACTAATCAATGCGTTTTACTTCATACGCATATTGAAATTCTGCATTGCATGACGTAAGCGAACAGCCCACTCTTTGAACGAACCTCACTTTCATCGTGTCCATTGACACCTCCAAAAATTTTATGACATCAGAGCGTAATAAAATTCTGTAAAATTGTTCAGAATTGATTTTCGGTAACATAAAGAGAAGCATAAGATGTACGTTCTCAATCATATAGCTAGCTGGAAGGCTCTTTTACCATTCACTATCAAGATGTAGATCAAACTTTGGCCCACATCCCATTTAGTTCTTATAGATATTGCGCGAGAGTGAGCACCAACTGCACCTCAAGCTTTACTTTACTTATTACACACTAAATTTCCTGCTCTGTTTAGTGTATTTGCATTGTCAATCCCTTCCAGTATATTCATTCACAACGGCTCAACCCATTCACGGTCTTACGAGCTTAAAACAACGTCTGATATTTATCGGAAATTTGTTCACATGACTCAGATAGCCACTATGAAAGGCGCGGCTGCGCAGACGACATCCTTCAAGCCATAGTCAATAAGGCAGCCGAGTGTTTGTTGATAAGAATGGAAACGTTTACTCTCCAATTTCTGATCCAGCATCTGTGCTTTTAAGAATGGTTGAAAGACAGAGCAGCAGTCAAGATGATTCGAGTTCTACGTTCTGTGTTATCCCGCACAAATTGAGCAGGTTCGTTCGGTGGCAAATTCTACAATCTCCACCGCGGGTGTCTTGCTGGATACACACGATCAAAATCTGGATGATCAATCAAAGCGGACCTGTCTACAAGTGAAAACTCGAACGAGTTCTGATGTTTCACCATCAGCTTAATTCATAAGAGGCTATCCACCGTATCGTGGCGAGACAACATTCTATAGCGCAGGTGTTCTGCTCAAACAGACAGCAAGACAAACAAGAAAAGTATCTCTGCGCTACCTGTCCATCAAGCATCATACGTCAAGAGCACTGCCTATACTAAAAGAGGCAACTGGTGAGTAAGCCCAAAGTCGCCATAAGGACTATATTTCTCGAATTGAATGCAGGTGATTGTGCCAATTACATCATTACCAATCCTCACCCTGGTTGAGAAATATAGCCTCGTTTGTCTGACGATATTTGAATCAGCCTTGTGCGACTGAAATGTCTTATAGTGCTTGAATGTGCGAAGTATAAAATACGACGTGGTCGTTGAGGTGTAAACTCATCACCTCCAGCCAAAATTATCAGGAGGAATTTGCAGATTATATTTACGATGTAGAGCATCTGAGAACACTAGGAAAATATTACCCACGTGCGGCTCTTACAGTTTGACGGGAATAAATATACGGTCTCATGGAGGCAAAAGGGATGCCGATATTACCACCTTTAACGACGCGTTTATCGTACAGGCTTGTACACCGAGTCGGCAAGATGCTAGGATATTTTGGCAGAAAATTAACCATCACATGGTAGTTTTTGCTTTTCAAAAATAGACCCGCGCAAAGCGAGATCGTGCTGCCCAAAGTCGCCTGACGATTCTGTCTAAGACCTGAACGTCTCTTGTGCAAAGCTTCGATAACTTAGTGCCTTTGAAGCGTGCTAAGTTATGACTTCGTTGGGGAATGATCTCTTAAACAACTGGCGCGGAGCGAGTGACGTAGCCTACTATTTATTCTCTATGCTTCGCACAGGCAAGTAATACTTATCGCATTAATCCGCGTCGCTTCAGATCCATGCTATATAACACAGTGGTTCTTTCCGCTGAGCGAGTGTAACGGGGTTACATGAGAGTGAT
>NW_020187532.1:3247229-3247367 GCF_900000015.1 Plasmopara halstedii | reverse complement strand
GAGTGGAGACTTAGAAGCAGCACGCTTCTTGGAGTGCTCGGCTGCATGGGCCTTGGCAACACGAGCACGAGCACGACCCTCGGCAAGCGAGAGGTTCTTGGTAGAAAGACTAGCTTTGTCTTCCTCGCCGTTATTCGT
>NW_020187532.1:3246656-3247219 GCF_900000015.1 Plasmopara halstedii | reverse complement strand
GCATTAAAGGAGCAATACGAGCGGCGTGTTGGAGTCGTGTGCTCGGACGTCGCCGGGCAAATAACGCCATCGTCCGTTTCAGGATCTCGCTACTTCGTCACGTTCACGGTGATGACGGCGCGCTTTTCGATGGTTTATCCGATGCGTGCCAAGTTCGAAATCCTACAGCCCTTCATCAGCTTTCGGACCTACATCGAGGCATCGTCAGACACACGTGTTAAGATTTTACGAAGTGACAACGGCGGCGAGTACACTAGCAGAGATTTGCAAACGTACTGTGAGAAAACTGGAATAGCACAGCAGCTCACGGTTCCGTACAATCCGGAACAAAACGGAATGAGTGAGCGCCTCAACCGGACTTTGGTCGAGATGGCGCGCTGCATGCTAAAGGACAGTGGACTTGGAAAACAATACTGGGCAGAAGCTGTGGTGATTGCTGCAGATGTTCGCAATACTATCCCATCAGCTGGTCAGATCAAATCCCCCTATGAACAGCTTTACAAGCGTCGGCCTCAGTACGAGCGGATGCGAATTTTTGGATATGTAGCGTATGCGCACGTGCG
>NW_020187532.1:3246504-3246646 GCF_900000015.1 Plasmopara halstedii | reverse complement strand
TCCCATGGCCAGGAATACCGCATGAATCGTCTTGTTCCATGCACTCGCAGCCTGTCTGGGACCGTAGATCGCCTTGTCCAGCTTGCACATCATGTTGGAGGCGTTGGCAATACCATGTGGTACTTCCATGTAGACCTCTTCT
>NW_020187532.1:3245942-3246494 GCF_900000015.1 Plasmopara halstedii | reverse complement strand
TGCCGAAGTGGCACCTCAAACTCCCACGAGTTCTAGGAGTTTGGGTATCCCCGCCACTCCACAAGGTATTGGGCTAAACCCTGTCGTCGACAACGACCCACAAGACGTTCCACGTGGTAGTGGACGCTACCATTCTCCCCGAAAAGAGTCGGCGGCGAGCGATCTCAACTTGGTCGATCGCCGTCTGGTGACTTGCGATGATCTTTGATAATTGGAGGACAAAGTCCGTCGTCACTCTACCGAGCATCTCTCCGAGGTTGCCTACCGCTGTGCTGAAGACCTCAAGAGCCTGGAGCACTTTGTTTACCGACTGCCTCACGTTGAGGATTTTCGTGCTCTGTCAGAGCGGCTCCAAGCCATCGAGAAGACGATTACTTCACTTCGTGCGACGGTGGAGCAACTTGCGCCGTTTCAAACGGTAGTTGTTGCACTTCGTGCTCAGAACCAGATGCTGGTTCAGTTTATGGGTAGCTGAGCGCATTTGACCGCCGCCTCGGCGCCAGCGCTTCCACAATTACTTGCGCCGGATCTCAGTACGGCCTAAGCAAGCAT
>NW_020187532.1:3245665-3245932 GCF_900000015.1 Plasmopara halstedii | reverse complement strand
TGCATGAAGGAGGCTTTCTTTGACCCCGTCAAAAGCCTCCCGATGCTCGGTGTCTCAATACCATTCCGCATCCTTCTTAAGGAGATTCAACAATGGTCGTGCCATTTCCACATATTTCTCGCTATACTTGTGCGAGGAGCTGGCGAGGCCAATTTACTTGCGAAAGCCCTTCTGGTTCTTTGGAATTAACCAGTCCACAATGGCCTTGACCTCAGCAGAATCCGCTCGATGGCCACGCTTCACAATGAAGCACCCAAAAAAGGGGAT
>NW_020187532.1:3245397-3245655 GCF_900000015.1 Plasmopara halstedii | reverse complement strand
CTCCACCGTTGCCTGCAGCGATGCATTCGCCTGCCCCACGGCTAGGAGTCGCTCCGACCTAGAGCGGTGGTCCTCAAGGTGAGGCAGCCGGCGCACGAAGTGCTTTAAATCGTCAAGAGCGTCCGCGCAGCGATATGCTACTTCAGCATGACGCTCAGCGGAGCTCTGATTACGAAGGACCTTGTCCTCAAGGGCTCGGAGAGCATCACGAGTCACCGGACGGCGGTCGACCCGGTCGTCACCGCCGCCACCGACTTC
>NW_020187532.1:3245068-3245387 GCF_900000015.1 Plasmopara halstedii | reverse complement strand
GAGATCATTGCGCTTCATAAACTTAGAAATTCAAGCATCAGACGCCACAAAAGCAGATTCATCTTCATCCAGCGATCCGTAAATTTCACGTGCAGCCAACCCAATCCATTCTCGTGTGACCTTCTCTTTGCGAAGACGGCGGTCGATAATAGCGTCCAGCAGTAGGTCCTCGAGAGTTCCTAGAAGTGGTCTGCGACTACCACCTTTTAGCCGCTTTTGGTATGGTTGAGCACTCAAAATCTCGTCTCTGTTGCGCCACCACTTTCGAAATATGGCAGCATCAACACTCCACCCTTTCTTGCGAAAGTGAGGCGCCGCA
>NW_020187532.1:3240483-3240565 GCF_900000015.1 Plasmopara halstedii | reverse complement strand
AATCTAAAATTGCGGTCGATTTTGATGCGTTTTCTCAAATGTTTGGTCTCTCTATCAACTAAAAGTCAGCGAAAAAAATATT
>NW_020187532.1:3240336-3240473 GCF_900000015.1 Plasmopara halstedii | reverse complement strand
TTCCAGCTCCCTCCTTCCACTTAATGGCGCTCTGGGATGCTGGTTCTAAAACAATGTCGTCTTTAATAACAATATAGTCCTGATCGTCATCATCACTGGACGAAAGCAGCGGTTCATCCTCGGGAGGGACTGCCGGT
>NW_020187532.1:3240048-3240326 GCF_900000015.1 Plasmopara halstedii | reverse complement strand
TAGGCGAGCGACAGATTCAACGTGGTCTCGCCCGCGTTTCCTGCGTTCTTGGGCGTCCGCCCACTTCTGATTCGCAGGATTCGATAGCAGAAGTCTTTTCATGATACCAAACTTAAGTGCGGACTCCGTGGTGATTTTTATGTTTGGTCATTACCCATGTGGTGATTTTTTTGTTAAACAAAAATCACCTTAATGTTAAGAGGTGCACGAAAATTAAGAAAAAGTGATCATTTTGAATGGCTTTTATTTTGTGAAGTACGGTAATAACCTTTCCAGTA
>NW_020187532.1:3236537-3240038 GCF_900000015.1 Plasmopara halstedii | reverse complement strand
ACTTTGTTATTGTGGGGTATTTTGTTAAATTATGCTAATTCATTCCTATTACAATACAACTTCTGTTGTGTAATATTACGGCTCCCCGGTGATAATTTACGTGTTGGGTATTTTTTTATTTTTTGAAAAGTTGGGATATTTTTTATATATGGCAAAAGTTGGGCATTTTTTTATTCTCCCATATTTTTATCCTAATGTTAAGAATTTAGATTTTCCTAAATATATATAGTTAAATCTAAATACATGCATAATTACTGGCTACCTAGCCCGTACCGTATTCTTGTTTTGATCGTCGTCACATCATGCACATCTCCTGTGACACACACACCCCTGTCATTAGGGTTCGTGTAACTCCGTTACACAATTTGTGCACTCACCCGCGTGAGATGGTCCTTTGTCTTACCTGTCTTACCTAGATGCGTCTGTGAGCACATTACTTCTCAATAAGCTATAAGCACTAGTAGATTTACCGATGCGTAAAGAGGATCAGTGATCGTTACCCTTACGCCGAATTAGCGACTGATCCTTATATACTTTCTGTCGCAATGATTTTTTTCATACCAGCGCCTCAACCAGTGTCTATCGAGTCAATTCATATTTTCGATGCAGATATGTAGATGGTTGAATTTGCTGGTTGAGATATTACAAGAACAAAAACATACGTAAATAGAAATACGATCAATTTGCGTCTTACGAGATGCTTGCTTTTATTTTAAACACGCGTAAATAACTTGTCATTTCGACGAGTCGCACACATTCCTCTTCCTTCCGTAATCAAAGGTTACTTACCATAGTAATGAAAGTAGTTTAGTAGGACGATGATTGCTCTATACATGATCGTTTCCAGTCGCCGCAACATAATGAATGCTGCTATTAATACTGTGCTTAACATCCGAGACCACATTAATTTAATCTACACTGAGGAAATCTATAAGTTTGTGACAAGACGAGGAGAATTGCGGTGCCAGCGAGCGTCACAATTCCAGTTTTTATACTCAATTTTAAATTTTCTTTTTGGCTGGCTCGTTATATCTGATTCGGGTGTACTGTAAGAAGCTTTCTAGGTTATTAATTAAGACAAAATTCAATAACTAATTTTATTAGAGCATCACAGTCAATAACAATTAGGCAATATAGATTCAAGATGAATTCCTTAGATTTATTTAATGTTACAACGTTTGCAAGCCAGTAATCTTATTACTAAGAAAGAATATAGATAAGTACTCGAACCAATACACGAAACATCGTTTTATATTCATCATTAAAGAAATTGCACCAGACAACTCAGTTGGCAATTGACAAAGATGCCTCCGTTTTGTTTTCTGCTTCTAACCGCCTCCATCGCCGCAGTCTGTAGCGGTTTTCTATCAGACCAAGGCGAAAAACAATCGACAGTCTCGGTATCATCTTCGTCACCTAATCAAAATCGGCTACCTAAACATGACATTGACACTCTACACCAGAGGAAGCAATTGCGCGTACAGTTCGTCCCCGCCACAGAAGACCGAGACGACCGTGAAAGTCGGAGCACTATTTCAGGCACAGTTTTGAAAGAAATCACTAAATCTGGTTTGGATGCAATGCTAAAGGACGTTGACACGCGAGCTGCTAATTTTGCGGTCTGGCAGCAGGCGGGGAAGCAATTTATTGACATTTCGAATCATCTAAAGGAGAACTTTTCAGAGGATGAGAAATATCTGGAAATCGCGCAATTCTACTTATGGTGCGTAGAAAACCCGTCGTCTAGCAATCTTTCTAGCGAAGAACTGAGGAAAAAGATCTTGGCAAAGATTACTGAGCAAACCCAGCCAATTCCTGCTGCTCGTAGAAGCCGTTATCTTCTGTACACACTGAGTCTGCTTGTGCTTTTGTGGCTGGTTATGAAATAAGTTACTCACGTATGCATCTCAATACAACAAAAATAAATTTTCGGTTGTCGATCAGTGCCAATTTTTCGTATCACTTTCCATTCTTTCGCTATGTTCGCTTATACACATTCCCAAACAAAAGATTGTTATATGAACATTCAGTTAGTTCGAAGCATACCCCATTACTACCTCAGACAAGAGCAATAACCGGCAATCTATCATTTTGCTTATAGCATCGGGCGCGGGCGCCAGCAATCAAGCAGTTTCAGAAAATCGACCGAGGCGGATTGCACACCATGACAAGTTAGTGAGGCAGTTCACGGTCGTCTTTGCCGTCTGATCTCGTGCTTTAGCTTGAAGCACATTTTGTACAATGTAATTACGACCCAATACCACGGTCTTTGTGGATTATAAAGCGAACGACTGGCATGGTTCAAGATTTAAAGGATGTCGATTAGCGCTCATGTCTAATATACAGTTGTTCCAACTTGCACAAGTGACAGTGCTTTTAATTAAAATTTTATGCGAGCACCTGCGAAGTGTGACCTGTCATCTGCGAGTCAAGGGAAAAAGTATCTATAGTCAAAGTGTTTGCTCCAGCTGCAGATGTTACGGTCACCCATTCTGCTGGCATTCGATTCAAGTAGTCTCAAATCGAGAGCTATTGGCGGCATTAAGATTTCTTATTCTCTTTACTGTAATTGCGTTAGGGGTACCAATATATCGTTAATTCTGAAAAAAGAGGGTATTAACTTAATCCTCAGTAGCCATAGAATTAAAATCTGCAAAAGCTGGTTACTCGAGTATGATCCCAGTCTTCTCAGAATATATGGGGCTACTATCATGTGGATGTTGCGCATCGATTTATAATTAGAAAGGACATCTGACTCTGAGTACAAAACAATACCGGCGGTGATTCTGCTCAATCTGAAAGTCGCTTTCGCAGGTTAAGAAGGACCGATTCAACGGGCAACCACAGTATGGAGTACCGTGCTCGGTCTCGTTGCTGATGGCTGGGATGCAGCCACTAATATCATGATTAGAACACAGAGCTTGACCAGATTTAAAATTTTGAGTATCGCATCGACAGTTGTAAATGTCCATTCAAACCACGTTTGAGAATAATTATATTCTCAAATTTGCATCTAAGCCGAGGTGAGGCTTATTAGAGCATGCGGAAAATGGAGACTTCAAAGTTACCTAGCAAAAAATCTCTGTAGAGCCAGTACAAACATTAAGTAATTCTCTTTGGCATCACAATGTTGCACTAAAAATATACGTAAAGTGACTATCAAAAAAATATCTCAACAGATAAATGAAATTCGAACTCTGCGATTTACTGTCTTCTTAAGCGCAACAGGTCGTTAAGGCAATCCAATCTTTACAATATCACTTGTACAATGTACACGCTGAGTCCGAACCAGTGGTGCTGTGCTGTATCTCAGCAGCCATCGGTCCACTGCTACTTTGAAAGGCTCAAAGATTTGTCTTAAGCGTTGAAAGTTTTGATTTGCGCCACCACCTTCAGATTAGTGGTACTCGTGTACCAGAAGTGGGAAAATCACAGTTTGGGAGAAATATAATCTTATCTTTATTTGTAAAAAGTAGAATACAACTTCAAAACTGTAATGAT
>NW_020187532.1:3234247-3236527 GCF_900000015.1 Plasmopara halstedii | reverse complement strand
ATTGTTTTAATCAGATTTTTCATTAAATTTTAACCTAAGTAGACGTAGTATTGCTTTTGGAGGTTTGTCATGCCATGGCTGACAGATAGATATCATTGTTTGATGAGATCTGGGACCTAGACGTGAGCTGCATCATGGTTGTTATGAGAGGCATTTTTCCAGGATTATCGTGAGCAATACAGTAATTTGAAAGTGCTCTTTGGTATGTCAGTGACCATTCAAATTGTCGAGTGGTGATTGTTAACGTGCACAGTGCTAAACAATCACCCACTGATTCTGCGTGCTCTACATTTTATGTGAAAGTAAAAAAAATCTTTCGAGATGAGGCATACATGTTTTCGTGATAGTCACGCTCTCTTGGATTGCGTACGGCTCATCTTATTTTATTTCAAGTAACGAGTAAGAGGAAAGCGAAAAAAAAATCAGTGCAGGTGGGTACGAATCAATATCGCAAACCTTATAGATCAGATTGCAGCGAGCACTGGATCTTGAGCCCTAAAGAGTAGCAGCCGTCTTGACGCCCATGTACTATGTGCGCCTGTAGATGGAACAAAGTCTCAAGAAGAGGGTACTACCATTCATTTACTTCTAATAGCATAGGTTATACTTTCGAAATGAAATTTGTCAAGTCCGAATTGATAATACAGAGTAATGATACCCGAGCAACTTTTCGGCTGTTCTGATGACTGACAAATCAATGATACTTACGCGCATATGGCGTGCGGCAATCGCTAAGTGTACACTTTCGACTCAGTTACCACCTGATATGGATCGCAAGAGAAAAGACTCACTGGCTAGCTCATGTTTGGATCGGAGACGTCATTGGCCCGACTGGGGGCAGGAACCCCCTTTTGAGACAGCATTTGGACACGGAAAGAGGCAATCGCAGTAGAGAACGTCGAAGGTAATCTCATAGAGGGTCGCCAACGACAAATTTCAATACTTGCCGGTTTATGGTTCGGGATTTATAGCTGATGATGCGGAGATGGCACAACCTTGCCCAATATTCTCGAAGCACTAGTGCCACCCCAATTGTATCGGAAACAGAACAGGTACGCTCGGTGCCCCCAGAAGGCATGAGAGTACCGGGTGTGCGGTAGAGGAAGCTAGGAGTAAGGCCATTCGACGGAAAGTAAACCTGTAAGGAACCAAAACTCTTATGTTCTATGACTCAAGAATATGTTCTAGAATGTAAGTGAGTGTAGGCCTCATGTTGACGTATGCAGAATGTACACACGTTCAAGGAGAAATGATACAAATGTTAATAGTAGGTAAAGGAAAGACTACATTATCGGAGAAGCGACAAGCATACAAGGAACAGTAGGAAAAAAATAGAATAGTTTACATATATCGTTAGAAATCAGTGTAACGGGGTTACACATACCCCTGGTAACAGGGGTGTGTGTCACACCTGATGAACATGGTGTGACCACACCCAAACAAGAATACGGTATGGGGCTGGATAGCCAGTAGTTAAACATGTATTTAGATTTTACTATATATATTTAGGAAAATCTAAGCATTCAGGCGACTTTGCGGCAGATAAAAAAGTGAAGTCAGTATTGAATTTGGAACGAAGAGTTAATTAGCCTTGGGTCAAGGCTATAATTTCTCTTGGAGTAAGCGGATTACGATCCGCTAAACTCATACTTGTTCTGAGTATAGAACAAGCGGTCGGTGACCTAACTTACATTCCTCAAAGCTCAAAGCGACGGCAGCCCCGCTGCAATCAGTCCATCAAATGATATCATTCTTCATTCGCTAACTACCGTCTAACACATCATGAGTGCGAATGATTCTTAAAAAATCTCTACTATGGGCCTGGACGCGTTATTTGTTACGAAGGCAGCGCTTCATAAAACCGATACATTTTGAGAGGGTGCTGTCAGCTTCCAGTTGCTAATGATTATCCAGGTCGGTATAGTGGGGTCGAGATGAAGAAAAGTGTCTACAATAAGAAGTCGGAGAATTGTGAGGATAGCAGGCCACGCTGGGATTGGCTCTTTGCTATCAGGATAACGCCGGCGCGATGCATTAAAGTGTTCAGTAAGAACGAAAAGCTATGAATCTGACAAGACACCAGCAAAATCTAGTAGAGCATTTGGAGGTGCGGCAGATCTCGTGCGAAATAAGCATTCAATACTGTGATGAGAGTGTTATCATCGTCTAGGCAAAACATGGTGCTGATGTAACTACCGTACTTCACAAAATAAAAGCCACTCAAAAAGATCACTTTTTTCTGATTTTCGTTCACCTCTTAACATTAAGGTGATTTTTGTC